>NW_008336857.1:511496-520688 GCF_000622305.1 Nannospalax galili
CCAGATAGAACCTTCAAAGGTATGACCCTCTTTCTCTGGCTAGGCCCCACCTCCGAAAACAGAGTCATCAGCTGGATATCAAGTGCTCAAACCATGAGTCTGTAGGGGTCATTTCAGATTCAAACCATAGCATGAGTCATGCCTTAAAAGAGAGAGGAATGACTGGTTGAGATCTGGGACCCATCCAAAACCCAACTCTGGGGAGAGTTCTGTAACGGGCCTAAAGAGGACATAGACTGTTCTAGAGCTGGAGTCTGTGAGGACCTTATATTGAGGTAGGGAAACAGACTTTTCTCAAATCCAAGTAGAGGAAGTTGCGGTCTGGAGACCAGCACTGCCTGCCACTGAAAACCCAAGTGGTATTGATGCCCCAGTCCAGCAATGTTGCCAAACACAAGGTTTTGTGTAGAAAGAATTTGGTTTTTAGAATCAGATGGGGCAGCTGGATGGAGAAAAAAAATACTAGAGGCTTCCCAGCAATATCCTGTAGAGAACACGTCCACCCATCTGAGCTGTAGGTGATGCAGAGATGCTCCAAAGCAGAGGGTGTGTTTTCCTTTGGACTGGTTAAAAATTTTTTTAATTGATTCTTTGCAAATTTCATGCAATGTGTTTTGATCACATTTAGACCCTTTCCACTATCTTCACCTCACCCTTCAACCCCCCCACTTCATGTTCTCTATTATCATTTTTCTTTTTTAAAAGACCTATCAAGTCTAATCTGTGTTCCCCAAATGCTCTTGTGTTCATTCCTTGGCGTCTAGTCAACCTACCCAACATAGTACCTTAAATGAAAACATGCTCTCCCTCTCCCAATAGCTAATATTTGCCAACAGATTTGCAGTCAGGGCTGGGGCTTCATGTCCACCTCTCCCATCTTTGCTGGGTTTTTATCTGGCTTGGGCTTGCACAGATCTTTGTATACTGTCACAAACGCTGTGGGTTCATATGTGCAACCGGCTTGTGGTATCCAGACAACACAGTTTCCTTGTATTCATCTAGCACCTCTAGCTCTTACAATCTTTCTGCCTCCTTTTCTGTAATGATCCCTAAACTTTGGGAACGGAGGGTGTGATATAGGTGTTCCAGTTAGGGCCGAACACTCCACAGTCTCTTATTCTCTGCATGTTGAACAGTTGTGGGTCTCTGTGCTAATCACCATCTACTGCAAGAAGATGCTTCTCTGGTGAGAGATGGGAGATGTGCTAATCTTTGGGTGTAACAATAAGCCATTAGGAGTCAGTTTAACACTATGTCTATTTAGCAGAATAATAGTAGTAGGTTCTCTCCTTGGACTGACTCCTTTAAAGTCATCCTCAGCACAATTTTTTTGTACTCTCTCACAACTATCTTAAAGGCGCCAGCTGACCTCCACCCCAGAATTCCAGAATTGTCTTTCTATTGCTGTGATAAAAACACTGACCAAAACCAACTTGGGGAGGAAAGGGTTTATTTTATATTGCATCTCCTGGGTCATAGTTTATTACTGAGGGAGCCCAAGGTAGTAACTCAGGGCAGGAACCTGGAGGCAGGAGCTGGAGCACCATGGAGGAACGCTGCTTACTGGCTTGCTCCTTTGGCCCCTGCTCAGCCTGCTTTCTTACACAACACAAGACCACCTGCCTGGGGTGGCACCACCCACAATGGCCTGGGCCCTCCCACATCACTCAACCATCAAGAAAATGCCCCACAAACATGGCCACAGACCACTCCAACGGGCGCATTTCCTCAATTGAGATCCCCTCTACCCAAGTGTGTCAAGTTGAAAACTAAAGCTGTCCAGCACAGTGCCTTAAAACTCAAGGGTCTCCCAGGAAGAGCAGCTGCCTGGAGATCTCACTAGACCTCATTCCTAAGTAGCAGGATGGTCCTAATGTCTGGACTTGCCTGAGAGAGAAGGACTGAACCAGCCCTACCTGCACGCACCATTGTCCCACCTGTGTACCTCTTCCCCTGATAGACATGTTTCTGGAGACTGGCCAGGAGCTTACTGCAGGCCAAAGCCTCAGGGAGACTCACTGAGTGGGTGTGCTCTTTGGGTTCCTCCAGGGGAATGCCGCTTGTTTGCAAGCTGTTCAGTCTACTTGCAGCAGAGAATCTATGTTACGAGGAGTTCTTTCTTTCCCTACTCTCTTTTCACATTGTCTCCTCCTGCCTCATAACTTTAACAGGAACATCTCACCTGCCTCAGGGGAGGAAGAGTGTGCAGAGTGATTGCTCCAGATAGTTATTCCTTTGGGTCTCAGCAACACTGCCCTCCAGCAGAATTCTGACGGCTGTGCTGATTCTAGTGCTCTGCCTTTAGATGCAGGCTTGGTCTCAAGGTTTAGACTCCCTTGCTTGGCTCACAGGGAGCTGGAAGGATTCTCAAATTTGTCTCCTTCGTGGCAAGGGAGCCAGGGTGCACTGCTGAGGCCTGAAGTTTTGCCCTTCGATAATGGCATCTGAAATCCTGTCAATCTTGCAGCACTTAAAAAAAAAAAAAAAAGAAATCTCAGGGCTGAGGAGATGGTTCACTGGATAAAAGCACTTGCTGTGCAAGCATGAGGACCTCAGTTCACATCCCCAGCACCACATAAGTGCCAGGTGTGGCCATGTCTGTGCTCACTGGCCACCAGCCTGGCTTCAGGTTCAGTGAGAGACCCTGTATCAATAGAGTAGGATGGAGAACGATAGAACAGGACACTTGACATCATCCTCTGGCCTATGAATCGATGTGCACGGATGTAAACACCTGGAGGCACATGTACATACATACATACACATACACACACACACACACACACACACACACACCAATGTGCACGGATGTAAACACCTGGAGGCACATGTACATACATACACACACACACACATACACACACACACACACACACACACACGAGTAATCTCCTAGGACAAATAAGCTGGTAACTGCCAGCACTTATCTAAAGCCTGTCAACCAATGAGAACCTTCTTAACCACTCCTGTTTCTGCAGGAAGAAGGTCTTTGGAAAGTATTGGTTACCTGAAAGAGACAGGCCAAGGAGAAAGCCTACCCTAGGGAGAACTGCCCAGATGGCATGATAAGCCTCCTGTTTCTTGGACAGGGCGAGCTCATTTCTACCTCCCATCCTCTGCCTTGTTTAGAGGCTGCTCTGAGGCCATGCCCCAGACGCAGTTTTCGAAGTAGAGCTCCAGTTTTGTGATGGTCTCAGTAAGTCTTCCACGTGGTCTTGCAGGCTGTTTCAAATTACTTGTATGTGTATTCCTCAGTAGAACACCCAACTCTGTGCTCCAGGTGGTCCTGGGTAGTGGACTCTGTCTTCTTATAGTCTTGGGACTACAGCATCCTATAAGTGTTGTCTCCATTAGTGTGAACATTTCTGTAGAATTCATGAATTTGGCCTCTGGCATTCATTCACTGAACGCTTATCAAATATTTCTTTTCTTTAATTTTCTTTATTATTTTTATTTTATATGTATGAATGTATTACCTGCATGTCCATAATTGCACATGTGTTGGGCAAAGCCATGGAGGGCATCAGATCCCCCAGACCTGGAGTTACGGATGGTTGTTAGCTGCCATATGGATCCTGGGATTTGAACCCAGGTCCTCTGCAAGAGCAGCCAATGCTCTTAATGGCTGAGCCATTTCTCTAGCCCCATCTTATTGAATATTTCTTTTGTGTTTTGTGTTAGGATGGGATAAAGAATAAGGCAATGCCCCTGTCTTTTGAAATCTTCTGGGAGATTATGATCACAAGAGAGTGATGGAAGGTTGATGGGAATTTTGAAAGCATATCACCTGGTAGGCTGAGGGGGAACACATGTGAAATGCAATAAATATTGATCACAATGAATAATTTTCTAAATACTGACAGAGGAATACAAAAGTGCTGCAGAGAAATAACCTGGATCTGTGGGCGACAAGTTCATCTTGCCAGGGCAGGTGACTTTCAGCAGAGTTTTGTGAGGGGATAATGATCTGCCTGAAGATAAGAAGAAAGGCTATTTTCAGGATGCCAGATGAGAACACCAGGAGACAAGTTGTTCAAATTTACGTCTTCCTTCATTAAAAAGCTTGCGTTCTGGGCTGGGGAAATGACTTCGTGGGTAAGGGTGCTTGTACTCAAGCATGGAACCTGACTTCATGTCTAGCACCCAAGTCAAAAGCTAGGTGTAGGTCCTGCATGTACCTGTATCCCCAGTGCTGGGGGATGCAAGACAGGAGGATTTCTGGGGCTTCCTGATTGCTAGCTTAGCTCAACTCCACTGAGAGGTGTTTCAAAGGAAAAAGGTGGGCATTGGTGTCCTTCTCTGGCCCCCTCTTGCACACACTCCTCCCACATATGCAGAAGCCACACACACACACACACACACACACACACACACACACACACTGAGTTTTGAAGGAAGTGGGGAGTTGTTCAGTTCAGAGAACACGAAGGGGACTAGAGAGTAGGTGATTTCTGACTTTCCTCCCCCTTGGTCCATTGACCTTGTGACCCTATTAATTCTGCCTGCCAAATGTAATGACACAGTGGCAGAGCCCAGACTCCACCAGACCCTCCTCTGCTCTCAGTCCACAGGTCCTCTTGCTTGTCTCCTCAGGCCTACCTCATATGCCCCCCCCCCCCACCAAGTGCTTTCCCTGCTTCTGGCCTCTTCCCTTCCTGTTCATCATTCATGCCATCATTAGGCTTATTTTCCTAAATTATAGGCTTTACTTTGGCATATTCCTCTTAGCATTTCTCAGTGGTTGATGATTTGAATCTGAAATGTCATGTTTTGAATGCTTGGTCTCCAGCTAGTGGCACTGTTTTGAGACTCAATGGAGCCTTTAGGAGGTGGGGCCTAACTGGTGGAAGTAGGTCCCTAGGGGTGGCCTTGGAAGGTTTTATCAGGCCCCTGATTTCTGACACTATTTCCTGATTCACGATGATGTGAACAGCCTTTGCCTCACAGTCCTGCCCCTTTTCTGTCATGTCTTCCTCATCATGATGGACTGAAACCCTTTGAAAGTGTGAGTCCAGAGGAATCTTTCCTCCCTCGAGTTGTTTCTGCTAGGTATCAAGGTAACAGTGATACAAAAGTGACCAGTACAATCATCATTTTGGGACTATCCCCAACCCTTGGAATGACTTCTAGAAAGGCCCTTCATGATCCTGCTCTCTGTCTCCTTACTAACTATTGCTCCCACCATGCACCTTGCTTTGCATAAACCAAACTACAAAGATGTCATATTACTTCATGTTCTCAGACCTTTGCACATGCTATTCCTTCTCCCTGGCAAACCCTTCAGCATCCTGTCTTCTCCAAAAATTCTGATTCATCCTTTAAACATGGACTCTAGTATCATCTCCTCCCTCAATCTTCCCAACTAAAGTCAATCACCGCTATTATTTATTTATACTTATTTTGTTTCTCTATCACTTTGCTGTTGTAATGAGCTCTTTCCAGGATGCTCTTCTGACAGATGCAGATAGCTTCAGGGTGAGGATCAAGTTGATTCATTTTCACAACTCCAAGCCCCTACTACAGGGTTGGAATTAATAAGTGGATGCTGACTTAAGTTTTGCAGAGTGCATGACAATCACCCAGGAAGCAGTAAAAACTCCCCAGACCAGTTTGACTAACCTCTCTGAGGATGGTTCTCGGAGGCCAAGGTTGAGGACTTGTTGGGCTGGCAAAGCTAATGGGTCTGAGGAACTGAGACCTAAATTGTATCCCATCGACACATTTTCCCATGCTGGGAAAAATTTATTATTCCTCTGACCTCAATCTTCCTATTTGCAAATTGGGCGTTCTGAACTAGAAGATGGCTAAGGCCTGTTTCACATCATTGACCCTTTTCCACGAGCCATTATGCATTCCTAATTCGGAGAGGGGGATTCTACCAGGATACTTCTTCCAGAAATGGGTTGTGGGTCGCTCAGCCTCTCATACTGTTCGTTCCTGGGGCTGCGTCTCCTCCCTTCCTTTCCCAGGAGACTGGGAACTTTCTGCAAGTCAGCCTTACCAGAAGGAGAGTTGGCAGCAGGCGGCCTCTGACTGACTAAGACTTCACACTGCTAAGCTGGAAAGGATTGCCCAGCACCCCAGCCTGGTCTGTTTTATGTCCCTGGAGATGACTTCTTTTCAGAATGAATGATCTGTACCTATTGCAGTATTATTATTATTTTTTTTGAAAACACCATGTTGCACATTTGAGAGCATAGACAGAAATATATAATTAAAGTATTAACAGTAAAAAAAAAATGGAAATCTAAATGGTGCTGTCTTTGTACTTTGCAGGCTGATCTGCTGGAGCAGGATGCTCCTGGGAACCTTTACAGCTATGATTTCAAGCTTCCCTGTTGAGCATATGGAGATTCTCCAAAGCTTAGTCACTGAAGACTGGTGCCTCTTGTAGCCCCTGTAAACAGTTTCTATCAAAGGCCTTGTAATGAGTCCTGGTCTAGGTGAGACTGTCTTATAGAAATCGACAAAGACAGAACCCCCAGTGCTTCCATTTCCATTTTAAAGAAATATCAGCCTGTCCCCACAGCCAGCAGGAATTTGGTGCCTTACAAATAAAACAGACACAATTCGTTATCTTGCCGTTTGTTGTCCTGGTTTCCATATAGGCATGATGAAGCGATAGGGTTTTATTGAAAGCCTGTCACTTTGGAGCAGACGCGAACACCCTGCCTTGAAAGGCATTAAATGGCTCTCTCAGCTAAAATGCTGTGAAATCCAGCCATAAGTCCTTATAGACCCAAAATTTCAGAGCTTGCCCATGGAATTCTCCATGGTAATTAGAGAAAAGCAGCATGACCCCCTTTTCTTTCTCTGTTATCTGCCATGTTGGAGAATTTTCATGTCTTCCTCCTGTTGCATGATAGATCCCGGGGAACTTTGGAAATAGCCAATGCCAGGACCTTCTCCTTCTAAGATTCTGATTCAGTTGGTCTAGGGTGGGTACAAGCTGCAGGAACCTTGCCAGTCTCTCTGGGTGATTCTAGTGTGCAGTCATGGCTACAAACCATTGGCAAAACATTGTGCCTTGATCTACCCTTATTTCATGAAAAATCACTCAGGTTGAATACACTCGTGAATCTTTTTTAAAATTCAACATTAAAAAAATTTTATATTTATTTTATGTGTATTTGTGTTTTGCTTGCATGTATGTATGTGTGTGCCTTGTGTCCCACAGATTCAGAAGAGGACATTGGATCCCCTGGAAGTGGAGTTACAGATGGTTATGAACTACATGTGTGTGCTAGGAACCAAACCCAAGTTCTCTGGGAGAGCAGCAAGTACTCTTAGCTATGGAGCCAATTCTTTAGCACCCAAATTCAACATTTATTGCACTGTTGTGGGTAGACATTATGTGGTGCTTAAATGGATTACCATTCAGAAATTATAATTTACTTTTTTCTTGAGCCAGAATCTCACTCTTTAACTCAGGATGGACTTGAACTTATGTCTCTCCTGCTTCAGTTTCCCAAGTGCTTGAGTTGTAGGGGCACCTGACTACACACAGATTTAGTTCCTTAAAAAAACACCCCAAACTAGCACTGTTATTTGTTCCCTGAAAATACCCAAGGTCTTAACAAAACAAAATAAAATACAACAAAAATAAAAATCAAAACACTTCCCTGTTCCAATCTGCCTTAGTATTTTCTAACTGCTTGACAGTGTTTATTGTAGTTTGGGTCTTAAACTTTCCCCAAAGGCCAGTCTGTTAAAGGCTTAGTCCCTTCTTGACACTTTTGGGGGGTGATGGAAACTTTGAGGTAGTGCCCAGAGTGAGCTCGTCAGATCACTGGGGCATGTCCTTGGTGTGGATACTAGGATCCCAGCCCCCTTGTCTTTTTCATTTCCCAGCCATGATGTGACAGGCTTGCTCTATCACAAGCTCCTACTGTGATGTGCTGCCCCTTCTCAAGGCCCAACACCTGTAGATCAGTTCTACCATTGATCAGAATCCCCGACACTGATCTAAAGTGAATCTTTTCTCTTTATAAGTTGAATGTCTCAGGTATTTGTCACAGTAATGGAAAACTATACAACACAATGTTAAGATGTCAATACTTTCTGCTCAAGAAATTTCACTGTAGGAATTTATAAAATATTTATTTTTATTTTATGTGTATGTGTGAATTGCCTGCATGTAGGTAAGTGTACCCGCATTGTGCAATGCCGGGGAAGACAGAAGAGGCTGTCAGATCCTCCGGAACTGGAGTTAGGGACAGTCGTTAGCTGCCATGTGGGTGCTGGGATTCAAACCCATGTTTTCTGCAAGAACAGCCAGTGTTCTTAACCCCTGAGACATCTCTCCAGCCCCAACTGTAGGAATTTATATGGTAGACAATAGTATGTACTCAAAGAGGATGTCATCAGAACATTGTTTTTCCCATGGAAATGCTGGAAACCAATAAAATGGTGACATAGGCATATCTTTTAGAACATGATGCAACATTTGAAAATGTAATGCATGGGATTTTTTAATAGATTTAGAGAGGAGTTAGCAAAATACTAAGAAAAAAAAATCAGATCCTAAAGCAATAGGTACAAAATGCTCCCATTTTGAACTAAAAGAATGGTTGGGGTCAAGAATATTCACTGGAGGAAAGACAGCATGTTCAGCAAATGGTGCTGGCAAAACTGTATCTCCACTTCAGAAGAATGAAACTAAACCCCTTTCACCCTGCACAAAACTCAATTTCAAATAGATCAAAGACCTCAATGTAAAGCCTGAAACTCTGAAATTGTTAGAAGAAAACATTGGGAAAAACCTACAAGATATAGTTGTAGGAAAGGATTTTCTAAATCAGACAGACATTGCTCAGGAATTAAGGTCATGAATCCATAAGTATGACCTCATTAAACTAAAAAGCTTCTGTACATCAAAATAAGCAACCAAGGAAGTGAAGAGAAAGCTGACAGAGTGGGAGAAAATCTTCACCAGCCACACATCTGACAGAGGTTTAACATCCAGAGTATATAAAGAACCTCAAAAACAAAGAATCAAGAAAACAAATGACCCAATTAAAAGATGCACTAAAGATCTAAATAGAGTTCTCAAAAGAAGAAATAAAGATAGCTAAGAAACATCTTAAAAAGTATTCAATGTCATTATCAATTAGGGAAATACAAATTAAATTCACTTTAAAGATTTCATCTTACCCTAGTCAGACTGGCTAAGATCAAGAGAACAAATGATAT
>NW_008336857.1:520709-521441 GCF_000622305.1 Nannospalax galili
CTTGTACATCCATGTTTGTTGCTGCTCTTTTCACAACAGCTAAGAGATGGAGTCAACCTAAGTGTCCCTCAACTGACGAGTGGTTAACAAAGATGTGGTATATTTACACTATGGATTTCTAGTCAGCAGTAAAGAAAGCCGAAATCATGAAATTTGCGGGTAAATGGATGGAACTAGAAACTGTTATACTAAGTGAAGTAACACAGACTTGGAAAAAAAAATCGACATATGTTGTCCCTCATATGTGGATCCTGGAACCAGACTCTGATAAATAAGTATGCAACAAGATATAACTACAGGAACCAGGGTAATGGAATGGAATCAGGGAGGTAAAGGAAAAGAAAGAACCTGAAAGAGAAGAACAGTAGGAAACAGGCCTTAATAAGGGAGATATGAATAAAAATTGGGTTACCTTAAGGGAGGCGGGAGGGAAGGGTATACAAAGAGCCTAGGGGATAAAGGGAAAGAAGGAACTCAAGAGAGGTAGGACAGTAGGAGAAGGGTATTATTAAGGGAGAAAGGGGGTAAATGGGAGCTCCTTAAGTGGGAAAACAATGATGGAGGGGTGAGACAATGTGAGAGATAAATAATGCCTAGCTAGTTTTGAAAACCAGAGGGAACCATATTACTCCTACAATCTACTGACGAATTATATATAGCAGATAAGAAATATATGTCTAGGTAAGGTTTATCTGTGAACAATTGGTCTTTGTCCAAGATTTATCTACATCA
>NW_008336857.1:522663-524929 GCF_000622305.1 Nannospalax galili
GTCTTACAGGGCTTATACTGAGTTCAATAATATATAACTGTATTAATTCAACTGTGAACCTAGAAACTTGCACACACTGTGAAAGAGATGTACTCTTGCTCTGGAGTGTGTTACTGAATATGTTAAAGCTATAGTGAAATGCTTCTTCTAGTCATGTAGTTATTAAAAATAAAAAAGAGAACTCTTATGTGCTTACAGGTAGAAAAGCAACTCAGCACAGTGGAAGCACGCCTGTGTTAACAGTCTCCGAGCTACAGGACTACAGTAGGGGATTTTACTGTTTTCCTTTGAAGAAGAAACCATAAAAGGAGATCTTGGCTGATTCTTGAAGACAGGCCAATTTTAGGACTCAGAGAATTCTCCAGGGAGAGTCAAATCAGAAACTGTTGATGGAGTTCAATCAGGAAGAGTTGGGCTCCCATTCAGAATCACAATGTTGTTCTTTGCTAGACTGGAGGTGGCCTCACTCATCTCCCTGAAGTGCTAATGCATAATCACAGACTGCCTTGAGGGGGCGGGGAGGACTGCTGTGGAAAGGGTGGCTATGAGATCTCAGCACACAAAGATTTCTGGATGGAGAGAGAAGTGTAGGCAAGCTGCGGGCCTGATCTTGAGGCTGAATGTACTCCATTCCTTAGATTGCTTTCTTTAGATAGTAAAACTTCACATTTTATGTGAGACTATAGAAAAACCAGTTGTGTATGTTAAATACTACCTCTCTATAGGTACTATGAAGGGAAAAGGGAAAATAATGAGGAAGGAGATAGGGTTTAAATGGGAGGGTCGGATGGAGGAGGAGGTTGGGGGAGGGATAACTTACACTAAGGATGTTTGAAAAAGCTTTATAGATA
Organism: Nannospalax galili; assembly: GCF_000622305.1. NCBI lineage: Eukaryota > Metazoa > Chordata > Mammalia > Rodentia > Spalacidae > Nannospalax > Nannospalax galili. Next base: position 523,515 of record NW_008336857.1, read on the forward strand.
CGCATATAAAAGAGTTTAATTAGAGTTACCTATACAAGCATAATGTTCCTCCCAGACATCATAGGTTACCAAATAAAAAGCCCAGTGTCAGGTATGAGATGCCTCCCCTGAAATTATTGGTCAAGGGTGTCCCAGATACCTCTCCCCAAACAATACAGACTATTGCCATTGCTCTTGGTTGCCCATGAGAACTTGCTGAAGTTGTCCACCTATTGTTGAAGACACCACGTGTTTTGGTCACACAGGACATGGAGAAACCAAGTTGGTATTGATCAGGAAGATCCCTCCCTTCTGGCTAGCTTTCATAGTATCAGAAGGTGCTATGCAGGCTGCTGGGGGAAAGAAGTCATCAACAATCTTACCCAGTTGCTAATGCTGTGAGCTACAGTAATGACCTGAGTGGCAAGATATGCCCATAGGTACATGACTAGCATGAATATTATAGGGGTAATCAACTTCTTTCTGATTGGATTTAAGCCTTGCTCCAAGGAGGAAATCCATGTCTGGTACTGTAAATCTGGCCAAGGACCCATGGTTGGGGAGCTTATAGGTCCTAGGGGTGAACCTACTACAGTTTTGCTAAATGAACATAGTATCAAACTTCCCTCTGAATCTGTATCTGTACCCATAGATTAGTGTAGCTTTCAGACCTCACCAGAGGTTTCTTTGTGTAGTGAATGGTGGTTAACACAGAAACTCAAATTGGTCAAAGTTCAAAAATAAGTGTCTGTGGAGTGCTCAGTCACAAATGGAACATTTGTATCATACTTCCTCCCCCAGAGGCTCAGGGATTGTTGCAGAAGAGGGGACAGAAAGATTGTAAGAGTTGGAGATCATGGAGGACCTGGGAGAAACAGTGTCTTCTGGACATGACAGGAACACTGCACTCATGACCTCACAGCAGCTGTGGTTGTTTGTATAAGGCCTGCACAAGATCAAGCCAGTCAACATTCTAGTATATGTGTGTGTGTTGGGGGCGGGTGACACATACATGAGCTTCCCTGCCCCCCACAACTGAGGAGCTACACTGATAGCTGATGGCTTCTGGAGGAGAAAGAATAAGTTTTCTTTGGGGGTGTGGCATGTGGTAGGTTAACCACACTCTAGTAGATGACTCCACAGAAACTAGACTTGGTAAATTACAAAAAAAAAAACCTCACAGCAGCTGTGGTTGTTTGTATAAGGCCTGAACAAGATCAAGCCAGTCAACATTCCAGTATATGTGTGTGTGTTGGGGGCGGGTGACACATACATGAGCTTCCCTGGCCCCCACAACTGAGGAGCTACACTGATAGCTGATGGCTTCTGGAGGAGAAAGAATAAGTTTTCTTTGGGGGTGTGGCATGTGGTAGGTTAACCACACTCTAGTAGATGACTCCACAGAAACTAGACTTGGTAAATTACAAAAAAAAAAA
>NW_008336857.1:524989-553429 GCF_000622305.1 Nannospalax galili
AAATACTAATAAACATTTTTAAAAAGATTACATCTTATCATGATTTGGAGGCCTGGGGAGAATAAAGAGGTTGTGTCATTTAGGTTCCAACCAGCAAAGCAGAAATTGCTCACAGTGTGTAAAACAGAGACAATTTGATGGAGGTAATTGGTTGCAGAAACAGTGACTGAGAAACAACTCAAGACTAGTGGTAGCTGGGTGCTTTTCCCATCCTGAGCCTGGAAGGACAGTGGATGGGAGGAGGTGAGTTCTCTGAGCTCAGGGGAAGGGGTCCCTTCAGATGCAAATATGACACTGCTTTAAATGTATACCAAGGCAGACAAGAAGGTCAAACTACCACAGACTCTTTCTGTTGCCTTCCAGTCTTCTACCAGTACCCCCCTTTGGCCAGTATCAGTCATCACTGAGTGGCTAGGGAGACTTTCCTTCTGTGCAGGGCAGAGCTGGAGAATAGGGAGGAATGGAGCCCAGGACTGTGTTGTATAAATGAGCCACAGATGGATCCCTATGTATTGGTTCCTGAGTTTGTGATTCCTTCACGGAAGGCTGAGACCCATTGGTACTAAAGTTCCCTGGTGCCAAACTAAAATGTTTACATAACCAATTATTTTGGATATAGCCCCAGTAGGTTTTGGGGGAGTTGCTACATGTGTAGGTATAGTTGTGTGTGTGTGTGTGTGTGTGTGTGTGCACGCATGCAGGGGCCCAAAGTTAATCTCAGGTGCCATTCCTCAGGATACAATTCACCTCACTTTTTGTGGCAGATTCTTTCACTGGCCTGGAACTTTTCGATTTGGTTACACTGGCTGACCAGCTGGCTCTAGAGATCTACTCCTCTCTGCCTCCCAGCATGTGCCCCTAGATTTTTTTGTTTTGCTTTGTTTTTTTGAGACAGGGTCTCTCTGTAGCCCCAGCTGGCTCAGATTCACTTTGGAGATCAGGCTAGCCTCAAACTCACAGAGATCCACCTGCCTCTGCCTCTCAAGTGCTGGGATTAAAAGGCATGTGCCACTGTGCCCGGTTTGCCCCTAGATTTTTTGAGACAGGGTCTCCCTGTAGCGCCTGCTGTCCTGGAACTCACTATGTAAACCAGACTGGACTTGGACTTGATCTCGCAGAGATCCACCTGCCTCTGCCTCCTAAGTGTTAGTATTAAAGGCGTGTGCCATTGTGCCCAGCTAGATATTTTTTTTAATGTGGGTTCTGTGAGATCAAACTCAGGTCTTCATACTTGCAAGGCAAATATTTTTCCAACTGAGCTAACATCTCAGTCCCCAGATAAACAGTTTTAAAATTGATTTAGAGCCTGTCTGCTTTGTATCACCTGTGAAGGCTCTCCTAGCATCCTCTGTCCATTGGTAAGAGTAAACCTTGTAGTTATGACCCCAAGGGGCTGTAACTTTCAATGTTCCCTGACCTGATGCCCAACCCAGCTGCATGACATCATCTGGATATGCCACTACCCTCACTGATGCCCCTTTGTCCTGGGAAGTCTCTGTCCTCCTCCATAAACCCTGGCTATGCTCATTCAGTGATGGACTTCCCTTTTCTCCAAAGTCTAAGAGCTGTAATGGCCTCTTGCCACGACTATCTTTTTTACCCTTAATCAGCTCCAAATTCCTTGAACTCCCTGTAGACCCACAGAAGTTTCAGCAGGGGAGCTAAAGTCATTCTAGTCACTGGTTGTGCAGGATAAGTGGCATACAACTTCATAATAGGACCTAGATATTAAATGGTAAAGGTATAGTCAGGAATGGTGGCACATACCTTTAATCCCAGTACTTGAGAGGCAGAAGCAGGTGAGGTCTGCCTGGTCTACATAGTGAGTCACTGTTTTTTTTTTTTTAAAGCAAAGGTAGAGGTTTCATTGTTTTATTCTTAAACTGAACTGTAAGCATTCTCAATCACATTTTACCAATGCAGACATAGCAACGTCATATAGCTTTATTTATTTATTTGTTTATTCATTCATTCATTTGTGTATGTTCAGGTGCATGTGTGTCATGGCATGCATATGGAGGTCAGAGGAAAATTTGTGGGGGCCAGTTCTCTCCTACCACATGGGTCCAGGGGATTGAACTCAAAATTGTCAGGCTTGGTGGTAAGCACCTATACTCAAATGATGAGCCTTTCATTTGGTTTTATATAATCATTTCCCCTCCACTTTGAGACAGGGTCTTACTATGTAGCCTATGATAGCCTTGACCTCATGGCAATTCTCCTGCTTCAGTCTCTTGAGTGCTGGGGTTGCAGATATATAACCCCACACCCAGCTTATATAATACTTAGAATTGATCTCTCTTTTCTCAAGAGTCTCTAGACCTATTTATATTCCATTCACTCATGTATAGACTCATATAATTTTTCTGTGGGAAGGGACTTTGTAGACATGTTTCTTTTTTAAAAAAATTTATTTTTATTTTATGCGTGTGTTTTGCCTGCATGTATGCAAGTGTACCACATATGTGCAATGCCTGTGGAGGCCAGAAGAGGGCACCCCTGGAACTGAAGTTAGAAAAGGTTGTTAGATGCCCCATGAGTTTTGGGAACTGAACAGGGGCCCTCTGCAAGAGCAGCCAGTGCTCTTAACCACTGAGCCAACCATCCAGTCCCAGCCAAGCTTTGCACATCCCCTCTTTAGCACAGGCTCTGTCTTCTCTTGCCCAGATGTTTGCAGGTTCTTGTTTCTTTTACTTCTGCCCCTAGAATCTTTCAGCTTATAGACTTTAGTGCCTTCCCCATTTGCCATGGAGAGGTTAATTAAACATGCAGGTTCTGGGGCTGGAGAGATGGCTCAGCAGTTACCGTTGCTTACTGCTTTCTGCATCACATGAGAATTCAGATCCCAGTACCCACAGATCCCAGCACCCACAAATGCCTGAAACTCCAGCTCCAAGGGATCCAATACCTCCTTCTTGCTTCCAAGGACATCTGAATGTACACACAAGTAAAATAAATAAATTTAAAGTATGCAGTTTCTAGCAAGATGTGGTAGCTTATGCCTGTAATCCCAGTACTTGGTAGGCTGAGACAGGACGATCACCATGAATTTGAGACTTTCTTGGGCTACTTAGTGAGATTCAGGCCAGTCTATGCAATAGAGTGAGACCCTATCTCAAAGAAACAAGGGGGAATGAAAGCAGATGCCTCATCTCCCCACCAATTCAAATTCACTGTTCTAGTGATCACCATGAATTTGAGACTTTCTTGGGCTACTTAGTGAGATTCAGGCTAGTCTATGCAATAGAGTGAGACCCTATCTCAAAGAAACAAGGGAGAATGAAAGCAGATGCCTCATCTCCCCACCAATTCAAATTCACTGTTCTAGAGTGGAGCTTTGATCCTGTCTCCTCCTTCCCCAGGAGTACTCACTCCAGTGCTGTCAAACGCTTACTTTTTAGCAAATACTGCCTCTATGCCTTGATGCTTGTCTGGTCTGGTTCTCTGCTTTAACATCCCTCACCCCAAGTAGTTGCTACCAGTAAACAACCAGGAGCCTCCACATCCTTTAGCTTTGTGTCTCTTCTGCCTATTGCTTTCCTGTAGACTGCTGTCATCTAACCTGGACTTGGTCCCTACTGACCTCCACACTCTCTAAAGGCTTAGCTGACTCCCTCTGGCTCTCCCTACTCATTTTGCTTGGATGTAAGGTTCATGGTCAGCTTGCCTGGCACATGTTCTGGAGGGGCCCATTCTGCTTCTGAGTGAACATCTCTGTTTTTTGTTTCCTTTCACCTGGAATGCCCTTTCTGTACTGCTCAGCTAAGAGAGCTTCTTAAAACTCAGCTTAAAAGCCACGTTGTCAAAGATATGCTTTCCAGTGTCCCCAGGAAGAACCAGCCACTACTCCTTTCTTAGCCTTCCTGGTACTCTGTGCTCTTGGAAGGCTGCCCTTATCACATTATTGGCTTCTGCATCCCTTCTCCCTTGGGGCTAGGAACTTATATTAGTAGACCTGGAGCTGTGCCAGATGTGCAGTGCGTACTTCCTAAATGTTTGTATAATAACAGAGGATTTCTAACTTCCACTTTGCCTCAGGTTTACATTCTGGGCTTCAAATGCTGGTTTCTTAAGGGATGCCAAGCACAAATCACACCATTAATAAATAACTTTAGCAATATGCAAATGATAACAAGGCCATGGTTCTTTCTTCTTACGCTGGCTCACTAGACCTCTTAGGTGTATTTATCACTCTGTTGCTCAGTCCCCTGATTATTTTAAATACAGCTCACTTTGACATTCCTAGTTAACATCACCAGACCCTAAGAATCAGTCAGTCTTCTTGGGTTTGTACTTTCTGAGTGGAATCCCCAGATGATCATTACCAGGAGTCCCTTGGCAACTTATTAATAACTATAAACAGGAGGAAGCATGGCGATGTTTAATATGCATCCTTAAGACCTAAAGCATGATCCCTACAGACGAGCAATGCGGCCCTTATTCTCACAGTCGGTTTTGGCTTCTCCTTTTTATTACTCATCTAGCCAGCAGCTGACCCATGAAAGAATAGGCTAGATTTTACCTAAAGTTTGTTTTGGTTGTTGTTGTTTTATTTATTTTTGTCCTAGCTGTGCCAGGAGGAATTCATTATAGAAGTTTTGCTTGTGACCTGGTCCCACAGCATGCCTCTGAAGGCAGTGCTGGGCTACAGCTGGCCTCTGGTGAATATACAAAGTCATGAGGGTGGTAAAATGCATACAAGAGAACTAGGTTCCTACTTGAGATATAATTCCCAGACACTAGAAAAACAGGGACTATGACCAGAATTAGCCTGCCACAGACAATGGTTAGATATTCAGGAACAAGGACTAACTTTGGCTTAGAGATTAAGGTATCTGTTATCTTTTCAATAGTAACCATGACAATGCCACACAGACAGAATTTCCATGATCCTTTTGTATTTTATGGCTCTATTATAAATTTTATTTGCAGGCAAGGAAAACAATGTTGAGCATTTTGGTCAAGAGTGTAAGAAGGAAAGACTTTGTGGGTAGCCATCCAGATTTAAAATCCAGCGTTTTATTTGCACTTTGGGTTCTGTTTCCTGTAGAGCAGGTGGAAGTGCTGGTTGGATTGTTGTGGCCAAGGTCAGGTTATACGCACAGCTCATTCACTTAGCCACAAGGAGAAAGGGAATATATGTTTCATCCTTATCACTACAAATTGAGAAATAAAAGATTTCGTACATATGTCATTGGTGTTTAAGGCAATTAAGTCTAACTAAACATCTCTTGTATGCCGGGCCCTGTGTTTGGTGCTAAGAATGCAGTGTTGGCCTCTATAAATTCAGAATGTAATTGAAAAAGAAGAAACATGGAAACAGCATGACCGGACTTTGATGGAGGCATACACAGACATGGATGGAGACATATCTAAGTCAGAATGGGGACTGGGATCAGCAAAATTCCCAGAACTCTCTTGACACACAGATCTTGAAAACTTTAGTTTGGTCCATTGGAGGTAGCCAGGGGAAGAGCTTCCCAGGAAGAGGGGACAGCGTGGACAGATCTGCATCCCAAGACACAGGGGTTTCAAATTGGGTAGCTCAACTTCTTTCTTTATTATATAGGGATAGAAAAGGGATCATCCATCTTATAAGCCAATAATTGGATGCCAGAAGTGGCTTATCTAAAACAGACTGCTTCCTCTGTCATATGATCTCCTGAGACATAACAGGGGGATTCTTGTTTTTCTGCATGGGGCTGAGCTTGGTAGAGCCGGAGAACAAGACTCTCACCTGTTCTGATCAATTGTAGCAGTTCCTTTTCGGTGAGGGCTGTCGTGCCATGCAACACCTCTACCCACCTCTTCCTCCATGAAGGGGCTGTATAGTAGAAGCAATCCTGAGAGATGCCTTCTGAAGACTAAGGATGACAGACTGGCAGAGAGTGCAGTGGCGGTCCTTACTCCAATGAATGAAGTAGCCAGGAGTGGGTGGTACCCAGGTTTTCTACCATAGGAGAAAGTTAGACTTCAGAGAAAAGAAACCTGACCTCTCATAGGGAGATACTGAGACTGGCAGAGACAAAGCTCCTAGGTTAGCTGTGTGTGAGGCACAGCTGAATCCCAGCCTTAAACTGAAGTCTTGCCTCCTTGAATTCTATACATGCCTCTGATATTCATTTAATACAATCTTTGCTGAAGCTAGCTTTAGTTTCTTTTTAACTCATTTATCAGCTCCATCAGAAATTCTCTGAAGAGGAACTGAATCCTAGTTTCAAAAGGGGAATGATTTGTGGAAGATAAAAGGTGCCTAACTAGGTGCTAAGTCCACCTCAGTGTGGGCAACTGTGCACAAAGGCTCAAACACTGACTAGGCAACCTGTCAGCATAGATGACAGGCACAGCATAGATGCTTGTGCCAGGTCTCTTGTTATTCTTTTTTAAAATTTTATTATTTTTATTTTATGTGTATGAGTGTATTGCCTGTGTACCCGTGTACCCATGTCATGTAAATGTACCCATGTCATGTAATGCCCGTGGAAGTCAGAAGGTGTTGGATCCCCTAGAACTGGAGTTATGGATGTGTGCTAGTCACCATGTGAGTGCTGGGATTTGAACCCGGGTCCTCTGTAAGAGCAGCCAGTGCTCTAAACCACTGAGCAATCTCTCCAGCCCAGTTTTTCAAAAGGCATATCTATCTCATTCATTGGTCTTTGTAACCTGGTTGGCAAAATGGGTTGACCATTTCTGGTTTTCTGGGTTGTAACTGGATGTTTGAATAAAGTGGAATTCTAAGGAGAGCTCAGATACTACTATTTTTAGTTGTAACACTGAGTTATCTTCCATATGTGTCCAACTCTCCATGTGAGAAACAAGACCATGTTCATCAGGAGTGTGTGTATGTGTGTGTGTATGTGTGTCTGGTGCCCTTATATTGAAGAGCCTCAAGGGAGTTTTAGGCTTGGCACAAGCCCAGTGCTGACAGTCAAAAGCAAGGAAACATAACTAAATAATACTCTCTCAGGGTTCAGGAATAAGACACAAAGCCCAGAGGATCTCAAGTAGGCTAGGCATCAAAATGGGGCAAGAATCAGGTAGAAAACACAGGTTGACAATGTGAGACAGTGGCTCCCTGTGGGACTGGTGTATACAATAATACTCTTGAATTTGCCTCTGACTTGGGTATTTCTAAGAGTCATTTGAGATGAAAACACTGCATAGAGGTAGACAATTCCAGCCCTTACTCAAGGACTTGCTTCCCTAGCCTCCAATGAACAATGGGCCCATGAATACACACATAGATGGAGCCAAAGACAAGAGCAGCAGATCCTTACACAAACTTCTGACTCCAGCTCCTCTCCTTCTTGTCTTGACTACGGAAGCCATGCTGCCATGGGATGGAACACGACCCACTAGCTTCCATTCCATGTCAGTTTCTGTTAAAGCAACAGATACGGGGTTTCATGCAACATCTTTATTTATCCAAACATTTGGTGAGTGTGGGTAAAGATAGCAAGCATTAGCTCAACTCTCCGTGGAGGCTCACCATGATGAAAATAGAATTCGTTGCCCAAAAGCATGGTTTTTATTCTAATAGCTGTTTGGAACTTACTAATCAAGCTCATCGAGTAAATGCTGGATCTTTCCAACACTCACTAACGGGCAAAGTGTCTGTGTCTGTCTCTTCTCACAGATTTTTAAAATTCTTGATCTAAGTATAGATTTTTTTTTTTCCTTTTTGGCACTGTGGGGATTAAACCCAGGGCCTCACACATGCTAAGCATAAGCATTCTCCCACCGAGCTACAGCCTCAGCCCTCCTAGGAATAGTTGTTGAGTCAAGAAACCCAGGGACTCTGAGCTGCTCTGCTGTAGAGAACTGAGGGGGAAAGGAAGCAACAGGTTAAACCCAAACACTGATGGAACCATGCTGGGCATTTGGAAAAATGACCATCAAAGGCAGGGCAAAGTGAGGTATCAAAGGGGAAGAACTCACCCAGTGAGCTCCCACTTCCTCTGGGAGTGGGGGGAGGGCAGTTTCCTGTAGTTCAAAGCTTAGCTCCTTTTGTTTTGCTATTTTATAATTTAAATCAAAGAGAAGACTGAGCTCTGTTTGCAAGGCCAGGTTTTTGCATTGCTTGGAAATTGGTAGATATCCTGTTGCTTTTGTGGTGTGAGCAATGAAGAGTTCAGTAGAGACCATGGTTGATCCTTCACTGTTAGCTATGGAGAAATACTGCCTGGCTGGGGATTCATTGGAAACCACTGTGAGAAGGTAATGTTAGAATCTAGACCAGGTTGCTGCTGGGTCCATGATTCCCTCGGTTGTCCTTCCTTCTCACAGAGACTGACAGGCACCCTACTGAATTGTCTGTGAGAATCTCTAGCTAACAAACTTCTAGGTGCCTGGATATTTTACTTGGGGAAGTGAGTTTACATTTAGGGGGTATTGGTGGCCACACATCCTGCTCCCCACCCTCTTCTCTGCCTCCTTCCTGCAAATCAGAGAGTCTGACTACTGGCTTGAGCTGTGACACTGCCCCCATCCTCAGAAAGCTGTAAGAAATCCCCACTTGTGTCCCGATTCCTCTCTGCCATTGTTGCCTGTCGCTGGTGCTGGAGCCCTGAACTTTCCTCACAATCCCTAGAGATATTGTCTGTCTCTGTCTGTCCATGGTTCTAATAAACTCCTTACCCCCAACAACCTGTCTGTGTCCCCCATGAGCCCACAGCTAAGACCTTTCAACCACTTTTTCTCCTTCTTTAGTCCAAAAGCAATATGTGGCACAAGTGGCAAGGAAAGACTTATGGTCTCCTGAAGATCACACCCTACCTGGCAACAGTGCCCCACAGCTGCTACATAGATCTTCCTACCCATCAGATCACCTCACCATCCCTGGTCAATTTTTTTTTAGGGCTCCTTATCTGCTACAATGTCTATACATCTAAGCTTTGTTTGCAACTTTCCCAAGTGTGATGCCTCCTTCCCCTCCAGCTACAAATCCCAGGTTCTATCTGCAGATGATTCTCAGGTCACAGAAAGCTCTTGCCCAACACACCTATGTACATACCTGTGTCCCTTGTCTCAGTCCACTTGCCTGAGGCCCTTACATATTTGTTTTAATTTATTTCTGTGGCTATAACTGAATACCACAGACTGGATAATTTACAAAGAAAAATGTTTCATTCAGCTCACAGTTCTGATGTCTGGGAATGCTCAAGGTTGAGGAACCACTTCCTGTTGGTGTGGACGTTCTATGGAGTTGTAAGGCCATGGAGGGCATCACATCTCTCTTTCTCTTCTTATAAAGCTCCTAATTCATTTGTGGTAGAGGGGTACCCTTATGATCTCACCTTCTATTATACCATTATATATCTATGAGTCTGTCTTACCTGCTATATTGTGTGCTCCCTCAGGGTAGAAGTTGGGTTTCAATTCACTTTTATTTCTTTGAAACATAGCAGTATTAATAATTGGTGAGTGAGTGAATGTGGGTGAATGAGGGAGACTCAGATGGCCTTAGCTTTGAAAGGCATCAGCAGGCTGGATGTGGTAGGACACATCTATATTCCCTCTTCACAACTCCTTGACTCTCCCCAAAATCCTTGCATAGTTCCTCCCCATCCATCCTATTCCTCCTTACGGAGGCTGGGAATGGCTTATGCACGCTGGGCTGCCTATTAGAATCACCTGGGAAGTGTTAAAAACATGCCAAGGCCTGCATCTCCCCACAGACTATGATTCCAGTGTGTAGCTGAGCTGAGGTTAACTTTCACATGCAGACCATAAACACCTCCACATCACACAGAGGCAGCAGGCTCTTCACCAACGTCAGTTACTGTTTACAGTTTTCAGAATCTACAGTAGACATGCAAAGTCCTGAGGAGACTAATAAAAGGCCAGGAGGGGAGAACAGAAATCTTGTCCTGGATAAGAGCTTGCTCTGCTGTACTGCCCTGGGCATCTATATTAGGACTATCTCCTGCAGAGTACTAGATGTACCTCTCTGTCCTGGGACTTTGGTCTTGTCATCAATGGTTGCTTAATCTTCCCTGAGTCTTTTGGTCACCATGTTCCAACTTGTGACCAGCTTGCCTAGCTCTACCAGCAACTTCTCAGCAGTCTAGTGGACTTAGTGCTCTGTGGAGCTCAAATTGGCCAGCATCCTTGTCAAACTCAGGCGACCTCTAGTTTAATTGGCATTGGTATCTTTCCAAGAGGCCAACCTGAGATTATCAACTGATTACCCAAGGCCCTGCACCCACTTCAGAGGTCAGCTGGATAATTGCTTCATGGTTAGGACAGGGCATCCGTGGCCTGGGGCTGGGCCTGCTGCCTTCTGAGTATACAGAGCCAGTCAGTTTTGACTTTTCTGCTGCTAATGTGGCCTGTAAGACTCTGCAACAGTTTCTACTTGAAAATTACCCAATAGCTCTGTCATCATGGGGTGGAGCAAAGGTGAGGAAGAGGTGATCAGGCCAGGACTAGAGTAAGTGAAGGACCTAAAGTGGTGAAGTTCAGGGACTGTGCCCATTGTCAAGGTTACAAAACAATGTTCTTACAGGCCGCACTCTGGTTCCTCACTTGTTTCACTGGCTCTGAGGGAGGAAAAGGAAAAGGGGTGGGGCTGTTTCCTAGTTTAAGAACTAAATCTAGAATTGATTCCATGTTAAATACGTGGAGTCTGAACAATTTTTGAAAAAAAGTGCATATATGTATGTGCATTAATATGTGTTGTAATGCATGTGTATTAGTGTGTTTGGGTACACATGTGTGCCAGTGTGCATGTGTGCCTGTGTGTATGGAGGCTGGAGGACAACCTCAGGTGTTATCCTCAAGAATACTGTCAACCTGCTTTGAGGCCAGGTCTCTCATTGGCGTAGATCTCACTGGTTAGGCCAGACTGACTGGCCAGTGAGTCGCCTGTCCTCTTTATTTACATAACAATGGGATAATGATGAATATAAAGTTTTGTATCCAGCTTGACTAGTTATTGTGTGTTGCACTAAATATTGAGGAAACCCTGATTCATTATACTATTTTTATATGCTTATTTCATATTTTATTTTGCTATTTTTTGTAGCATGATATATTTTTCCTTCTGAAATTTTAATAAAAGTATCTTTGACCAAATGACTTTAAAATCTGCTTTGTGTGGTGTGTGTGTGTATGTTTTTCAGATAACTGAAGGCTTTATTTCATGCAAAGCAAGAAAATCCATCTTTGTGTAATATTTGGGCAAGTCTCACTTGTTTTCTTAGAAAGATCTGGAAACCCTAACAAATGCCTGTGGCTTCCTTCTATTCATTTCAAATATTTTGATCTAAAGATTTCATAATTCTGTCCCCACCCTGGCTATTCCCTTGGTTTATGAGAGGAAAAGGAAAATATTTTTCACAGACCAGGAATTGTAAGCATTTCTTAGCGTATCACCCCAACAAAGCATAGTGTATTCTTAAGGCTCTGTGTAAGTAAATGATATGAATACAGACGTTGTGGGGGAGGATCTGCTTTGCTGGGGCCCAATGTAACAATTTTAATCCCATGTTTATGAATCGAGGCTGGTTTGGATTTGAAATACACCAAATAGTCACACACACACACACACACACACACACACACACACACCCAAAGTACTGATTTTCACACTTGACTCCTGTGGTGAATTTGAGAAAGAAGATGGTAAAAGTAAAGGGAACAGGAGTACAAAGACGTCATAAGGGCCCTAAAAGTGGTTGGGTTCTGTCTATGTATGTACAGCCCCTGGGGAACAGGTTAAAATACAAAGTCAGTCCCCATAGGCCCTCCTTGGGCCTAGGTCCCTTCACCCTGCAGGAGGCCCAACTCACAGGCCTGGAACCATCTTGTCACTCTAAATAAAAAAATCTAAAGTGAAAACCTGAAGCATAGACCAACTAACACCTGAACAGAAAGCAACCAAACTACATCAATAATAAAAACAGAACCAAACTTCAACTCAGCAAAGGCAGGCTAGAATTTCATATCAGACGCATAACCAACAAAACACATCCATAGGCCCAGGTCACAATGAAAAAACACCAATAATATGAAAAGCCAAGATAATCTCTTCTCACCAAGTCCTACCAGTCCTATAGAAGTGTGCTATGATGAGAACTACCCAGAGGAACCCCTGGACACAGAATTTAAAAGAATAATCATACACATGAACAAAGAATTCAGCAGCTTTAAAGAACACACATACAACTCCAAGAAGATAGGAATACACTCCTGACTGAAGCTCAAGAAAATATAAACACACAGCTGAATGAAATAACAAGACCATCCAGGATTTGAAAAGGAAACTCACCAAAGAGATAGAAACATTGGTGAAAACTCAGGCTGAAATGAAGATGGAATTGAAAAACTCAATAAACTGTCTACCACAGTCAATGTGGAAAGAAAACTTTTCCATGATACAAATAGCCTGAAAGATTCATGTCCATAAAACCAGCCCTACAGAGAATACTCTAAGTAAAACAAAGAACTGAAGAAAGGAATGACCATACCCAAGAGGCTACAGAAAAACAATGCCACAACAAAACCCAAATGAAATTATAATTACAGAAACACAAAATAAGACTAAGAATTCAAACAGAAAATAAAATGACAGTAACCAATACACATCTTTCAATAATAACTTTAGTTGACGATGGCCTCAAACCCCCAGTAAAATGATACAGACTTGCTGAATGGATAAGAAACAAAATCCATCTTTTTGTTGTCTATGAGAAACTCATCTCACCTTCAAGGATAGGCACTATCTTAGGGTAAAAGGATGGAAAAAATATTCCAAGCAAATCACACCAAGAAATAAGCAAGTATTGTGATAGTAATATCTGACAAAATGTGCTTCAAGTAAAAATCAACCTGAAGAGATAAAGGTCACTTCAGTTTGATCAAGGGAACAATTGACCAAGAAGACATTAGAATCATGAAACCAGAAATACCAAACTGTGGTACACACAATATCATAAAAGCAATACTGCTAGACTTCAAGACACAGATTAATACCAACTCAGGAATATGAGGGGACTTTAATACTCCACTTTCTCCAATAGACAAGTCAACTGAACAAAGAATAAACAGAGAAACAGATGAATTAAATGATACCATACATCAAATGGACTTAACAGACATCTACAGAATATTCCACCCAAGCACCAAAGAATATACATTCTACGCAGCAGTCTGTGGAAGTTTCTCTAAAATAAACCATATACTGGGGCACAAAACAAACCTCAAGAAACACACAAAAACATTGAAATAATTCCATGTATTCTACTGGGCTTAAATAATAAAGCTTAAAATCAACAGCTAAAGAAGTTCTAGTAATTACACTAACTCATAAAGATTAAACAACACCCTTCTAAAGATGAATGGGTCAAAGAAGAAATCAAGAAAGAAATAAAAGTATTCCTGGAACTAAATGAAAATGATAATGCAACACAACAAAACCTCTGGGACACATTAAAAGCAGTCCTAAGAGAGAAGTTTAGAGCCCCTACATGCCTATATTAAGAGATTAGAGCCGGGCATGGTGGCACACGCCTTTAATCTCAGCACTCGGGAGGCAGAGGCAGGCGGATCTCTGTGAGTTCGAGGCCAGCCTGGTCTCCATAGCGAATCCAGGCCAGCTAGGGCTACAGGGAGACCCTGTCTCAAAAAAGACAGAAAAAAAAAAAAATAGAGATTGGAAAGAGCACAAATAAATGACTTAATGGTTCAACTCAAGAATCTGGAAAAGAAAAAACAAACCAAACTCAAACCCAGCAGACAAGAAGAAATTACAAAAATCAGAGTAGAAATCAATGAAATAGAAACAAAGAAAACAATACAAGGGATCAATGAATCTAAAAGCTGGTTCTTTGAAAATACTAACATGATAGACCCTCAGCCCAAAAGAAAGAGCAAATTCAAATCAACAAAATCAGGGATGAAAGGAGAAACATTACAGCAGACACTAAAAAGATCCACAATATTACAAAGGAATACTTTAAAGACCTATACCTATTAAATTAGAAAATCTAAAAGAAATGGATGAATTTCTAAATTCAATGGAGCCACCAAAGTTAAATTAAGAAGAGATCAGCAACTTAAACAGACTTATAACAAATAAGGAAATTGAAACAGTAATTTAAAACCTCCCTGCACAGGCCCAGATGGAGTCACAGCAGAATTTTATCAGACCTTCAAATAAGATCAACAACCAATACTACTTAAATTATTCAAAATCATAGAAACAGAGGGAGAACTCTCAAACACCTTCTATGAAACCAGTATCAGTCGAGTACAAAAGCTAGGTAAAGATACAACTATGTTGAGGGAACATTCCTCAACATAACCTTGTCTGCTATTCCCACTCCTTTTCGAGGTAGTGATTGAAACTCCAGCTAGAGCAAGAAGACGAGAGAAGGAAATGATACTGATTGGAAGAGAAGATGTCAAATTACCCCTATTTGCAGAAGGTATGTTATTATATATAACAGATCCTAAAAATCCCACCAGAAAACTTGAAATGATCAACATTTTCAGCAAAATGGCAGGATATAAAATCAATTTATAGAAATCAGTAGTCTTTCTATATACTAATAACAATCAGAGAAAGAGTTTATAGAAAGACTCCCATTCATGATAACCTCAAAAATATCTAGGAATAAACCTAATCAAAAACATTAAAGACCTCTACAATAAAAACTTTAAATCTTTGAAGAAAGAGATGCAAGAAAACACAAGGAGACAGAAGGACCTCCCATGCTCATGGATTGGAAGAATTAATACTGTGAAAATGACCATCCTACCAAAAACAATTTATAGATTCAATGCAATCCCAATCAAAATCCCCATGACAGTCTTCACAGAAATAGAAAAAAACCTATCCTAAAATTTATATGGAGTCACAAAAGACTCCAGATAGTCAAAGTAATCCTGAGCACAAAGAGCAATGCTGGGGGGATTACCATACCAAATATCAAATTTTATTACAGAGCTATAATCATAAAAACGGCATGGTACTGGCACAAAACAGACCTATAGAACAATGGAACAAAACAGAAGACCCATGAGTACATTCACTTTCAGATACCTGATATCTGACAAAGGTGCCAAGAACACACACTGGAGGAAAGACAACATCTTCAACAAATGGTGCTGGCAAAGCTGGATCTCCATGTGTAGAAGAATGAAATAATATTCAACTCTATCACCTTGCACAAAAGTCTACTCCAAATGGATCAAAGACCTCAATGTGAAATCTG
Organism: Nannospalax galili; assembly: GCF_000622305.1. Lineage (NCBI taxonomy): Eukaryota > Metazoa > Chordata > Mammalia > Rodentia > Spalacidae > Nannospalax > Nannospalax galili. Next base: position 540,208 of record NW_008336857.1, read on the forward strand.
AAACTCTGAAACTGTTAGAAGAAAACATAGACAGTACCCTACAAGAGATAGATTCAGGAAAGGACTTTCTAAATTGAACATCAGTCACTCAGAATTAAGGTTAACAGTTAATAAATGGGACTTCATTAAACTAAAAAAAGCTTTTGTACAGCAAAGTAAACTACCATGAAGAGGAAATCTAGTGAGTGGGAGGAAATCTTCACCAGCTACACATCTGACAGAGGATTAATATCCAGAATATACAAAGAACTAAAAAAACAAAGGATCAAGAAAACAAATGACCCAATTAAAAAATGGGCTACGGATCTGAACAGAGAGCTCTTAAAAGAAGAAATAAAAATGACCAATAAACACCTTAAAAAGTGTTCAACATCCTTAGTAATTAAGAAAATGCAAATCAAAATTACTAAAATTTCATCTAATCCCAGTCAGAAAGGCTAAGCTCAAGAGAACAAATGACACTCAAACCTGGCGAGGGTGCGAGGAAAGGGGAACCCTCATCTGTTGGTGGAACTGTAAACTGGTGCAACCACTTTGGAAATCAGTATGGAGAACTCTTAAAAAACTAGCCAGGTGTGGAGGCGCACACCTTTAAACCCAGCACTTGGGGGGCAGAGGCAGGCAGATCTTTGTGAGTTTGAGGCCAGCCTGGTCTACATAGTGAGTTCCAGGACAGCTGGGGCTACAAGGAGACCCTGTTTCATAAAAGACAAAAAACAAAAAACAAAACAAAAAAAAAACAAACCTAAAAATAAATTTACCATGTGATTCATTCATACCACTTCTTGGCATATACCCAACAGACTCATCCCACTACTGAGATACTTGCACAGTGGTGGTTGTTGCTGCTCTTTTCACAATAGCTAAGAAATGGAAACAACCTAAATGTCCCTCAACTGATGAATAGATAATGAAAATGTATGGATGGAACTAGAAGCTGTTATACTAAGTGAGTAACAGACTCAGAAATAATAAGTGATGTATGTTCTCTCCTATTTGTGGCTCTTAGTTCTAAATCCTTATATGTGAGTATGTATCCTGATATAACCACAGGAGCTAGGAAAATGGAAATGAACCATGGAGTAAAGGGGAAGAAGGAGCTTAAAAGAGAGGAGAATAGTAGGACACAGGTGTTATCAAGGAAGAAATGGGGAAATGGGGGTACTTTAACAGAGGAGGGAGGAGGGAGGTTATATAGAGGGAGAAAGAAGAAATATGACATTTAGGTGGTATGAAAAACTGGAGAGAAAAGTATTAATTCCAAAAGCCCACTGGGCTGAGTGAGATGGTACAAGCCTTTAATCCCAGCATTTGGGAGGCAGAGGCAGGTGGATCACTGTGACATCAAGGACAGCCTTAGTCTACATAGTGAGTTCCAGGCCAGGCAGGGATACAGAGAGACCTTGTCTCAAAAAACCAACAAAACCACCAACAAAACAAAGAGCCTACTGAAAAATACACACACACACACACACACACACACACACACACACGTTTATGTGAGTGCTGTATGAGTGTATGTATATAGCCAAAGGCTATATAATGAAAAATACTGTGCCAGGCAGAAGAGATGTCCCTTTGAATTGTTGGTCAGGGTAATCCAAGAGACTCCCAAAATAACACAGGTTATTGCCACAGCCCTTGATTGCCTCCCAGAACTTGAAGGTAAGTTTCTATTGCTGAAGACAGGACATAATTCAGACACAGGACTTAGAGCTAGTGAGCTGGAACTGACCTGGCAGCCTCTTCCCTGGAGACCAGCTGTCATAGTATCAGTGGATACTATATAAGCTGCCAAAGGAGAAAACCAGTCAATGATCTTACCCAGCTGTAAAGCCTAATAAACACAATGACTGGCCTTGCAAACTATTGGTGCAGTAGTGGTACTCTTACCTTGCGAGTAATCAACTGTTGTCTAATTGGATATAAGGCCCATTCAATGGAAGGAAACTCATATGTGGTACTGTAAACATAGCTAAATACCCGTGGCTGGAGAGGTCATAGATCTTAGAGGAAAATCTACTTTAGTTGCTTCCCTAAAGAAATTTTTCTTTCTTTCTTTCTTTCCTTCTTTCTTTCTTTCCTTTTTTAAAAATCAGATTATCTATTATTTTTATTATATGTGTATGAGTATATTTCCTGCATGTGTATTGGTGTGCCTGTGTCATGTAATGCCCAGGGAGGTCAGAAGAAGGTGTCATATTCCCCTGCAACTGGAGTTATAGTGGTTGTTAGCCACCATGTGGGTGCTGTGAATTGAACACTGGCCCTCTGGAGGAACAGCCAGTGCTCTTAACCACTGAGCCATTTCTCCAGTCCTGATCAACACAATTTCTAACTGTACTCTAAATAAATATGTATCCTTATAGTTATAGACAACTGTACCTCTTGCCACTCATCAAAAAAGTTTCTTTTTGCAACAGATGGAAACTATTGCAGAGTTGCACAACTGGTCAGACACAGAGAATAAGTTTCTGTGAGATGCCCAGCCCTAAGTGACACATCTACGATGCAATCTCTACACTAAAGCTCAGGGAACATAGTGGAACAGGTAACAGAAAGAATATTAACGCATCTCTCAACTCTCACCAGATAAGCTTCTTCATGCAACAGATGGTGATTAACACAGAAAGCCACAACTGCGCAAAGTGTAGAGAATAAGAGACTGCAGAGTGCATGTCCCTGGATAGAACTCCTATATTAAACCTCTGCCACCCAGGGGTAGGGACCATTGCAGAGAAGGAGTGGGAAAACTGTAAGAGCCAGGGGTGGTGATAATCACAAGGAAACAGGAGGCTGTTTTCCAGGAGGCTGGGGACTTGCTTATATGAACCTATAGCAATGGTGACAACATGCACAAGACCCATGCAAACTCAAACCAGACAAAAACCCAGCATAGACGTGGGGATATGGGTAAGAAGCCCCAACCTTAATTGAGGAACTATTGGTAACCAATGACTAAGGTAGAGGGAGAGTTGGTTTTCTTTAAGGGAATAATGCTAAATAAGTTGACTCGGCTCCAGTGGAGAGACTCCACTGAGGGACATTTGGGAACACAAATGAAGCTCAATAAGCCTTAACACATATGACAAGATGCATGAAATCCAGTGGGAGGGGGTTATAGGGGGTGTGAATAGGGGAGGGGCTCTAAATATGATCAAGATGAATTGTGTAAAATTCACAAAAATTTAAAAAAAGTAAAAATTACAAAATCAGATTTCAATAGGTCTGAGGGAGGACTTGAGATTCTGTATTTCCAATAAGCTATTGGTTTGGACACAGTTCTGCACCATGGATCTCACTTGGGAAGCAAGGCCCTTGCCTGGATTTCACTTTTTCAGCAAGAGTGTGCAAAGGCATGTGCCGTTAAGTTCTGCTCTCTCCTGTTCCTTCCTGGATTGCAGATGGTGCCGTTCTATGCTGAAAGTGAAGAATCTTTACCAAGTTTTTCACAGTATCGCATAGAGCCCATCTGCCCTCCCCAAATCCTTCCAGAAGTTTCTCTTTCCCTTCTGCAATCCCTTTTATTTCTTATCTCTGTTCCATCTTTTCTTAGCTTCCATCTTTTATTCAGTCAGTTCTGCCCTCCTCATTCTGCCCAAACTAGTTTTATTTAAGAGATTATAATAAGACCTTTGTACCAGGAGCAGACGTCAATCTTTTCTTTCTGATTTCATCCAAGAACAAAACTACAAATGGGATCTTCCAAAGACAGATACCTTTCAAGAACACTTATCATTTATGCTTAGCTCACAGGCCATTTCATGAAGTGTTCTCCATAGTGTCATGTTTCTGGGCAGTCTGGAGGAACACTGGTGTTTTTCCTAGAATGCAGTTTCTGTGATGCTGTGGTAAACAGGAATTTTCAGACCTGTAGTCCTGAAAGCCTTTGAAATCCACTCTGGATGAGATGAATCCTCAAGGCTGCCCAGTCTCCCTGCAAGTGAGGACCTTACAAGAATTTTGTCCAAATGTTTGGTTCTCTGGCCTAAAAACAATGATTTGTCTGTGAATCACTGACTACACATTGTGATGCCTAACAGCATCCCTCCAAACCCACAGAGGACCAGTAAACAGTGATTAAGCCAAGGGAATCCAGTGAGCCAAGTAAACCTTTCCAGCTCTAAGAATCCACTTAACTCATGAGTGCTTAAAGCTGATTGGTGATATCATTAGGTTATTCCGTGGTGGTAGAGCACTACCAACATGAACAAGGGTCTGGGCTTGGTCTCCAAGACTGGAAAAAAGATAAAACATTACTTAAAAACAAACAAACAAACAAAAAACAGTTTATGTTTCATTCTCTTCCCTCAAATGAAGCTTTCTATTAGCTTGTGTCTGCACAAATTTATGGTGTGATGGGAAATGGTGCTTATCATGAGCCCAAAGCATTTGCTCAAATGCTTTTTGGATCATCAAAGAAAGCCATGATTTTTGCTCCATACTCTTGAGTGTTAAATATATTTGAAGTTTATCCTGGGGAAATTGGTTTTCTAAGTCTATAATACCTCATATTGGCATATTATTTTCTAATTTATCTAGAATTTTAAATGAGAAAACTGTCATCCATATTTGAAAGTCAAGGTGAGCTAACTTGCCCATGGGAGTCAGTGAGCAGGAGAGCCAGGAGAGGAATCTAGGTCTCTGAATTTTTTTTTTTTTATTATTTTTATTTTACGTGTATGCATGTTTTGCCCGTGTGTAGGTAAGTGCATCCGTGTCGTGCAATGCCCGTGGAGGACTGAAGAGGCTGTCAGATCCCCTGGAACTGGAGTTATGGACAGTTGTTAGCTGCCATTTTATGGGTGCTGGGATTTGAACCTGGGTCTTCTGTAAGAACAGTCAGTGTTTTTAACTGCTGAGCCATCTCTCCAGCCCCCCTGAATTTCTTTTATGATAGTGTGTTATTTGATGAACCAGAACATCTATTTTCTAAGAACTACCAATACATAAAGTTGACTGAATGCTACCCTGGGTCTAAAGTATGACTACAAATGATGATGGAAATATGGAGGTGCACTTTGATAGTCTGCATATTCAACATTCATATGGAAGTGGTCCTTTCATTTACCTGAGGAATATTATGTGTCGTTTCTTCAGTTTCCTTCTCACATCTTTTATGAGTCAACCAAGAAAAAGAAAATAGCTTGTTACTCTAGAATCACAGCTGATTTCAATTCAAATTGATTTAACAGATGGTTAAGTACCTGGGATGTACATGCTTACTGCTGGGCACTGGGAATAGAGAGGCTGATAAGACATGGACATCTCTACATGGGAAGATTTAGACTTGTTAAACATGGCTGAGGCTACCGGCATGTCCAAGGAGGAAATGGTCAAATGGACGAGGCAGCTTGGTGGAGAAGGAGCATCTGAGTTTTCAGGATGAAGAAGTGATTCTTAGGCACATGGAAGGGAGGAATCATTTCAGAGCTAAGGACTCTTGAGGAGTGGTTAAACAGGTTCACAATTTAGAAATCGTGGTAAGAGCCAGGATTGAGCTAAGCCCATTTGTCACAGTAATGATCAATGGTCATTGGAGCTTACCCACTAAGAAATAGAAGCCAAAGAAGAATGTTAGGTAGGAGTACAATTTGTGGTGATCCCAGCTTTTGACCAACCCTCTTCTCTCACTGGTTATCCTTGCCCTCTGACAAGAATTCTTTTCTGTTCTCTCAGTTGATAATCAGCCAACCCAGCAAAGCCTCCTGGAACAATCCCAGGGTCCTTGCATGGATTCATCATACAGATGCTTGTTGATCTTGATGATCTTGTTTAACAGATTTGACTTAAATGGTCAATCATATTATTTGATAGCCAAGATTAAAATAAGGGGGAGGGTTTCCTACTAATCCAGACAAGAAAATAAATCTCTGTTCTGTATGTTTAGATATTCTAAATTTGTTCCTCTGGGTGCTCCAAGGTTGGTGAAGTTTTGAGATCAGTAGATGGAACGATGACTGCAGAAGAAAGCTCTTAGTCTGCTTTCCAACCAGCAGGTAAGTTAGCACTGAAAACAGGAATGTCCTCAGTGTCTTCCATGCCTGGGCACTGGTCTCCTTGCACAGGCTCCTGCAGGAACAAGCAGAACCACTTGATGCTTAAATCACTCCCTTCTTGGCCCAGCAAGGCCATAGGGGCCTTGGGAAAAGCTGCTACAGAATGGCTCCCCATTTCTGTTCCTACCACTTTAGTTTTGCTTGGCCTCTTACATGTCCAATATAAACCCACAAACCTGCTTTTCCCCACCTGCCAGTTTGGTTTTCATGGATGTCCTAGATGGGGTATCAAGGGTTTTTCCCTTCTGCCTTGGAATACAATTCTTTCAGGCCAAGGGACACTTCACCCTCATTCAGTCACTCATAGTCTGATCATGTAAGGTAACATGGGGTATGGGATATTTGTAAGCTGTTAAATGAGTAACAAAACAATCTCATTTTGTTTATCTCAACAGCTTAATATCTGCTTTGTGCTTCTTATTTGAGAATAACTCATTGATTAGTCAGGTTCTTCAGATAAACAACAAACAGGAGGTGTGTGTGTGTGTGTGTGTGTGTGTGTGTGTGTAAAAATTAATGAAATCGGTTCATATAATTATGGAGGTCGATGACTGTCAAGATCTGCAAGATGTTTCAGCAAGATGACAACCTGGGAGAGCTAATGGCGTAGCTTCAGTTCAAGATGAAAGGCCTGAGCAGGGACTGCTGATGGTGTTGTTTTAGTCTGAAGGCTAGGAGGCTTGACACCCAACAAAAACCCATTTCATGTGCTCCTTTGAAGATGGTTGGGAAGGAGGAATTCTCTCTTACACTCCAGGGAAGCTCAACCTCTTCTCTTCAGTCCTTTGACTGATTGGATGGAGCCCAGGCACATTAGGTAGGGGCTTCTGCTTTGCTCAGCTTACCAAGTAAATATTAACCTTTCATAAAATATTCTCACAGCAGCATTTAAAGTAATTTTTTTTTCTTTTTGAGATAGGGTCTCCCTTTAGCCCCAGCTGTCCTGGAACTCACTATGTAGACCAGGCTGGCCTTGAACTCACAGAGATCCACCTCCCTCTGCCTCCCAAGTGCTGGGACTACAGTAATTCTTTTCTTTTAAATTTATTTATTATTTTTATTTTATGTGTATGTATTGCCTGGATGTAGGTAAGTGCAACCGTGTTGTACAATGCCCATGGAGAACAGAAGAGGCCGTCAGATTCCCTGGAACTGGAGTTAACAGTTAATTGTTAGCTGCCATGTGGGTGCCGGGAATTGAACCCAGGTCTTTTGCAAGAATAGCCAGTGTTCTTACCTACTGAGCCATCTCTGTAGCCTCCTCAAAATAATTCTTGACCAACTATTTTACTGCATAAGGACTGGACGCTGTAATCCTGTCAAGTTTACACTAAAATAACCATCACACCCAATGCGTCAACAATGTTTATGCTATGTATCTGTGATTTGTAAAGACACAAGGTCTATTTCTTTTGCATATATTCAGAATTCTATAGACTATTATCTCTGTCAACTAAGTTTTTCAAGTAGACAGGATTGCTTTCCTCAGGAACAGCACATTCATTTATAATTTAAAGAATATGCAAATATAATTCTTTTTTAAAAATTTTCTTTATTTTATGCATATGAGTGTATTGCCTGCATATATGTGAGTGCACCCATGTCGTGCAATGCCACAGAGATCAGATGAGGGCTTTAGATTCCCCTGGAACTTGAGTTAAGGACAGTTAGTAGCTGCCATGTGGGTGCTGGGAGTTGAACCCAGGTCCTCTGCAAGAGCAATCAGTGCTCTTAACCGTTGAGCCATCTCTCCAGTTCCACAAATATAATTCTTATCTACAAGTACCTTCACTAATATTTAAAGTTTTGGGGTTTTTTTCCCCTTTGAAGGATGAAACTTTGTATTTGAGTCTTTTGTCTTGTGTCCTTTTTGTTTCCACAGATAGTTTTAGAGGCAGATTGTAAATACTGTCATTATTGATAGTAGGGACTCCTAAGAGGCAGGGGGGAGGGAGATGCAACTGATTCTGAATTTAAAGGAGATGGGTAGAAAAGATTGACTTACAAGCCTTCTCTTCTCCAGGAAAATGACCCAAACCTGTAAGCTAGAATTGAGTTTGATCCCAGGCTGGGTTGGTGTATTAATTTTCTTAACTGTGACCAAACACCTGACAACAACTTAGAATGGGAAATATTTACCTGAGTTATGGTTTTAGAGGGCTCAGTCTATAGTTACTTGGCTCTGCACTTGAGCAGAACATCATGGCTGCAGGAGTGTGTAGTGAAGGACAGCTGTTCACATCATGGTGGATCAGGAAGATGAGTGAGTGGCAGAAACCAGGCATGAGTATAAGCTTTGAACACCTTCCAGTTCTTTTGATCTACCTCTTACAGCCAGGACCCACCTCCCAAAGTCTCCAGAACCTCCAAAAATACTGCTACCAGCTGGGAACTAAACATTCAAAACATGAGCCTGTGGAGGACACTTCAGACTCAAACCACCCATGAAGAATGCTATTTGGGCTGCACAGGCATGACACAGTATGTGAGCTCTAAAAAGAGTTTGGGTGCCCTATTTGTATTCCACATGTTTATCAAAGGATCTATCTTGTGGGTCATGGTGGCAGGCACCTTTCATCCCAGCCCTTGGGAGGCAGAGGCAGGTGGATCTCTGTGAGATCAAGGCCACCCTGGTCCACACCATGACTTCCAGGTGAACTGTGACTAGGGAGATCCTGTCAAAACAAACAAACAAACAAACGAACAAACAAACAAACAATCAAACAGGGTCTATCTGCCCTGCAGAACAGACTGTTGTAAATGGAACCTCATCTATTGGTACAAGGTTTCTTAGATGGGCTATGGTTTGAGTGGGAGTGAACCTTATCCATTGGTACAAGGCTACATAGATGGACTAGGGTTCCAGAGGGAGCTAGAAAAAGAATTGGAACCAGAAGTCATGGAAGAAAAAAATAGGTGGGCCATGTGCAGTGGCTTGTGGTAGGGAGAATACAGCTCTGTCTCCTATGGATGCAGATTCATTTTCACCAGGAACACCTGACTCAGGGCATGGGACTCTTCACCTACCTCTCAACTGTAGAGAAGGCTCTGCATGTACAGTAGGAGGAAGTGTGGCCTGAACAGCCAGAGCATGTACCCTGCAAATGCACCAAAAACATCCGGCTGAGGCAAACCTGTGTTCTGCCAAAAGACATAGAGACGGCTGATGCAAAAATGTCCTGATACAGAGAGCCAATGAGGAGCAGACATGACCTATCAATGGACCAATGGGACACCAGGAGGGGGGATATAAGGGAGCCCCATATCCACAATAAATGAGTCTGCAGCTGCTCGCACTTCCTGCTTCTCACCTGACTCCCGGTGTCTGTGTCATGACTCCGCGCCAACTCTCCCCCACCCAAGGGGTGCTCAAGGGTTCCCACAACACATGTACCTCAAGCCTGGCCTTATACTAGCTCAAGGACCAGGCAGAACAAGCCTGAGGGGTTTGAGGTTCCTTTCTTCCCATTCCAAAAAGCTTTTCTCTCCATAATCATGACTATCCATAGCTACTGTTGTCTTATATTTACTGTTGTTACTTTGCAATTTATACAAAGACAGCTTCAGATAAGCTGAATTTGATGACAGGATAGAAAAATAAGTAGAGGGGGACCTAGTACAGATGAGGCATGGAGATCAAGTAACTTCACTAGGGTCATATGCACTTAATCCTACTGCTCTGCTCCCTGTGCAAGTTCATGACTTCCCACATTCTAAGATCATGTTTCAAGGAGTCTATAGGAAATGTCAGAGTCAGAAAATCAATAGCTGTGGATAAGGAGGCATCCATGGCTCTGCCCAGGTCCATAATGGACCCTAGGAGTATTATTTGGGCTATTTCCATGAACTTCTCCTCTTTTAGTCCCAATCACATCACTAAACTTTTCTAGACTCTTGTTATCTGGATCTAGAATTGCCTGCTTCAGCTCATCAGGCACACCTGCTCCTCCCTCCCTTCAATGACACCCTTGGATTGGATCTAGATCCTACAGCTTTCTTGTAAAGCCTTATCTGATTTGACTTTGTAATGGAAGGAGAAAGTAGATTAATTATCACTAGATCTCCTAGGGTAAGGGTTTGGGTGGGGTTAAGTACTTACTTGAGCAATGAATATTTCCTTCTTGCCCCATATTTTATTACCTTTCATGAGGAATTTCATGTGTCCTTTAAAATGATTAAGAATTATGTCTCTCTCGTGAATGGTCATCATGCCCTTATGACAATCCTTTTCAGAATGTCTTTGCTCTTTGTGAGACATGGAAGTAAATTTCCATGCCAAGCATGGGGACTACTAAAGGTTAAGATTAATTCATTCAAAGTCACAAACCTAGTCAGAGGTGAGACAGGAAAGACTCTTGATTTCTTTACTCCTAAATTATGTGTATCTTTCTACAATGAGGCATCATTAGAGAGCTGGGATTACTCTTCTGTTCAGCCGGGTCAAAGAACTGGCTATAAAGCTTCTGAAGGTAGAAGGCGCCAAGAAAATGATCAAAAGAGACATGATGCTACTTTTCATCCCTTTCTCATCTTTTGGCCTTTTTCCTTAATCCAAAGCAAATGATTCTAAGAAGATACAAAGATAATCAGTCTACAGTATAGGATTTTACCAACTAGACTCCCCATTTTTTTGCTTCCCAAAGTCAAAGGAACTTACAACTCTTATTTATGTACACACACACACACACACACACACACACACACACACACTGGCATTGGGGTGGAACTCAGGTTCTTTATGTGTGTGTATATATGTGCACATGTGTATGTGTGTAGGCATATGAGTGTAGTGGTCAGAGGGCAACCTCAAGTATTCGGGTATTGTGTGCTTTTTCTCTTTCTCTTTCTTTCCTTCCTTCCTTCTTTCTTATTCTCTTTTTTCTTTTTCTTTCTATTTTTTTTTTTTTTTGAGACATGGTCTCTCATTGGCCTGGAACTTACCACTTAGCCTAGGTTGGCCCGTCTGCAAGTTCCAGGAATTCATCTGTCTCTGTCTCCACAGCACTGAGATAACAAACATGCATCAGCATGCCTGACTTTTTAAAAACATGGATTTCTGGGATCAAACTCAGGTCAAGCACCTTACAGACTGAGTTTCACCCAGACTAGAACCAGGGTCTTGCATATGCTAAGTATGCACTCTACCACAGAGCTACGTGAACACCCCACACTTAAAACTCTTAATCTGATACTGGGGTCAACATTGTTCCCAGACCAGGTTGTTGGAGGTAGAAATGCATGCTTCTCTGTAGTAGTCTGACATTGGTGCAATGGGTCTGGAAGGCTCATTGCTTTTGACTGTTTAAAAGTAGCCTAGGCAGTTTTTGCCATAGACAATAAATGGTAATCTTCTGTATCTTAGAAGGGATGACCCCCCCCAACCTGTGTCCCAGACAAGAATTCAGGTACGTGTCTTAGTAGAACATACTGTGGGAAAAGTCAGTGAATGAAGCAGATGGGACAGGGGAAAGAGCTGAGCAAGGACGTGATCTCAGCTGGAGTCTGGCTTGGTCTAATCCCAGAGAGGCATGAAGTACATCACTGAGCTGGTCCCTCCTGTGGCATTTTGTACAAAAGTTCACTCCCCACCAACCAGGTATTGGTTGGATGTCTTGGATGATGGTGGAAGTGTAAACTCCAGGGCAAGGGGCTCTTGTGTAACCAAGGGCAATTCTCTTGTGAAGGGAACAACTGTGAGTCTTTCACAATCACCCAGGAGAGGCACCGATATAGTTTATCTACTGTATGGGATGAATAGTGATCAACATGGGCATTGGGGCAAAATTGAGGGCATAGCGAGCTGGTCATATCCTGGTTGCCTAGAGTGAAGTGGAGCAGGCATTATTATACTGGTCCACCTTTTCTGGGCCCTGAAGCTTGTTAAAAATTGAGGACTCCTATTTAAGAAAAAGAACACACATTTGGAATTCAAAGTTTGGTTCAGAGTTTGTGCACATGGTGGTGCTGAAGCTGAAGCTTGGTTAGAGTCCTCCCTTTCTGGTGTTTTAGCTGTCTTATGCAAAGAGAAAATTGTATTTAGAATTTGTCCCCGACCGCTTTCCGTCTCGCCGGCAAGAACGACGCGGGAGGACAAGTCAGGATCCTTCTGCAGCAGTTTATTGTATGCGCATCTTACACTCTTAGAAGCTTAAAGACCGAAGACGCCGAGAAGCGGGAGAGCGGTTGCTTATATAGTCTAAAGGTCCCATCTATGACGTATAAGAAGCGGATTGGTTGCTGGAGATCACGCCACGGGAGGAGGCGAGGGAGAGCAGGCTCTTGTGCACGCCCCTTATGGGCGCAGCAGGATGTTTACTGTTAAGAAGGTCCGGATACCGGCGCCATCTTGTAATGGCGGCGGAGGCTGTGGCTCTCCACAAGAATTTAAGTGGAAACTATGTATTTTGGCCCTAATCACACATGGTCTCCTGGATTTGGAGAGGGCGAAAGTATATAATCTGGAGAAGGCTAGGAAGAGAAGGCATGACCCATGGTGGGTAAAGGCTTTCCAGTGTGCATACCCTCAGGTCATACATATACCTCAGCAACCCCTCAGTTATCTCGGTAAGTAAACTCAATATTCATTGGTTTACCAGTAAAACTTTAAACTAACATTGGCTCGACACTAGAACCTTAAAAGGGAATAAACAGTGCTTGGCATCCTCAGGAAAAGAAGTCTCTCAACAGACGGAAAATTTGTTAATGCTATTATGTCTCATAATTATTTTTTTAAAAAAGAAAATGAAAATGTAAGAGATGTTAAAAGGATAAGAGAATGGAGATATTTTCCAAAATAGAAAAAATGAGATAGCCTAAGCAAATGATGAAGGTCTGTGTAGGTTTGTTATGATATATAAAGGATAAGACAAAAATAATATACACATAATCTTAAAATGTCTACGGTCATAGTTTAGTCAAAATATATATCTAGTCAAGATTTATCTGAGAATATTTGTTTTTTTACCCAACCCTTATCTTCATAGCACACGATAATTAAAAGTACCGGACTGGTGGAACTAACCTTATTGGATGTTTAACAGCCATAGTTTCAGGCCTATACTAATGTGGTCAGAGGGACTTAAAGGACAGTTTTTGCCCCTTGCCCTCCAAGATTGACTAAGTTCCAGGGGATTATGGAACATCTCTCAAAATGTCCTGTAACT
>NW_008336857.1:553489-589978 GCF_000622305.1 Nannospalax galili
ATGTCCGTCTACAAAGAGGAGGGTCAACTCAGAGGAAACATCTCATTCATGCTTCCAAGTGAAGTCAGACATGGTCAAGCAGAACCTTTGACTTATCTTCACAGATGGAACCGGTAAAAGAAAGGAGCCAGGAGCTCCTCCCAAGCCCATGTGACCCCTGAGGAACAGATCCTCAAATGACCTTAAGTGTAAAAATAAATTGATTTATTTGGGTCCACTGTATGGTCTTAAACACCCAAAAGGAAAGTAAAACCAAAGAGTAAAGTGATTAGTATATTTCTTTAAGAGTTCAAGGGATTATACTTCCCAGACATTAGGCTTAAGTCTTTATAAAAAGTAATTTAGACAACTATTTCTCAATGATGATTTTGTTCCTAACCAGAAAGTACTGTTCAGATTAAGACTTCAAATCTTGGTCTCCAAGACTGTAGTGCCCACCTGTAGCTATGGGAGACAACCCATATTGTTCTAAAATGATGGATAAATTCATTTTTCTCCCCTTATCCAGAAGTCTTTGAGAGAGAACTGACATTGATTGTAACCACTCCAACAGCTATCAAAATACCTGACAGCAAATCCTGAATCCATCACTCTAGAGTCCAGCCTTGGCAGACAAAAGAAAAATGAGGAAGAACCCAATAGAGGGATGCTTTTGGAAGCCCTTGTCAAGAAATTCCAATGGACTCTCATATGAACATTTGAATACTGCCCTATTCTGACTTTTTTTCTAGTTCTCTGTGTAGAACTTGCAATGCTAATTACTCTTGCCTTTGCTTTTCCTTCACATCGCCTAGTAACGATTCAAGGACTTTCTTTTCCCCTTAGAGATAAGAGTTATACAATTTGGGAGTCTTTTAGATAGACCCACTGAAGGGGTACTCCAAATGCCTCACCCTGTGTCCCTGTTCAGCGTGGAAGAAGCCAGAGTGGTCTGCGTCCTGATTCCCTATTGGCAATTTGGGTAACCTCTTCAGAGGATGGTGTGATAAGAATAGGAGGTAGGAATTGGCTAGGCAGTTAGGGTAAAAAGACACCAAAGAAAAGTAGCCTGTTTCTTGCCTAAAACTCACAATGTCCCTGGGCCTCTTCGCAACATACTCCATTCCAAAGGCCAAAAAATGTCGAAAATATTTGGGAGCTTTTATCTAATCTTTAAATATTTTAGGGTTACCTCTTCAGAGGGAGGATATTAGAGGTTACCTCTTCAGAGGGAGGATGTTAGAGTAGCCAAAAGCCCCATAAAAAAATCAAAGAAGAAGAAAGAGTACATGAAGTTATCAGAAAAAAGTGATGGGGTGATATGGGAGGAGTTGGAGGGGAGGGAGTGGGCACAGATTTGATCAAAACACCTTATATGCATCTATGAAGTTCTCAATAACTTATTTAAGAAAAGAAAGACCCCCAAAACCCCAAAACAAAAACAAAACAACAGCAAACAAAAAGAATTTAAGTGGATTGCCTGAGAACATCACTCAAAGAAGGGCTAGAGCCTCAGCAGCAGCAGTCTGCTTCTGGCTCATGGTCCAATGGCAACTCTGAGATAACGCTAGATGTACACACTGTAATGGACTGTGGGGTGGGTCAGGAGATAACAGACAGTCCTCCCTTAAATGCTGTGAATCTGTAAGGCATTATGATTAAAGGAGAAATTGATCTGTGAGGTGAAATGTTTGTTGCCAATTTGATTAATTTGATCAAAGGGGATATATATTTTTTATCTCCTGAGTTTTCCCACAGTGGCTTGCAAAGTTTGTACAATGTTCTTTTATTTTCCAGTATCTCAGGCTTGACTCAAAGTTGCAAGCTTCCAAAATTGTCAAGAGTCATAGATAAATCTCCCAGGCTAGTCGCTATTCACCTGAACATGAAAACAGAAAAATGGAGAGTTTATCATGGAAAAGAGCTGTGCTTTCTCACTCCACCAGAGTGAATACTTAATGAACTGTTAGCAGCAAAGCTGAGGAGACAAGGGAGGAAAGGGTGGTCTCTTGATTTTCTGGTGCAGAGCAATGTAGAATGGATTCCTGAAACATCTCTATCCAAACACTGTTGCCAGCTGAAAGCTCACTCAGTCTTGGACGTTACAGATTATACCCAACAGGTTTCCCTCATTCACACTTTCATCGGCAATGAGCTGGAAAGGTACCGCATCCCCTGAAAGTAAGTGGGTGGCAATTAGTTGGGATTTTGTTGACTTCTTTGCCTTCTTTTCTGCAGATGGAGCAGCTCTGTTGAACTGTGGAACAGTAATCCACTGAAAGGGTTGAGTAGCTTTTGTGAAAGAGCCCTTCTTTCAGAAAGCTCTTATTTACTTTCCTGAAGGCAAGGTTCAAGACTTCAGAACCTCAGAATCTGGAACTAGAAGAGAGTGCTAAAGCTAACCCTTTCCTCTAGAGATGCTGAATTGAAAATGCAGAAAAGATAAGCAATGTATCCAAGAACACAGTTGCAATTAGTGTGGGCCATCTTATATAGAATGTTTCCGGCAGGTCACCAGCTAGCTTCTAGTCAAACCCTAAGAACAGAGACATACTTTATAACCCCTGCCTATTACTGAGAGTCCAGAACAGTTTTCACTCTGCTCTGTAATCTGCCTCCCTGTCACTTCACTCATGGATAATTTCTACCCAGAAAGACTCATTAACTTCTCTCCCCTCTTATGTACCTTGCAGATCATTATACTTGCAATGATTTGTGTTAGATCTTCCTCTCTTGCTACATTGAGCAGACACATCTGACCTACTTCTCCACACTTAGTTTGGTGTATGGTACATAATTGATGTGGAAGAAGTGTTCATTGGATAAATGAATGAGTGAGTGAATGAAATCCATTTCATCTTCTACACTTCAGCTTTATGTATTATTTTATTTGTATTTTATGTGTATGAGTGTATCGGTTACATATATGCAAATGCATCTGTGCTCTGCAATGCCTGCAGAGGTCAGAAGAGGGCTTCAGATCTTCCGGAACTGGAGTTAAGAAAGGTTGTTGGCCTCCATGTGGGTTCTGGGAACTGAACCTGGGTCTTCTGCAAGAGCAGCCAGTGCTCTTAACTGCTGAGCCATCTCTCTAGCCCCTACTCTACAGCTTTGTAAATCTGAGAAGTTAGTTATTGAACTGGCTCTCCTATGCCCCGTCTTACCTTTTTTCTAATAGTTTCATTTTCTTTTAACAGTGCTTTTCATTTTCAGACCAACCTGGCCTTATCAACTTCACCTCCTTTAGCATTGCTACTAAGTTGTGGCCCTTACAAGCATTTAGAACATCACAGACCAGGTCTCAGTATGGAGCACAGTACAATCATCTAGGGACACCATGAGCCTTTTCTCTGCAAGAAGTCTTCATGAGTTCTTTCTAGTATTTCCATGGAAAAAATGAGGCACAAGAAGTTTCAGTGCCTTCGTTGTCCCCAACTAGGCAAAGAGTATGTCATCTCACTGAATTTGGAGTCAGACATATGTGAGTTTGCACTGGGATTCCACTAATTGCAACTGTGTTCTTGGATACATTGCTTATCTTTTCTGCATTTTCAATTCAGCATCTCTAAACTGGAGATAATTATAAAAGCTGTTGTGAAGATGAAATGAAATCATATGTGTCAAGTCCCTGACATTTCCCATACATACATAGCAAACAATACATGACAACTATAATTACTTTTTATAAATCTGATTGGAGTAATATGACAGATCTAGGCCAGATTCATACTTAATTAAACTACATGATAAAGTATGCTGATTACAGGAGTCCACCAGATCTTTGCATATGAAAAATAATCAATATGTATTCTGCAGTCAAAAAGGAATGTCTATAGCAATGATATGATCACTTAAGACAATAGGATACTATTCTTTGAGATTTCTAGGAATTCATTATAATATAATCTATGTATATAAGGCAAGACTGGGTTAACTCGTACAATGTATGGTCAGGACAATATATAAAGTGATACACATGCTATAAGTTTTATTGCTCCTGTGAGCTACAGAATGGTTGGTTCATAAAGGCATCTAATATACTTCTAGAAGCCCAAAATGCAGAGCACAGCAGTGTTCACATCAACATCAGAGTCATTGGAAGAGCAGAGACAGTGCACAATTAGAGAATGGAGAGGCCTGTTTCCTGGAACTGCTTTTCTCCTTCTTTACTCTTGAACACTCAGGCTCAAATCTATGCTCAGAAAGCTCTGCTAAGTGCTTACAGAGGGATCTGGAATTGGCAACCACACCTTTGCTTTCCAGTATATTGACTAGAAGGAGTTGCTCTGAGCTTCAGACTATAGTGAGACAGTAGTTGTTTTTTAGCTCTAGAGGTCCTGTGCTCCAAGGTACCTGAGCTCAGTCAGCTGAGAAAATCCAACTCTCTGTTGATCTGTTTGATGAAAAAAAAAAGAGGGCATGCTATGATCAGCTCATGTGTCCTATAAGTGAGTGGAGAAAAAGGGCATGAGGGCCTGGGAATTGCTCTAAGTATCACTGGTTTAACCTTTTTGCATGAATAGAAATTATAACTGGCATGCTGTTTCTTCACGATACACAAGCTCTTCTTGATTTTCACACAGTAAAGATGATTTCGTTTAAAGATCTTTCAACTCCTTCCGAGTTCAATTCCCAGCACCCACATGGCAGTTAACAACTGTCTGTAACTTCAGTTTCAGGGGATCTGATGGCTTCTTCTACCCTCCATGGGCTTTGCACGACATGGTTGCACTTATATAACATGCAGGCATAACACTCATACACATAAAAATAATAAGTAAAATATTTTAAAGATCTTTCAGCTCCTAAGGGGATAAGATGGGTTGGGCTATGTGGGTATCCCTCTCACACACTGCTTTGTTTGTAGAACAGCTCTCTGCTTGGCCTTGGAGGAAGCTCTTCAGAGTCATGAAGGGTTGGGATGAACAGAGAAATGGGTATGGACATGAGCTAATGGTGTTCAGGATCCTGGGATTTTAGGATTTCACTGATTCAGAATGTGACTTTCATTGCCTGTGTTTTACATTTAAGATCAATCCCTTGAAACAAAAGTGGTCTTTTTCCTGAGGTTGAGATACTAAACAAGGAACCAGATCTTTGTAACTTTTCCAACTTTTCTTTTTTCTTTTTAACCTTTCAGAATTCTAGGTCAAGCCCTGCAGTTGAAAATCATTTAGATGTTATATTTAATGAAGCATCTGACTAAAACCTTTAAAGAATAACCCCAAAGCTGGTTGCAAGAAACTCCAAGATTAGAATGTGTCCCTGGCATGTGACACTGTTAATATTGCCAAGGAACAACAGAGGGGAAAAAGATTTTCTCCCTTTAAAAGCAACAGAACAATATTGGAAATTAGTTAGAAAGGCTTGGAGTGTCTATTGGTGCTAAGTGTCTAACACTGGCTAAGACACAAACCTCTCTCATCAGTAAATTGAAAGGAACAATGGGATTTACCTTCTAACCTAAATAATGGGTAAATATGAGGCTTGTGTTTAGAAGAGGAAAAGAAAGGCAGCTTAGACAACATTTCTACTGGGCATGTTAGGATTTAGGGTGATATACTTAGCCATGACCTCTAGGAAATAGTGACTTTTCTTTTCTCCATATCTCCTTTCTAACACTGATCAGACTGACAATGGTTTCTATGGTCAAAAGGCCCAAACCAAAAGCTGTTCTCCCCTTACAGTTCCTTGGATAACAACAGAAGCAGTAGTAGCTAGTGTCGATTGCGCAGTATGCTAATCGGACATTGTTAAGCTCTTTATCAATATTATATCATTTATCTCACTATAAGCATCTGGGATATCACAGATAGGCAAGGAAACTGAGTCTCAGAGATGATTACACAGCCAATAAAAATATAATTCTTTCACTTTTTCTAAAGTCTTTCTTATTTCTTAGTCACTCTGTGGCATGTATTAGTTTTTCTTCACTATGACAAACACCTGAGAAAATCAACTTAGGAAGGAAAAATTTATCTTGATTTCAGAGGTTTCAGCCCACCATCACTCGACTCTTGTTTCTGGGCAGAAACATGGCGGGAAGGGCATGTCGAATGGAAAGTTGCTTGCTTCATGGTGACCAAGAAACCAAGAAGAACAATAGTAAGGGGCAGGTCAAGGTATCCTTTTCACGGTGGACCCCTAAAGACTTATTCCCTCCAGCTAGGCCTCCCTTCCATATTTCATCACCTCCCAATAGTGTATCCAAAATTTGAATTCATCATTGGATTAAACCATCAATTAGGTCAGAGCCCTCATAATCTAATTGTCTCTGGAAATGGCCCACAGATAGATTTGGAGGTATGCTTTACTAATCTCCTAAAATCTCTTGAGTCAATCAAGTTGATAATTAAGATTAACCAACATACACACACATTTTAAATGACACATAATTGTACTAATTTATGGAGCATAGTGTGATTTCAAAACCTGTATACAATAATCAGACCAGTATAATTGGCATAACCCATCACCTCAAACATTTATTATTTGCTTATATTAGAAACATTCAAAATTCTCTCTACTAGTTACTTTGAAGCATACAATTAATTGCTGTCAACCATGGTTACCTTTCTAACACATCTACTTTTTAAGGGGTCATCTTGGTCTTTTTCTGAGGTTTCCATTTTGCTATCTGCTAAATTCATTAGCATATCTATAATCCAAGTGCATCCAGTGTGCTAAATCTCAGTAGACTGCAAACTCTGTGAAAATAAGGATTTTGTCTCTTGTGTTCATGACTATTCCTATTATATAATAGGTGACTTTATAGATTTGTCATTGAATATATGAACAATTTTTTATTGTTGAATAACCATGTCATCAGGCATGCAGATCAGGGGAATGTTTTTGGGTTGGGATTAGGCCTTTTGAAGTTCTGGGTTGTCCACGGGAGGTGTCCTCTGGGATTTGGGTAACCATTTCCCTCCAGGTCAGCCCTGATTACAGATTCAGAGTCCACCCAGATTATGTGTCTGGCTTCTGAAGCCTGCCTACAAGAATGCATAAGATCTCAAGAGTATCATAATTGCTTGAGAAGTTTGCCTTCCTTTGGAATTAGGACTGTAATGAAACTGTCCCTGAGATCCTCAAACAGTCTTGCACAATGAATATACCATATACTCAATGCACCTGTGCTGGGATGGTCTTCGGTACTTTCCTATGATTTCCTGAAGGTGCAATTAGAAGCCATCAGGCTTACCATTGGATGTCACTGGGGAGGTGGCTCCCATCCTGCTTTAACCATCTCAACCCCTCATGACTCAAGTATGGGGTTTATTTTCCTTAAGCAGTTGGACACCCTGGGCTTCATTCTCGAATTTTTCTAGAAGTAGCACTAGGTTGACTTATTTAAATTTTTACTTTTGTTGTTGTTTTGTTTTTTGAGACAGAGTTTTGATATGTAGTCCAGGTTGGCTTCACATGTGCGATCAAATGTTTCAGCCTCCTGAATGCTGGGATTACATGTGTGTACCACCATACCTAACTAGCATTAGAAATTTAAGTACGTGCAGGCTGGCTCGTATACACACTGTGCTTTCTCTCTGGCCCATTACTCCTAAAGACACTAGATTTAAAAGACCATTCTACTTGGAGAGAACCCAAAGGAATGAAAAAGATCTTATTGTTTTCTAAGTAAGATGGTGGAAAAATGCAAAATAACCCAGCAACAGCCACCCAGTTTGATGCTAGTGCTCTTTATTTCAATGCAAATTTAAGACAAGGATGGCCTAATAAAGAGAAAGGGTACATCCAGGCCCTCGCCATGCAGAGTTACAAGTTCTTATTCTCCCTGACAGGCTTTGCTGGTGGCAGAGAAATGAGGAAGTCAACACTTCTAAAAAAATTCTCAAGCCCATTGGGAGTCTTGCAATTTTCTTTGGAGTGGCAAAATAAATTTCAAACCTATCACTCTGTCATTTTAAGTCCCCAAATCTAGAGCCAGAATAATTAGGGATGCTGGCAGAGTTGCAGGAAAAAAAAAAACGTCGTTCCCAAGGCTTTGTTCTGTTCCAGTGAGCCTGCCAGTTCTGCTTGCAGTCCAGCTAGAGATTGTGTAATCCTGACACCCCTGGGAGCATACCAACCATGAAGGAGCCTGCCTCCTCCTTCAACCTGGCCCAGCAGGTCCTGCAAACAAAGAACCACTTCATTGTCCATAGAACCAGCTTGGACCACATTCTGCAGGATTTAAAGCTATGATCTTGCTGGGCACAGGTGGCTAAGAAGGTACCTTTCACTCAGGTGTGTAAGTCAAGATTTCTGAGCAGTGTTTGGGTTTTCTTTTATCTATAACAAAGGAGAAGACACAGAGGGTATGGCCAGTATTGCATGTTCCTAATGAGAACAGCAGTATAGACTGCAGCTTCAAAGGATAACATTATGAGAAATGTAGGTTATATTAAAAGAAGGGTCCCTCACCAGGGCAAGTGATGGACACTGGGAATGGACTCTGCTCCCTGACACTCTGCTCCACATGTAATCCCAGTACTCAAGAGGGTGAAGCAGGAGGATCACACATTTGAGGCCAGCCTGGGCTATATGTCCAGACTCTGTCACAAACAAAACAAAACATCAATGACAAGATTTTTCCTTTCAGCCGTGTCAGGTAGACTGAACTCTTTCAAAGTTATGATCTAAAGGAGAAAAAAATGGTATCCCCAAATCTTTATTTTTTAAGTATCTGCACAGTTAGGACTTGACTTTGCTTCTTATTGAAAGCTGTTGGGTCTTAAAAGTACACTATTAAAATGTATTTACTTTGTGGAGGGATGAGCTTGAAACATGACTAGTTCTCTAGTAGGGAGGGACAAAGGCCAGCAGGGAGAAAGAAGGTAGGAGAGAAGAACCACTGGGTGGGTCAAGACTTGGTCTGGAAAGGCAACTCCCTCCGTTTCATCCCCTCTATGACTCGTGGATGGGGTTTACCCTCTAGAAGCTGTTGGCATCTTCAGGAGACTTTGTTCTTGGATTGTTCTAGAAGTAGCACTAGAACTGGACTAGAAGAGAGGAAGAGGATGTTGAAGAGAAGGAAATACTTTGTCTCTAGCTCGTCCTGTCTCTCAGGGCCACTAGCAGAAAAAACAATGTTTACAGTTCGTTTTGTGCCACCAATGAGTTGAGTTGAGGCAGGTCATGGAAGAGAACGGGGCAGAAAAAAGAGAGGAGGAGATCAAAGAAAGGGAGAAAGGAGAAGGATGTGGGCCTGGAGGGAAGGGCAGGGCTAGTCTCAGTGAGTTTGTTGGCAGGGCCGTGCTCTGTTGTCCCCACCAAAGGTCCCTGACTGCTGGAACGGACACGTCTGCAGGTGTAAGAGGAAAAATGGGCAAAAGTGACACTGGCCTAGATCATAGGGGCTCAAAGTCCCGGTCCTGTGGCAACTTTCTCTATGACCTTTGGAACTTTTTATCCATAACAAGACCAGGTTGGCCACATGGTCTGAAAGGTTGCTTCCAGCTGGAGCAGTTCTTGTGTTGTGAAATAGTGACGATTTTGAAAGCCCTGTGACTCCATCAGCAGTTGGGAACCATGCCTTACACAGAGGAAGTCCTGTTGACCCAAGGGAATGATTAGCTTAGGAGGCCTCTGTTACCTAGCTTCTAATGCTAGGTTCATTGCTTGGTAGAAAGTTTACAAAATGCCTGGAAGCTGCTGCTTAGCTCAGCTCCTTCCTTTAATCTTGAGATAAGAACACTTTCATTTGGGTCTCAAGTTATGTTACTCACTTTACTAAAATGCTCCCTGACTATTTTATGTTCTGCTTTTTAGCTGCCCTGGTTTGTGGCTTGGATTAAATAGGTGTCTTGTATTTATGTTATTTTTTTTGTTTGTTTGTTTTCTTCAGCTCTTGACAGGATAATCATATTGTTTTGTGTAATAAACACTGAGACCAGCTCATCCACTATCCAGGGCTGACAATGGCCTGTGACTGTTCTGGGAAAGCTTTGCTTCAGATTCAAGAAGAGTCCTCAGGGGGACAAGCTCCCCATAACCCAACTGCCTCCTTCCTAAGCCCACACCCCTTGGGGAACCAGACAACTTCGTTCCTGTTTGTTGAACGTCTCTAGGGATGAGATTCATTCATTTACTCCTCTGAGTAGTCATCCCTCCCCTCGCCCATTGCCTGTCATCCTTATACAAGATCATCTGAAGTGATCTCATTTACTTATTTTTGTTTAGAGAAGTATTGTGTCCCAGTTGGCATGGGAGTGTGAGTTCCCCCAACATCTGGAAGTTGTTTAATAGTGCCTTGTACGAGGTTGGTACGTGGTCACATAGTGATCATTTGTTGAGCACCAAGTGTGTGCTAGGCATTGGGCTTACTATAGATGCATCTATAAAACAATGTGTTCCATGTTTGTAGATATGTTGTTAACATTACAGATTTCCCCCAACTCTCATGTTTTCTCCTGTTGAGTACTGGAATGTCATCATTCACTGACTCATTGTTAGACCTTGTGCAAGGTGCTGGGATGGGGACAAGAAGATCTGTTTTGAAGGAAGTCAGTGGTCTAGCATGGATTGGATCACAGAGGGAAGACAGACATGCAAATAATTAATAAAGTAATGTACATAGTGTTACAGGACAGTAATCAGAGGGGGAAGATGAGAGCCTTCAGCTTTTCAGAGCTTTTCAGAGCAGTAAGAATTTGACAGGAGAAGGAGGGGAAGAAAATTGAAGGCATAGAAACACCATGTGCAAAAATACAGAGCCACGAGAGAATTTGTGTGTTGCCAGATTAGGGACAATTTGGTGAGGCTTTGCAGAGGTGAAGAGAGGGCACTGGGGGTGGAAAAGAGAGCAGGAAAGAAGACTACAAAGACTATCTGGGGTGGGCTCAGGAAACCCTGAGCTCTGGGCCTTAGGAAGAGAGGAGCAGGGCAACCCACAGAAATGTCTGTGTCAAGTCTCAGCATCTCTCCTTAGAGATTACTAAAGGCAGGTTATATTTACAAACCTCCAGGTCCTGATCTGTTGCTGAAGTCCTGGTGTCCGAAACCTGCTGAATCATTTGGGTACATTTACACAGGGGCAGGTTCAGCAAAGTTCTAAAGAAAAATCTATAAAATGTGATTAAAGAATGTGGGTTGGCTCCCAGGGGCTGTAAGGAACTCATATGGGTGAGGTGCTATGAAACTGATACTTCATTAGCTTCCCAGGAAAGCCCCTTCTGAAACCAGCGGGCGGTCTCCAATGTTCTATGTTTTATGATCTCACAGGGTAAAAAAAAGTCTTTTGCTTCTAATTCTTCCTCTGCTGAAACCAGTCCTTAGTCCTGCCTTCACTCTTCTGTCTGTATCATCTTACCAGCTGAGCTCACTTCCTGCCATGATGCACAATGTCTTTGCAATCTAGTCTGTACCTGTCTTTCTAACTGATGTGCTCTCTGCTCCAGCCATGTCAGTACTCCTCTTGGTGCTGAAGAGGTGACCATCCTTCCTGTATTAACACATCTGAATTGGTTGTTCTTTGACCTGGAGCACCCTTTCACAGAATTTCATCCTCACACTCAGGAGACAGCTCAGATACCACCTTTCTTCTCAGATCTCCCAACTAAAGAAGCCTGTTAGTCACTCTGTTTTGTGTAGCAGTTTCTACTTTCCAACTTTTCCTACCAAATGAGTTATGTAACAAGACAAAAGGTAGACTTTGTCGTGTTCCCTGTGTTTCATCTGCTCCACCTGGAATGGATACTCACTTGCAAAGGAACCTCACAGAGTTTACTGATAGCATTCTTATAGAATCATACTACTTTGCCTTTGTATTTCTGCATGGTCAGGTTTTCAAAAACCAATTTCATAAACACAATCTCATTTCTACCTCAAAATAACCCAATGAGCAAGTAGAGCAGAGGTCATGCTCCATGGGAAAGGCAAATAGACTGAGATGAGCAGGTAGAGAGGTGCAATGACTTGTCTGAATTTTTCCAGCTTATAAATGACAACACTAAGTCTTTATCCATCAAGATCAATTCTTTTCACATTCTATCTCCTGTCCCCAATGTCTTGTGATTTTTTTTCCTTTGGCTCCCAGAACAGAAGAATCCATCCTCATAAGAAATGAGAAAGTGCCTCTCCTATTTAAGGGGGAAGGTGAAATGAGCAAGGCTTCCACAAAAGTTTTTGACAAACTTACCCATGGGTTCAGCAGAGCATCAGGTCAGTTGATTCAGGGCTAACCATTAAGTTTGGATAACAGCACATTCTGTCATTTCAGGACTGCACTACTTTATTGTGAAAATGGTGAGGGTCCTGAACTTGCATTTTGATTTAATGTCAAAAGCATCAATTACTATGCAATATCACACATTTTGCCCTTAAAGCAGATCTGTACTAGTAATGAGAAATGAAAGCCAACATTGGTATGTTTTCAGAATAGAGGTAATACAAGAAAAGCCTTTCTTTTTTAAACACTTAATTTGTCTGTGTTTCTGTATGTAGTATATGTGTGCACAAGTATGTCTGAATGTTTATGGGGGTCAGAGGTCTACAGTAGGTGTCTTCTTTCACTTTTAGCCTTGTCTCTCACTGACCTGGAGCTCGCCATTTAGGCTGGACTGGCTGCCGGCAAGCTCCAGAGATCTTCCTGTCTCACCTCCCCAGTATGAGGATCCACTGCCCCCAGCTTTTCACATGGGTGCTGGGGATCCAAACTCAAGTCTCTTCATGCTTGTACAGCAGGCATGTTACCCCCTGAGCCACCCCACCCCCAGCTCCATAAGTAATGATTTTCTAAAACTGCCTAGAGAATCTGTGACAGAACACATTAAAGCTCAGTAGCCTAAAATTCCTGGACTTACTCAAGTATCATCACAAGCCAATTTCCAGGCAATCCTCCTGCCTCAGCCTCTGAAGTGCTGGGATTATAGGTGTGAGTCACCATGCCTAGATCCTAGTCCATACATTATTTATAATATTTAATACAATACAAATATTGTGTAACTAGCAAGTATATTGCTTAAGGAATAATGACAAGAAAAAAGGTCTGCATATGTTCAGTACTGAGGCACTTAGTATTTGGATATTTTCCATCTATGGTTGGTTGAATCCTTGGGTACAGAACTTGCATACTCGTTGAGTCTACTGTACATATATTAGTAGACACTGCCAGTTATCCAAAACATTTCACTAGTTTATCCTTGCTGTCATTTATGTATGAGATGTCCAGTGTACCACATCATTGCCAACACTTGGCATTATCTGCCTTCTCACTTTAGCTGTGCTTAAATATGACCATGTTGGATTTTAATATATTTAAATTATGATTAATTTAGTTTGTTAGAATTTAGTAAATATATTTGTGGGATGATACATAACAGATTGAAATCATAGATGCTAGACCAGTTTTGGTACCTGCTTATATTTTTATCTTGTGTCCTTATCTAATTCTTTCCTATGGATAGTTTTAGCCCACTAGTAAGAGAGGAAGCTTCTTGAGGTCAAGCGTTTTGTCATAGACATATTTAAATTTTTGTTTATTTGTATTTTATGAGTGCTTTGCCTGTATGCATTAAGTGCACCATATGTCTACAATGCCTGTGGAGATCAGAAGAAGGTATTGGATCTCCTTGAACTGGAGTTACAAACTCTTGTTATGTAACTGCCATGGGGTGCTGGGAACTGAACCTAGGTCCTCTACAAGAGTAGCCAGTGCTCTTGACCTCTGAGCCATCTTGCCAGACCCTTGCCATAGGCATATTTTATAGTTCATAAAGTCCTTAGCACAGGCATGTAGTAACTGCCCAATAAGCTGTGATTGGATTGGGCTGAAGTAAATGATGGAAGGCAAAGTCATTAAGATCTATGGAATATCTCAGTGCTCCCAGTTTCCGGCCAAATCACCCTCTTTGCAGGTATTACTTAGAGTGATAGAAAGACCTGGAGAGGGATAGTCTAGAAAATGTCTAACTCCTTTGTGTTTCCTTAGAGCCTACATTCCAAACACTGAAGTTCTTTAGACAGAACAAACCCTTTTATTCAACTGGCTTTTCCTGAAGCATGTATGTCACACCAACAGAAAGTAGAACAGACAGATGATTGTCTTACCGGGTGTCAGGAAAGAGCATTGTCTGGGTTTTCCCATGCTTGAAGAGTACTTTGGATTCCAAATGTCTTATCTCATTACACTAACCTGATTTCCCTATGGCTAAATACAGGTTGATGGAAATGTTTCCAAAGGTCACAGTGATCTCCAGGATACTTAGTTCTCCATTTTGCTGATCTAGAAAAAAATCTGTCCTAATTTAAAAACACTATTTCTGTCATCCTATAAACAAAGGAAGCTGTACGCAGTTGCCCATCTTAACATGCAGCATGCTATGCACATTTTGA
Source organism: Nannospalax galili (assembly GCF_000622305.1). Lineage (NCBI taxonomy): Eukaryota > Metazoa > Chordata > Mammalia > Rodentia > Spalacidae > Nannospalax > Nannospalax galili. The sequence continues at coordinate 567,803 of NW_008336857.1, forward strand.
AAAATCTTCTGTGTATGTGTGTGTGAGTGTGGGTGCACATATGCCACAGAGTGCATGTGGAGGTCAAAGGACAAACTTGGGTGCCAGTCCTCATCACCCCTCTTGTTTGACACCGGTCTCTTGTTCACTGCTGCATATGCCAAGCTAGCTGGCCCCTGAGCTTCTGGAGATTCTCCTGCCTCCACCTCCCATCTCCTACTAGGAGCACTGGCATTACAGATGTGCACTACCACATCTAGCTTTTACATGGGTACTGAGGATTGCAACTCAGATGGTCAGGATTTTGTGGCAAATGCTTTACCCTGAGTCATCTCTCCAGTCCCCATGCACATTCTTATTCATTATGAATATTGGTTATTTCTGGATCGAGAGCCCAAGAAGTTAACATTTTATTTCTGATTTAGTTTGGAATTGGCCACCTACTGAAAATAATTGGTGGAAATATCCTTCTTGGCTGTTTCTGTTTTGGACCCTGACACTTAGCAAGAAAGATATGTTTTACTGGGAATAAAAAAGATTTAAAAGGGAAGAAAAGGTAGACCTTGTGAAATATAGAAAGTTGAAAACTGAGGTTGGAGAGATGGTTCAGCAGTTAAGTGCACTGGCTGCTCTTGCAGAGGACATGGGTTTGAATCCCAGCACCCACATAGAAGCTAACAATTATCTGTAACTCCAGTTCCAGGGGATCTGATGCCCTCTTCTGATCTCTTTGGGCATTGTACAATATGGGTGCACTTACATACACGCAGGCAATACACTCATACACACAAAATAAAAAAATAATAAAATATTTAAAAAATTGGAAACCTTAGTCTCTTTGAGCCAGTGTTCAGACTCTGCTTGGGCCACCTGTCATCAGGCCTATCAAGAGACCTGTCAAGAGAGGTAAGTGTGTCTATGTGTAGGGGATGGTAGGCTAAATTAGAAATTCCTGAAAAGAATATTGTGGTACAATCCTGAAAGCACACTAGAGAGTAACTGTATACTGTCACTCGTGGGAACCACTTGTTCTGCAAGCTGAAAGCACGATCAGTAGGTAATCAGATCTAGTGCTCTGGGTCTTCCACGACAAAGTGATTGTTGTAGACTAGACCAAGAAACAAGGGAGGTTTCATTCTTACTTCTTTCTCTCCTATCAGGGTTGGCCAGCTTCCCAAGGTTTGTGGGGAGAGGAAGCAGGGCTGCGAATTTCAAGACGTTTTTCCTTTTGGGAATGAGCCTCGAGCATCAGATCTCCTGATGGTTTTCTTCTTTCATCTATGTATCTGTTTTTCAATCTCAGATTGAGTTGGCTGTGATCTGAGTTTCTTAAATTAAGGTCCACTGAGCAACTCTGTGGGTATTTTTGATGGGGAGCTGGGTGCTATGAGCTCAAGTACTTGGTGTGGCCTAGGCTGGTGGCATAAAATAAATGAGGTCCGTGGCAAGCTACATAGTTGCAGACAATGATCACTATGTAGGTGGGGTGGCCCAGTTGTTCCAGGCTTGCGATTTTTCGAGAAAAGCCATAAATCTATACTTTTTAAATGTCTATAATTTTCTAATTCTTAGGTGCTTTTATATTATTTCAAAGAATTAAAAGAAAGATCGCTTTGTAGGCTATTTAAGCACCAAACAAAACAAATCTGTGGGTCTCATTCAGATTCTCTGGCTAAATTTACTTCCTGGTGGGAGAAATTCAACACTTATTCAAGTCATTTCAAGTTATAGGGAACTCTATAATAAGCTTATGTACCAGTCAAATAAACAGAATTTTCATCCATGCAACAAGACCTTATGGAAGTTCAGGAACTCTCCAAACATGGCTGATACCAGGGGGTAATTCATTAGTGCTGTAACTGAGTAAATCTGCCTTCATAACTGGTTTAATGTAATTATAGAAAGTCCATTTGCTTGTCAGAAATTAGTTTAGGGATGGACTTATAGAGCAATCTGAGCAATGAGACTGAGGGAAAACCTAAGGAGGTTTTAGGAAATTTTCCTTCAGATGAGAAAATAGTCAAGGCAGGAAGCAGGTCCTCTTTGTTCTGCTGTGTCTTTATAGGATATTTAGACTTTGGGGGCCAGTTTGTAACTATGGAGGGCAAATGTACAGACAAAAGTCAACTCACAGAGGAAGGAAAAGCTCAAAATAGGTAAAATCCCAGATGCCTTCATCATGCTACTGAGCAATGGGCTAACAACTTAAGAGCATTCTGCCTGTGACTTGTTGTTATATCTTACAATTTTATGAACTGTTATATTCACCGTTCTTTTTTTTTTCCTTCTTCTTGAGACAGGGTCTCCCTGTAGCCCTAGCTGTCCTGGAGCTCACTATGTAGACCAGGCTGGCCTTGATCTCACAGAGATCCGCCTACCTCTGCCTGCTGAGTGCTGGGATTAAAGGCGTGTGCCACCACACCTGGCACATTCTTCTTTTTTGTTGGTGTCATTTTTGGTTGGGTCTTCTATTATTTTTGGCCTAAATTAGCCAAACGAAGATGTGTATTATCAATATTATTTCAGTGAAAATACTGAATAACCTAGGACTCCCCTCAAGATTAGGTCTTGTTCAAAACAAGCTTACTAAAAGTACCTATGTATTTTAGTGTTGCCTTTGTGCTGAAAGAAATCTCCATGGGTTATGATTGTCATTGGATGTATTAATTTTGTTTCTCCTTCCTTGAAAGAATATATGACAGAAGCAGCTTAAAAGTGATAGGATCATTTACTCAGTTGCTCTCTCCTTCCTTGTGGCTCACACTGGGCATTTCTTTGCCATAGTTGATGATCTTCCCTCGCCTTCCAAATCTAACTTCCTTAGTCCTTCTTTTCCATCCTCAACTTTTCACAACTACCTTGTTTGTATAACATGGTCCCTTTTCCTGTCTCTTCATCAGAGCCTGCTATTTTCTACCACCTCCCCAGAATATCTGCATGCATGTACCTGGAACTGCAGTGGTATTCAGAGTTCAGTATTAATTTTGGGAAATACCCATCTATCAGTCTTCTGCATGTACTGCTTAACACCACCATTTTCAGTCCTCCAAAGAACAGTTACCAGCGTCCCGATTCTCACATAAACAGTTTGAAAGACTGCCCAGACCACCACTTGAGAGTAAGTTTCCTTGTCAAAGTATGAGATGGAAATACATACACACACACACACTCACACACACACACACACACACACACACACACACACGTATGTATATATTGGCTTTTGAGACAAGGTCTCACTATATAGCCTTGGCTGACCTGGAACTTTTTATCTAGACTAGGCTGGCCTTGAGCTCAGAGAAATCTGTCTGCCTCTGCCTCCCAAGTGCTGGAACTAAAGGTCTGGCTAGTTGTATATATTTATATTTAAATACTGCTGCAAGCTTTCTGATCAGAAATAACCCTCCTCTCTTATAAAGAGCAAGCTCAGAGAGATGGCTCAGTGGCTAAGAACACTTGCTGTTCTTTTAGAGGACCCAGGTTTGATTCCCAGCACCCACATGGTGGCTAACAACCACCTGTAGCTCCAGTTCCAGGGGATCCAACACTTTTCTCTGGCCTCTGTAGGGCATTGCATGCACATGGTGCAGTTACATACATGCAGGCAAAACATTCATGCGCATAAAATAAAAATAACAAATTAAAAATTTAAAAACAAAGCAAGATCCTTGCCTACATTCATATGGAACTTCGAATAGCTTTTCTTCATTGATTTGGATTTGATAAATCCTTTTGGTTACCATCCCTAAAAGATGTGTTACAAGAAAATAAAAATATACACTTGGAGAGAGTCCTAATATAGGGGGCTGGTATTGACTTACAGATTTAAAAATGCCCATGACTAGGGGTTTAAAAATACTATTTTCCTGTGGAAATACATACCCTTTAGTCCTGCATACTTAAATAAGAATAGGAGGAAATTATTTAATCCATATTGAAATTCCTAAGCACAACTATTTTAGATACCTGTTATGGGACAGAACTAAGGTCCACAATACATCTAATGAGGACAATATTCCTCTTTCAAGTCCCTTTTGGTCCCTGCTTCCTTCCTCCAACTATCTATTTTCATCCATTGTTGTCACGAATGTACATGATTTTGGCCTGTGTTGAGCAAACATTCAACACCTTTGGATGAGGACAGGTAGGATTAGTGAGAGGCAATGCTGGAGAAGAGGCACAGTATCTGTAATGCTCTCCTTCCTGCAGGGAGTGGGAGACCTTTGGTTAGGGTGACAAGCAGCAGAGAAGCTGGCTTCCTGAGACTGTGAGGCAATCCCAGACAGACTGAGAATAAAAAAAGCTGCAGGACTGGGACTGGAGAGATGGCTCAGCAGATAAGAGCACCGGCTGCTCTTGCATAGGACCTGGGTTCAAATTCATTTGTAACTCCAGTCCCAGGGGATCTGACGCCGTCTTCTAACCTCCACAGGCATTGCACAATGTGGGTGCACTTACATACATGCATTTACATATATATATATATACTTTTTTTTAAAGCTGCAAAACTAATCATGAGGACAGGATTCCTTAGACATAAACAGAATTGCTTAGAAACAAAGTGTGCATATCATTCTTCACAGCTTTGGTACCCAGTGGACCGGAGACTGAATGCAACAGCAGCATGCCTGCTTGCTTGCATAGCCTCTTTCTCTCCATGAGCACTACCAGCAGCAGCAGGGAGATTATGGCTTATCTCCAAGAGCTCTGAGGAAGACAGTAAATGCAGAAGGTCCTTGAGGGGCTGACAAGACTTGGCGAAGAAGAACATTTAATATCAATACTTTCTAAGAAAAAAATTTGAACTTACCAGAGAGACTTACTTCTCCCAACTTTGTCAATAATTCTGAAATTTTATATAATATTAACAAGAAAATGCTATGAGCCAACCAGCTTATATATGAGAGTGGTATGTTTTAGTTGCAGAAATGAAAGAATATAAAAGGTAAACAACAATCTGAAAAGCTTTTATCACGAATCTGTAATTGGAATATGGAGGTCTTGCTGTTCTAGCGTCTGGGTTCTCTGGGGAGGGGGAGATTTTAAAAGGATGACTTTCCGTGTATTTATAATATACAACGTATGATTGTGCTGGGAGGGAATGTGACCTTGAATTACTTTGGAAGCAGGCAGCTTTCTCCTCCTTCTCCTTCTTTTCTTTCTGTTTTTTTTTTCTTTTTTTTTTTTTTTAAAAGACAGGATCTCCCTATAGCCCCAGCTGGCCTGGAAGTTGCTACGTAGACCAGGCTGGTCTTGATCTCACAGAGATCGGCCTGTCTCCAGAGTGTTGGGATTGAAGACGAGCACTACCACACCCAGCTCACCGGTTTCTTGCATGGCGTAGAAGGATTAGGTTGGCTGCTGTGCGTGCTCAGCCCTGTGGGAGTCCCACAGAGTCAAGATGACAATACTCAATGCTCTAATAAGTGTTCCTCTTCAAAGCAAGTTGGGTTCTTTTTGTTAGAAGTAGACCATGCTAAATGCACTGGAGCAGCAATTACTTTTCCTTTGAGATCTCTCATTGATGTCACATGGTGACAGTGGTGGCAGAACATCAGCAACAACAACAGTGGAAACACTCTAGGTATTCAACAGTGACCCTTGACTCAGTGGTGGAATGATGACAACTTTTAAGTTTGCATGGTATGTTCATCCTGAAAGGCACTAAACTCCAAGTCAAAAAATGTTTTTCTATAGAGAATGGTCAGGTCAACTCAGTAGAGATAGTGGTATCAGACACTGGAATTCTTCAAGTTGCTACTGGCAACAGGCTTAAGAGTTTGAGTGTCAACTCCAGAGTTCTATCTGTGGGTTTAAAGCCCAGCTAGGTGGCCCTGGGGAAATTATTTAATATCTCCTTGCTTCAGGTTTCTCAGTATAAAATGTAATAGTACTTCTATTTTAGAGTTACTCTAAGGTATAATTAAAAAACAACATAATGTTATGTAATATGAATTCCCTGGTACATGTGAGTACCTGGTAAACATTAGATGTTACTGTAAGTATTAATGGAAGATCCCAGGGAGTTTTCTCTGTGACTTATTAATCTGGGTCTGGTACCTTAAGGCTCCTCCTAGGGCAGAAGTAAAAGAAAAGGGCTAAAGACAGAGTAGTCTGCTTCCCTGGTGAGGGGAGGAGGTCTGGGATGCAGATTTGGTCCCAGTGCTCTCGTGTGGACCTCACTGGGCTCTGCTGTGAGGTGTTTGAACTAGTTGAGCTGACCCACTTGTGCTTTGTTCTTTGTCATGCTTAAGAGCAAGTGTTTCGATTTGCTTACTGAGATCACGTCTGAATCTCACCTACAACTACCCTCTGGTTCATGGCTTAGAATAGACACTGTATCACTACCATGCCCTCTGGTTCTTAATTCGGCTACCTTCCTAGTCCTTTAGTCCTTGGAGTTGTATATGATGACTTTGTGTCCCAGCCATGGAGGCTCAGAAAGAAAGACTGAGGACCACTTCCATTTAACTGCCACTCACTATCACTTCTAATTTGCTTCTTTCTTTTCTTTTTTCTTTCTTTCTTCTTCCTTCCTTCCTTCCTTCCTTCCTTCCTTCCTTCCTTCCTTCCTTCTTTCTTTCTTTCTTTCGAGACAGGGTGTTCCTGTAGCCTCAGCTGGCCTGGAACTCACTATGTGGACAAGGCTGGTCTTCAACTCACAGAGATTTTCCTGCCTCTGCCTCCGAGTGCTGGGATTAAAGGCGTGCGCCACCACTCCCGGCACTGCATTATTTCTTAATAGAGTAAGACTATCTTGTGGAGCTCGAGTTTCTTCCCTGAGTTCCATGTGAAGAGAGGGGCATGAACCCCTCTCTTTTTTCTGTTTTCTCCCCAATCTGTTAAACATCACGTGCCAGAATATAAGCCATACGAGGAGAAACCAGAACACATGTATCCTTTACCTGTTCTAGTTACTTTTCTGTTGTGATAAAACATTGACCAAAACCAACTTGGAGAGCAAAATGTTTATTTTATCTTACACTTTCAAAGCACAGTCCATCTTTGAGGAAAGTCAGGGTAGGAACTCAAGGAAGGAACCTGGAGGCAGGAACTGAAGCAGAGACCAAGAGGAATACTGTTTACCGGCTTGCTTCCCCTGGCCTCAGCTACTTTTCTTAATATAGCCCAGGCCAACCTGCCCACCTCATACGTCAATTAAAAAAAAACAACAAGAAATGCCCCCACAGATGTGCCCACAGGTCAGTTTGCTGAGGAGATTCCTCACTTGAGGCTCCTTTTATCAGGTGACTCTAGTTTGTGTCAAGTTGACAAAAAACTAAGCAGCACACGGCCTTTGTTCTTGGGCTCAAAGACAATAGGAATGTCTGTGAGTCAGAGGTTATGTGTCCTACAGTGCATGGTGCCAACACTATGCATGTGGGGACTGGAAGATATTTGAAATGTATGAAACAGAACTCCCCAATCTATACAGAATTCTTTTAAAAATATTTTATTTATTATTTATGTGTATGAGTATATTACCTGCATGTGTGTAAGTATATGTGTCAGGCAATGTCTGCAGAGTCAGAAGAAGGCATCAGACTCCCTGGAACTGGAGTTATGGATGGTGGTTAGCCATCACATGGGTACTGGGACTCAAACCCAGGTCCTCTGCAAGAGCAGTCAGTGCTCTTAACCTCTGTGCCATCTCTCCAGGCTCTGGAAAATTCTTTCCATCATTATATGAGTAAAATTATTATTATTATTTTTTTATAGAAGGAAGAATTTATTTGAGCTTACTGTTTCAGAGGAATTACAGTCTTTCATGGCAGGGAGGCATGGTGGCTGGAGCAGGAGCAGCAGAAGCTAAGCTCTCACATCATCACAGGCACAGGAAGCAAGAGAATAACTGGAGATCCTGCAAGGCTTAAGAACTCACTAAGCCCATCCCCAGTGACATGATTCCTCCAGGATAGCCATACCTTTTAAAACATCCCAAAACAGTGCCACCATCTGGAGACAAAATTTCCAAATACTTGGACACTATGGGGGCCATTTGTGGGAGACAGGCTTGAGCCTAGGGTGATAGTGCAACTGTCAGGGTCACGTGGTTTCCAGGAATCCAGGCTCTGTAATCTGAAACCCAGTATGCTAATGAGGCATCCTACCCTCTATTCTGTGATAGGATGTTAAATCTGTTATGATAATAGGATGGTAAGTCTGTAATGCTGATAAGGTATCCTACTTGCTGTGCTGTGATTGGACCACCACCCCTATATAAGCTTGTGCCTTCCTGCAATAAAGCAGACCTGTGTCACTGAACCTGGTCTCCTGTGTCTGAATGCAGCTCTGCTGACACAGTTTCCTCACCAGCCCTGGGGTCCAGGCAGAAGCAGCAATGACAGGAGGCAGCTCAGGGCAAGCAGAAGAGCTGCCTCAGCACCAGGCGAGCAGAAGAGCGGCCTCAGCCCAGGGCGAGCAGAGGAGCAGCCTCGATGCCGGTGAGAACGAAGGAGCGGCACCTACAAGAATGGAGGAGCGGCCGATGCTGGCGGTGACTGCAGCCATTTTCATTCAAACCATCACATTCCACCCCCTGGCCCCCATAGGCTTATGACCACATAAAATGCAAAATGCATTTAGTCCAACCTTAAAAGTCCCCATAGTCATTATCAGTCTCAATACTATTCAAAAGTCTCTTCTGAGACTCAGGTAAATAACTGTAAGCCTCTATAAAATCAAAAGACAAATTACATACTCTCAACATACAGTGGAACCGAATACACATTACCATTCCAAAAGGGAGGAATGGAGGCACAGTAAGGAAATACTGGACCAAAATAAGACCGAAAAACAGCAGGACAAACACCAAATCCAGTAGCTCCATGTCCAACTTCTGGGACTTTACTTCCAAAGGGCTTAGATGGCTCAGCCTCTCTAGCTTTGCTGTGTACAACACACATCTCTCTCTTGTGCTGGTACCACTCCCTTTGTGCAGGTCTCCTTGGCAGATGCCTCACAGCTCTGGCATCACAGATGTCTTCTTGGTGTCTCCATTGCCAACCAGGCTTCACCTTCACTGCTTCACATAATGGCCTATCAGGGTCTTCTCTATGCAGGAGAACCCCTACTGTATGTTGCCTGGCCTCTGAGCCTCTCTGAAACCGAGGAAGAACTGATGATCCCTTTACCCTTGCATCTTTCATGCCTCTAAACCAGCACCAGGTGAACGACACTGCCAAGTTTCACTGCAAGTTTGGGATGGACTCCAGCCTGACTTATCCATTTTAGAAGCTTTTCTATTCAGTGGCCCTTGAAGCATTTTCCTTTCATGAGCTGGAGGTTTAACTGGGTGTGGTCTTGCCCTGGAGCCACTCTCTCCACTGTTTAAGTCCGAATCTCTAGGCCGCTCCTTAATCACTTTAATCTCCTTACCAATGGTATCCTCTCCATCACATGCAAGGGCTCCAACATTTATCTTCCTAGTGCTCTTTTTCAATCCAAACTGTATTTCTTTCTGTCCCATTTGCTCTTTTTCACTGTAGATCTGCATTATATTCACCATTACTAGCCACACCACCATTTCTACATTAGGCTGTCTTGAAATTTCTTCCTCCAGAGAAATTAGTCCATTGCTTTTCAACTTAGCCTCAGGCAAGCTTTTAGGTCAAGGGCAGACTCCAGCCAGACTCTTTGCCAAAATATCCCAAGTGCTGCTTAAGTCCTTATTTCCCTCTGGAACTACATTGTTCTTAGCACTACTTTCTTCCAGGCATTTACTAGAATGGCCTGTTAAGCTCCCCTTACAGCAATCAACTGCTTTTCTAGCCCAAACTTCCAAAGTCTTCCACATTTCTTCAGAACCCTACATGGTCAGGTTCTTCACAGTCAACAGCCCACTCTCTGGTACCAATTATTCTATTATTTACATTTCTGTTGCTGTGATAGAACCATTGACCAAAGCAATTTATAGAAGGAAGAGTTTATTTGAGCTATGGTTCCAGGGGAATTGCAGTCCATCTGGCAGGGAGACATGGTGGCAGAGATGGCTGGAGGAGGAGCAGAAACTAAACTTTACATCTTCCAGCAGACACAGGAAAGTCTGTCATGGCAAGGAGGCATGGTGGCTGGAGGTGGCTGGAGCAGGAGCAGCAGAAGCTAAGCTCTCCCATCATCACACAGGCACAGGAAGCAAAGAGCCATTATATGAGTAAAATTATAAACAGAGGATTTTGTCCTCACCAATGATTAAAATGAAATTTTCCCGTCAGTAATATACTACAAAGTACAGTGAGTACAATTATAAATATCTTATACATTCAACCCAAAGAGTTATTTTGAGTTTGTCACTGAAAAGAAAATTTGGTATGTCCTGAAATCTTTGACAGTAACCCTAAAAATTTATTTGACACTAACAATAAATGTTATGAAGACCAGAATTCTAAGTGGAAAATAAATGAAAGATTTACTGATTATGTCACAGGTTAAATTGTCTTTCTATTTTCTCTTCAGAAAAATGATATTCCAAAATTGGTATAATAGGAAGAGTCAATTGAAGATTCTACAGCCAAGAAGTCAGAAACAAATGTTTTAGGAAGGTATTTCATGAAATTAATCAACAAAAATTATTTTTGCATATATTTGTGGTATGTGTAAGCTTTGTGAAATTTATGATTTGAGGTGGAATTTCTTTTTAAAATCTTAAACATTTAATTTCATAGTCTTTAAAAAAATTTTTTTTGAGCCCTAGTCGGCCTTGAACTCACAGATCCACCTGCCTCTGCCTCCCACCAGGCTTGGCTAATTTCATAATCTTTCTTTTTAAAAACTATTTTATTTATTTTTATTTTATGTGTACGTGTGTATTGCCTGCACATATGTGAGTGCACCTATGTTGTGCAATGCCCATGGAGGACAGAAGAGGCTATCGGATCCCCTGGAAGTGTAGTTATGGACAGTTGTTAGCTGCCATATGGGTGCTGGGACTCGAACCCAGGTCTTCTACAAAAACAGCCTGTGTTTTTAACTGCTGAGCCATCTCTTCAGCCCCTAATTTCATAATCTTTCTTAAGGAAATGCCTCTTGCTTGTAGATGCTTACAAATTCTGGATCTGGGCAGGGCCTGGTGGCATATGCCTTTAATCCCAGGACTTGGGAGGCAGAGGCAGACAGATCTCTGTGAGTTCAAGGCCAGCCTGGTCTACATAGTGAGTTCCAGGCCAGCGGGACTACTGGGAGACCCTGTTTCAAAAACAAACAAAGAAACAAAGAAATAAAAATAAACAAACAAAATCTGTATTTGTTCCTAATGGGAGCTATGTGGCCAATAACCCAATTCACAATGGTCACCCATGAAGATTTGGATACACCTGTGGGAACATGCCTTCCAGGCGATGCTATATATTACTATTAGTAGTCAAACAAAACAAAAATTAAGAACAACTGATTATTGTGGGTTTTCTTGAGACAAGGTTTCGTTGTGTGGCCTAGGTTGGCCTTGAATTGAAGATCCTTTTATCGTAGTTTTCTGAGTGCTGGGACTACAAGTGTGTACCACTGTAGCTGGCAAAACCACTGCTTTGGACAGTAGAAATAGACAAGTGATTGCCAGTACCTTAGCCCAGTGTTATTATTGTTATGCATTTGCTTTTATGTTTACTTCATATGCATTTATACATTGATATTATACCACATGCTTGTTATCTACTGCTGCATGAAAAATGACACCAGAACACAATGTTTTAAAGCAACAACCATTTCACTATATTTTGCTACATCTCCCCTTGGAGGGTGATTAGAGTAACCTTGAAAAATAAATACTTGCCAAGCAGATCAGCAAGCAGAGCATTAAGAACTGCTATAGGAAATGGGAAGAAGAAACTCATATTCTAAGCAGAGTTGAAGACAGATCTCAGGCATAAAGGGAGACATGGCATAGAACTGAGGCAAAGTGTTAAGGGTAGGTGAGATTTAGCCACCAAAGGATAATAATGAAACGACTTTAGTGGTAGTGAATCCAAGAATTAAACCAGTTACAACAAGAAGGATGAATTCTAAGGGCACTGTCAAGGTAGAATGTTTTTACCTACCAGCCAGCCAGCCAGTCCAGTTTGGGGAGTTAAGTTTGGATGTGAGATGGAAAGAGATTTGGCTGTTCTATACACAGTTAAGAATAAAGTATGTTGATTATAATAATACCAATGCAGATGTCTTAATTGTAAAAGAGGTCAAGATATGTGGTTCCTCTCTGAAGTCTGAGTTTCCCACTGACTTCAAAGGCATTCCTGCAGGTGGGCAGGCAAGTTATAGGAAACATGTTAGGTGTGGTCTGTATAGGCTGTCAGAAGTGGAAACGATTCAGTGTCTCATTCTCAGAGGAGTCTAAAGGAAATGATACTGTTTGCTTCATGCAACAAGCAGATTTTCTGTGTCATGGCGGCTATTTCTACTCTTTTATTATTATTTTTGAAAAAGTGTTATAGAATTTGATGCCATTCCTAAAGTGTCTGCCGGCATTCTTTTGTATGAAGATCATAACTTAACAACCTTATATATATTTCCAAACATATGCAAGATATGTAGTGGATGGATTTGGACTTTTATTGTTTCCTCTAATGAACTGCAATACCTTACACTTAAAATTTTGTTTACTTTATTATTTGTGTGTATATGTATACCATGACATGTTATAGAGGTCAGGGGCCAACTTTCAAAGAATTGGTTCTCTCCTTCTACCGTGGGTTCCTAGGATTGAACTCAGGTTGTCGGACTTTCATGGCACGTGCCTTTGCCTGCTCAGCCATCCTTTCAGTCTGAAACTGTAATACTTTAGTGACTCCAAGATACTCATGGATTCTGTAGAAGTCCTTTATTCAAGGGAGTCCATCGAGGAGAATGTGTCCCATGATGCCTTCCACCTGGACCTCATTTGCTCCAGATGCCTGGAATAGTCTTGGAGATATCCAGAAACCATGCTTCCAGCTATCCAGTGGCCCAAGTGGTTCTTATGACCGTAGACGTTTCAGTCAGTGTTATTCAGAGCTGATAACATATTTAAAGACATGGCAATCCAAGCAGGCAGAACGAGGTAGGACCTCAGCTCCTCAGTTTAGTGGTGTGACCTTGAACAAATTCTGTAAACTTTTAAGCATCAGTTTCTTCATTTGTAAAAGGCTGGTGATGAGTCTTATGATGATAATCTTTGCCTCTTGGAGTTACTTGTAAGCTAGATGAAATTATGAATATTATTATTAATTATGCCCCTGCTCTTTGAAGGGAAGGTCTTAGACTTGAAAGGTCTGCTTCACTGGAGCAATAATCCTGATGGCTATCATTTTACTGACATGTGTCAGCTACTGGGCCAAATACTTTATTTATATTACCTGTGATTATAATGAAAACTGCTGGGAAGAGACCTTTACTTCACAGCTGAGGTAAATGAGGGTTAGAGAGGTTAATTTTCTTTTGCAAATACATAAACCAAGTGGCAAAGCTGGTGTTCTTTTCAGCATATCAACCCGATACATTCCAGTTTATCTGTGCCAAATTCATGTATCTCAGTTAAGTCATTGTACCTTAAGATGTATATGGTTTGGAAGGATCATTATTTTTCTTTTTCATTCATGAGAGGCAGCAGTCCCTTGCTTTAGATAAAAATGTACCCCTAAACATTAGATAGCAAGCCCAGGTGGAAACCTTTCTGTTTGTAGTGTTCCATATGGAACTCCTGTTTTTTCAATCTATCCATTATTATTTTTTTAATTTTCTTTTTTCCTCTGCAAGAGCAGTCAGTGCTCTTAACCATTGAGCTATCTCTCCAGTCCTATCAAGATACCTACTATTCCTGACCTAATGAGATAAACAGGAATGCATGCACCAATGTCCAGTTCTCATGACGTGATGTCCTTGATTTGATCCCCAGGATGGTGCTAGTGAGAGGTGGTGGAACTTTTAAGAGGTGGGGCTTAGTTGGAGGTCTTTAGGTCACTGGGGGTTGGCCCTTGAAGGGGATGTGGGATCCTGACCCTCTCCCCTGTGTTTGCTCCTTGGGTTATGAGGTGAATGTTTTTGCTCAATCATACACTTTTTATAATTCCTATTGGGAAACCCCACCAGTGACCCAAAAGCAATGAGTCTGTCTGATCATGGACTGGAACCCTTTATTAAACCCAAGTAAACCTTTTTCCTTTACACATTGATTATTTTAGGCATTTGCTATAGTAAATTAAAAGCTAAGTAACAGTAACCCAGAGGTTCTATTTTACCTGTATCCCAGCAGGAACTGCAAAAAAAATTCCTGCCTATGGGACTAGAGAGACGGCTCAGTGGTTAAGAGTATCAGCTGCTCTTGCAGAGGAACTGAATTTGGTTCCCAGCACCTACATGGCAACTAACAACCATTGGTAACTCCAGTTCCAGGGGATCTGATGCCTTCTTTTGACCTCCTCAGGCACTGCATGACATGGGTGCACTTACACACATGCAGGCGATACACTTATACAAAAATAATAAAATATATATAAAAAAATCCTGTCCAGCCCCTCCGTGAAAAAGTTTAATCTCATGGGAATCCTCACATGGGCTAATGTGTTTACTAACCACAGTCTTTTTTCAACTTCTAGGATTAATCTGTATCTACTACCACCTGAGGTCAAGAAAAGGTGCCTGTAGAGTCCATTATGAGAATGCCAGTGATTGGGCCAAGTTCACTGTTTCCCGAGGTTTCAATACTACCACAGTCCCCAATCTCATTCCCTAGCAGCCCTGTTCTGCTTTTCATCTTCGGGGTCTTGAAGCAACTCCACCTGCGTTCAGAGTTCCATATATTCCATGGAAACAGCTCATTCATTTCCTGTAAGTCATTCTTGCACACATCTTCAGGAGTGACGGTTTGCAAATATGATGCAGCTGAATCAGTATGCCCAGAAAACATATCACTGAAAAGATAACCAGGTCTATACAGAATTCAATTGCCCCCAACATTAGGCAGTCTTTTATTCTCAGAGAGAGCAGTTTAATTCATTTGAATAACAGCAATATTGAAAAGTTTTTCTATCCTGGCCATTGGCTTGTGTTTTTCTGTCAGTTCCCATAGCCTATCCTTGCCTCATCTACCTGATGGACTCCTTTCAAGGGAAAAGTTTTCACTAAATGATATCCAAATCTCTACACCTTATAAGGAGGATCTCTCTCTCTCTCTCTCTCTCTCTCTCTCTCTCTCTCTCTCTCTCCTCTCTCTCCTCATCCGGTCTCCCTGTAGCCTCAGCTGGCCTGGAACTCACTATATAGACCAGGCTGGCCTTGAACTCACAGAGATCTGCCTGCCTCTGCCTTCCAAGTGCTGGGATTAAAGGCGTGTGCCACCACGCCCCACCCCCCTTTTATTTTCCCTTTCCTTTCCCTTTCCATTCTCTCCTTCCTTCCACTTCCCTTCCTTACATTCCTCCTCCCTTTTTCAAGGTCTCATACAGCCCAAACTGGCTGAGGGTGACCTTAAACTTCTTTTTGTTTGTTTTGAGATAGGGTCTCATTTTTAGCTCTTGATGACCTGGAACTCACTCTGTGGGCTAGGCTGGCCTCAAACTCACAGAAATCTACCTGTCTTTGCCTCCCAAGTGGTAGAAATTAAAGGCATACACCTGCACACCTGGCTCTTGACCCTGACCTCCTGATCTTCCTGTCTCTACCTCTTGACTAGTGAGGTTACAGGTGTTTGCCATCATGCCTGGCTTATATGGTGCTGGAGTTGAAATTTAGGGCTACATTCTCAGGCCAGGGACATTCTTTATATCTTAAATCATATTTGTGAAGGTTAACAAGATGGCAGGGCAAGTGCTAATCAGTTCTTACACTCTCATCTCCATGAGTTTTCTTTAGGAATCACTGCTCCAGCCCTTTTTGTGGATAGCCAATAGATTTATTTATTTAGAGATAGTGCATCATGTAATTCAGGCTGGCTTTGAACTTCTGGTGCTCCTGTTTGCATCTCCCAAGTACTGGGGTTGTGGACTACAGACATGTGCCACCACACCAGGCTTTTCTATTCTTTAAAATAAGAGTTTGACTCATCTTGATTCAGGTGTAGTGACTGAAAACTGTCAGGGAGGGTATTTGACCAAAAGAGATGGAATAGCAAAAAGAGTTTTTCTCAAAGAGAAGAGAATAGGAGAGGGAAAAAGTAATAGAGATGCTGGAGGTGGGGGGAGCAAAAGGGGCTAGGGAGAGAAACAGATAAAAGTTTTTATTGCACTAGATGTCTGCATTCTTCCAGTGTTTACTCTGAGCAGCAGGGTGTGAGCTGACATAAACATGACAGGTCAGAACAGACCTAGGTAGCTTTTTCTTATTGACTGTATCAACTTTAATTTAGCAAATAACCAGTGCTTTCATTTTGACATTAGAAATGACTTCCTAAAAGTTTAAATTTTCAACTATCCTGCTTTTTTCTCTGCGTGCCTTTCACTTAATGAGCCATTGACAGTGCATAGACCATTTTGGAATAATCCTTTTAAGGCTTTCCCCCCTTCTTTTGTCTTCTTTTTTTGATAAGCATTGTGTTCTTAGGGATAATAATGTCCTGATAAAGGAAGCTCTCCAAATTGTACATCATGAAGACATAAGAGCAGCCCAGCGTCACAAGCTGATGAAGAGCCTGCTAGAAGGAGCGGGGAATGGCAATTTTCCTTTGGATTATGTTGGTGATTCAGGTCTCAGAACACTACTTATTCTCCAAATAGTGTCAAGAATATGGGTCTATCTCATTTGATCCTATTACCTTCTTTTATTATTATTATTTTTCGACACGGTCTCACTCTGTAGTCCTGACTGGTACCTCCATTTACCTTTAACATATCTCCAGTTTTTATCACATCCACATGTTTTACATGACTGGAATTTTTTTAAATTGACATTGTCAATATTTCCTCTAGTGATCAATTGTTAATAATAGTGTTTTTCATAGTAGGGTAATAATATGTGGAGTGTGAGTTTTTACTGATCTTTAGAAAATTTTTATTTTTATTTTTTATGTGTGTGTTTTGCCTGCATGTATGTAAGTGCACCTGTGTTGTGTAATGCCTGTGGAGGTCTGATCCCCTGGAACTGGAGTTAAAGACAATTGTTAGCTGCCATGTGGGTGCTGGGAACTGAACCTGGGTCCTCTGCAAGAACAGCTAGTGCTCTTAACTACTGTGCTCTCTCTCTCTCTCCTATTTCCAAAGTCCTTAACTTCAATTCCATAGCTGGCCTTGAACTCACAGAGATCCGCCTGCCTCTGCCTCCTAAGTGCTGGGATTAAAGGTGTGGGCCACCATGCCTGACTCCAGCCCAAGTCTTTACTGATTTTTGATCCATTAGACAGATAAGACAGGGGACTGGAGAGATAGCTCAGTGGTTAAGAACATTGGTTGTTCTTGCAGAAGACCCGTGTTCAAATGCCAGCACCCATGGCAGCTAACATCTGTCCCTAACTCCAGTTCCAGGGGATCCGACAGCCTCTTCTGTACTCCCCAGGCATTGCACAGCACGAGTGCACTTAACCTACATGCAGGCAATACATGCATACACATAAAAATAAAAAATAAAAAAAGATAGTTTGCTCTGGAAAATAAATAGGTATTTAATTTTATCAATTTGGTGGGATTTAGAATCACCTAGGAGACAAAGCTCTGGGCATGCTTGTGAGGGCATTTCCAGAGAAGTTTAACTGTAGTGGGACTGTGGGAGGTACCATTGCAGGGACTAGGGTCCTGCACTGAATAAAAGGGAGAGAGCAAGCTGAGCACCAGCATTTCATCTCTCAGCTCCCTGTCTGTGGATGCGATGTAACCAGGGGCTTCCTGCTCTTGCCTTTGCAACTATGATGGACTGAACTTTCAAGCCCTGAGTCAAAATAAACCCTTCCTTAAGTTGTCTTCCCACTTTCATTATTTGAATGTCCCTTCTCCATTGGGAAGCCTGACTTTTCACAATATCAAGACATTAACTCATTTGCTCAGTTCTATAGCACATCTGAAATAAGTTCAGAATTGCTCTGCCTATATCTCTGTTTATACCCATTCTGTGAGGACCTTGAAATAGACATAGTTATGGCCCAATATTATATTTGTAAACTACTTGGGTTATTTGGCTTTCTTTTTCCCTTTTACAAGGTGGTTATGTTGTTAATCTTAAATACTGTTGCGATAATTTGTTTTCAGTTTTAGATCCCCATTTCCATTCTTGTTGATTTATTTTGATCACATAGAACATGTTTGCAAAAGTCAAAAAGAAACACTCTGAGAAGTGTCATTCCATTCTACCAGGAGGAAGTCTGTTCCTCTGCCCTTGAGGCTCATTTTATTGATTTCCATTTAGCCTTTCTAGATTTCTTTTTGAACAGATAAGTAAATGTATGTATATTTTGTTATTTTCCCTCCTCATACAAAAGGTAGCACACTAAATATGCTCTTCAGTAATTTGCCTTTTTAACATAGAATCTCTTGGAAATCACTCCAGATTAATTCACAGAGCTCTTCAATTTTTTATACTAAGAGCTTCAAAGTAATCCATCATGAGTATCATAGTTTATTGTGCTTGGACATCTAGTTAATTTCCATTATTTTGCAGCTGTAGGTAGTATGGCAAGGCAAAACTTTGGACAACAGTTTTTTGTATTGTTGGGAGTTATTGTCCTTCAGTAGTAAATGCTCAGAAGTGGTATTGGTGGGTCAAAGTAAAAGCAAAATAGGTTTGGTGGCTGTTTTGAATTCTTTCTTTCAGGGGTTATACTGATTTGCATTCTTACCAGCAAAGCATAAGAACGGCTTTTCCCTCTCATCTTTGCCAAATCATAAACTTTTGAATTTTTGCCAAGTTGATGGGTGTGAAATAGTTTCTAGTGTCATTTAAATCTGTTTCTCATCTTATGAATAAACTAAACGTTTTTATATGTATAAGGTCCATTTTTAGAACTTCTAAGTGACTTGTTTGTGGATGTCTTGTTCCCATTTTTATCCCAAGAATTCAAAAAATTCAAGTTGCGTATTTGGCAGAAATATCTTTTGATATGATTTATGTTAATTGAAGGCTGAACAGCAGAGCTCCTGCTGTGGATTAACTATGACTGGGACCTCCAGACACTCACAGTCTGTACGTGGAGCACCAGGACTGTGGGGTGATCATAGGTGTTCAGCTTGCCTTCCAGTACCACACCTGCCACTTTAGGCAGGTCAGTTCATGTCTGCTTCCTGTCAGGTCTACCTTCAAGAAGAGAGAAGTAAATAGTACTTTTCAAGAATGTTGTAATGATTCAATGACTTAACGTGTGTAATGTACTTTAAACAGTGCTTAGAACAGTAAACAAACCATAAACATTACTGTTTATAGACAAGACCATATTCTCAGTCTGTTGATTTGTTTCCATAAGAATGCTTAGTTTAGCATTCTGGAACCTGGAAATTTAGACACATTAGGTGAATCAGTGGGAGACTCAGAATTGTAATTCATTCATTCATTAGTTCTCATTTGTTCATTCCACTGGTGTTTATTGAGGCTCTGATGCATACCAGGCACCGATCTAGATGATGGAGATACTTGGAAGGCTGGTTTTGAGCTGCTAGCACTCACTCTCTTATATCACAGGCACAAAACCCAAGGGAACCCATTTTATTTGTCTGATTCATTCCTTGCCTCTTTAGTACCCCCAAATAAGATCTATGTTAAATCAAAGAATGAAGGAATGCATGACTGAATGGAGAAAAATGAGACAGAGAAATGAAAAGAAAAATGGCAGAGCCCAAATTGTGAATGACTTTGTCAACTATTCTGAAGAGCTTGGACTTCATCCTGAGTAGAGAAATCATGTAATTAGATTTTCATATAAGAAAGCTCAAGCCTGTGGTTGTGTGGAAGATCCACAGGAGAAGGAAAAATCCATTATAGTAAGTCCAGTGGCAGATGAGGAGGGTTTGAATCAAGTAGGCTGCAGGTGGGAGGCTGGAGAGAAGGTGAGTAGGGAGAGATTCAGAAGTCACAATTGACTTCATATGGGATTTGTTGTATGAAAGGGAGGATAGAAGAGAAAGAAATCTGGAATACATTTCTTTTTAATTTGAGGTCAGTGCTCATTTTGTGACTTTTAGTGTCAGGTTCTCTACACCTTAGAGTCAGAATCTGTGGATCTGTCTGAGGTACTATAGCAGTAGCCTATGAGATTTCAGTATCTGATAGTAGGATGCTGGTGAAGAGAACAATTGGCCAGTAGCACAGCTTTGGGAATGACTTTAATTCTCCTGAGATGAAGACAGGATGCACGGTCACATAACTGTTAATACTAAGTGGAAGATTAGTTTTTGACAGCAAAAATACTCATTTTTGCATCTTTATGCCCAAGGTGATACTTGTGTAAAGCAGAGTGTACAATATTAAATAGATGTCATATAGGGAGATTAACAAAGCAAACCTATTACCAAGCAGGTTCCTGGCTAGGCTGCTCCAGGAACACTGAACCAGGATGCAGGAAAAGTCTAGAAGGAGCTCATGGTCCTTTCCCCTAAAGATGGAGACTAGATGACTAAATAATCCCCTGACAGCCAACAGAAGCCCTCTGGAGCCACACCCTGAAAAGCTTTGCTGACATTAATGCTTTTCTAGAGATTTGCAAGATGAAAGGTTGTGAAGTTTAGACTTAAGATTTGGACATGACAGCTATTTGGACACGGGCGCCTGTCTTTATCAGAGAAAAGGGGTTTCTTTAAAAGTATTTTAAAATTTATTTTTATTTATGATTATTTTGCCTGCATGTATGTAAGTGCACCACCTGCATGCAATTCCTATAGATGTTACAGAGGCACTGGATTCTCTGGAATTGAACAGAGGGTTGTTAGCTGCCATGTGGATGTTGGGAACCAAACCTGGATCCTCTGCAAGAGCAACCACTGCTCTTAACCACTAAGCCATCTCTCCAGCTGCCAAGAAAAGGGATTTCTAATGCAGCTGGGGCTGTGATAAAACGCAAGAGAATAGGGACCATGTTCCACAGATGCCTCCACAGGCTGATGTTTCTTTAAAAAGTTTTCTGTACTTTAAAAAACATTTTACTTATTATTTTATGTGTATGAGTGTTAGGCCTGCATGTAGGTAAGTGCACCCGTGTGGTGCAATGCCCCCGGAGGTCAGAAGAGGCTGTCAGATCCCCTGGGACTGGAGTTATGGACAGTTGTTAGCTGCCATGTGGATGCCCAGATTCTAGCTCCGGTCTTCTGTAAGAACAACCAGTGTTCTTAACCACTGAGCCGTCTCTTTAGCCCAAAAGTTTCCTGTACTTTTTACAGGATATTTCTAGATTCCCACAAGAAGGTTCATCACAGGAAAGGATCCTGAGAATTACTTCTCTGATCAGCGTGCTTTCTGGCACCTTGCAAGGTAGTGAAGCGCAGGAGGACGAGTACAGGGTTGAGAAGTCATGGTAAGGTCTCATAAGCATACGGTAAGCTTCAGCAAACAAACTGTAGGATGGTGGGAGGTGGCGGTATTTAGGGACTTGTGCAGGTCAAAGAGAAGATCAAGAAGAGAAGCTGGGCACAAACGACAGTGTGCAGGGGAAATGAATGGGGATGAGGAGGAGAGAGGGAAAAGGGTGCGAATGCAACCTCACGTGCATGGCACGAGTCAACACTGAAAATGAAAAGAGAAGGGAAGGAGGGACTCCGTTCTCGGGGAAAGCCTTCTCCGCCCTGCGGCAAGGGGGTGTGGTACCTGGTCCCGGGAGGTGGGGGCGAGGCGAAAGGGGACGGCTGCCCACGAATTCCTGCTCGCAGCGTGAGGGCTGGGAAGCCTGGTGGCTGCCAGGCCGGGCGGAGGAGGGGCGAGGGGGCGCTTGGGCGGGGCGGGAGCAGGGGAGCGCAGGGCGGCGCAGGCGGAGGGCGGCGCTAGGACCCGAAGGCCGCCCCGCCGGCTCCCGGGAGGTTGATAAAGCCGCGGCGGCGTTTGACGTCAGTGGGGAGTTAATTTTAAATCGGTACAAGATGGCGGAGGGGGACGAGGCAGCGCGAAGGCAGCAACCACACCAGGGGCTGAGGCGCCGGCGACGGACCAGCGACCCGAGCACCGGGGTTAACCACGTCTCGTCCACGACCTCCCTAGGTACTGGCCGGCGGGGCCGAGGCCGCGGGGCCCAGGGTCGGGGAGGCCGCGGCCGCTCGGGCTGGCGGGCACCGGCCGCCCGGCGGGTTGAACTCCGTGGCTGGCTGGGCAGGCTGGGCTCAGCTCCCGCCG
>NW_008336857.1:589997-605576 GCF_000622305.1 Nannospalax galili
CGTCGCGCGGCCTGAGAGCGCGGCCCGCGGGCCTGGCTCCCGCAGGTGTGGGGCGAACGGGCGGCCCGGCCCCCTGCCCGTTCGCCGCCGCGTGGCTGCCGGCGTGTCCGCCCCGACCCGAGGGGGCGGCCTCGAGTTGGGGCCGCAGGTCGCTGCGCGCCGAGGTCAGTCACCCCGGCGGACGTTCGCTGCCCTCGGTGCTGTTCGGGCTGGGGAAGGAGAGGCGACCGGCGCGCTGGGCCCAGCGGCGGAGAACGCGGGAACGGCGGGCACCTGGCTGCCAGGTCGCTGCGCTCTGCACACACGCCCTTCGCAGAGCCAGCCGCAGTCCGCAGGCCGGGGCCGGGCTCGGGTTCCAGCGCCGCTCGGCTCTCCGAGCCCTTTCGCTTAGTGCGCGCGGCTAGGGTTGCAAGTGTGGACTTAGGTGTCAAACGGGTTTGGAGCCCAGGGGTTGCTAGTCACTTGCCTCGGGCTGAAAGTGTCAGTGGTGTGAAGTCACCTGATCTTCGCTCCGGGGTTTTGCTGAATGTGAGCTCCTACTGTACGTGTGCACGGCGCCCCTGCCCCCTCGGAGACGCAGTTGCGTTGGCAGCACTGTGTTGTGTGTTGCTCTCATTCCCAGCACCCCTATTTTTAGGTGTTTAACATTTGATCTTTCACCGTGGTGTGAATTAAACGCAAAACATCCAGATTAAGCATTGTGATGGTACTTATTAAGCGTAAAGTATTTCAAAGGCTTATACATAGTAAAAACCTCCGATTAGATCCGTGTGGTAAAGATAAGAGTATATTAAACATGCTGAGTATCAGCTTGTTTTCAGATTTCCTTTCCACTATCTGATAAAGGTTTTACTGGATGGCGTTGAAAACATTTTGATTAAATATTAAGCGCAGGCACTCACTTTATAGAAAAGTTTATTTAGATTGTACTTTATCGTTCATGGTAGCTCCTGGACATATGTCAGAGCTGAGGATAAATTAGCATTTTCCTATGAGAAAAAGAAAAGGAAATAAAGTTGCTTGTTAACTACAGACGCTTGCCAGAACTGTATATAGTGGTAGCAGTATCAGAGAAAATACTGTCAGAGAAAAGAGGCTTTTCTGTATTTAGATCGCTGCTTGTTGAATTTAAGTAATTAGTTCTGGAATGCCCATGGATTAAGTTCTTTTGAGCCCTAGGCGTGTGTAAGTTTACAGTTTGAGATGTAGTGTCAAAGTGTTTTATGTACTCTATTAGAAGCATGCATTTGGCTCAGTCATGGTTATGAACATGTTTTTATGCTATTGGACATTGAAAAGAGATGAGACTCTTGAGCCTGTTGATAAGCTTGCCCACCATTTATTAAGTGTTCTGGTCTGCTGCGCATAGATTTTGGCCTGTCTTTTGGGTATTGGTGGTTAAGACCTTTTAATTCCTACCAAGTGATTTCCGAAGGCAGCCGTGTACTTGCTGATTTGCTTCTGAGTAACCTATTACTGCATTACAAACTAAATAAACTTGTTAGGATTTGTGCTGAAAGGCAAAACAAATAGGCTGTGAATTATTAGGAACTTATCCATTTAGGTGGTGTAGAAACTCCTCTCTATGCTTTCTGGAGCAGTACAGTTGAAGAACTGAGTTTGAAAGAAGTAAAGTTAAAGAGGTGAGTTGGGGTGATCCAGGCGTCACTTTGGCAGTACAGTCTTAGAAAGATGCCTCATGCCTCATAAGAGAATTGTTTACTCTTTTTAGCAATGTAGGATCCTTGGAAAGCGTTTTTCTGCCAGGTGACATGTAAAAATTGAGATCATTTTAGATCCACCATGGAATATAAAATCTAGTAGGGATTTCACAAAGTTAGTAGATAATTAAAATATAATTTTATGTACAAGGAACTTAATATTCTCAATGTGTCTGGTATTGACACTCTCATCTCTCACTTAGCAGATGAAGATATAGAACCTCAGTGTTCTATGTTAAGCACACAGTTAGCAACAACTGAAGTCACATAACATCCCCATCATATCTGTGGTTTACCATAGTCTGAAAATATTTAAATGGGGGCCGGGAGTCCCAGCACTGGGGAGGCTGAGGCAGGTGGATCGCAGTGAGTACAAGGCCAACCTGATCTATATAGTGCAAGTCAGCTGGGACTACAGGGAGACCCTGTCTCAAAAAGACAAAAAAAATTAAATGGGAAGTTTAATAAATAGGCATCCATAAATTTTAAATTGTGTGTCATTCTGAGGGGCATGATGAATTCCTGTGTGAAGAAAGAAAACATTTACCCCTCATGTGATGAAGATCAAATTTAGGGCCTCACATATATTAGGGCTGATTCTGTGTGCTACACTTCACCTCCAGATGGATTTAGAATGGAACACTGAATAAGTAAGCATGATTGACCTTGTAAGTTGATAGGGTTCTGTAGGTGTGGTCAAATCTGTTTGAGAAAGTACTTTTGAAATACCTTTTATGGGGAGGGTGAGAAGTTACCTTACAGTAAAGAGATATTTATTATAGGGAAAATAAACCATGAGAGAAAATGAGATTGTAGCCTTAAGTGGAGTGCACATAGGTGCATTTATCAGGGTCTTTTCTTTTATAAATACTATTAAGAATATTATGTGTGTGGTAGAGAGATGGCCCAGCTGTTAGGAGTACTGACTGCTCTTGCAGAGGACCTGGATTTGATTCCCAGCACCCACATGGTCCCTAACAATTGTCTGTAACTCCAGTTCCAGGGGGATCTGATGCCCTCTTCTGACCTCTGTGGGCATTGCATGGCAGGGGTGTACTTACATACAGGCAGGCAGTATTTATGTACATAAAATAAAAATAATAAATACAATATTAAAAATTATATCTATGCATGTGTGTCTGTGTGTGGGTATGTCCTTGCGAGTGCAGATGTCCATAGGGGCCAGAGGTGTCAGAGATCCCTCTTGAGCTGGAATTAAGGCAGAAGTGAGTCACCAACATGGGTCTTGGGAACTGAACTCTCTTAAGCATTGAACCATTTCTTCCCTCCCTCCCCCCTCCTCATCCTTTTCCTTTCTTCCTTTTGGTGTAGCTTTATTATAACTTCATGATAAAGTTTCTGAATATTCACAAAAATTACTGTTTTGAATTTGTTATACCTTTTCCAATATTGTGCCTTTTTCACAGTGTTAGGTAGCTGCTATTCAGAGTAATTAAAAGATTGTTAGCTAGTATGATGTTGAAGTTCAAAATACATTGTTAAAAGTTGGGAGACTTAGTAGCAAGATGTCCTTAAATTTTTATTATTTCTGTTCAGTTGGAAGATCTGTTTGACAAAATTGTGAGCATAGCAATTTCAGTCAGGCTCTCAAGTTAAAAGCCAGAAATGTTAGATGTAGAAGTAGAAATGGCCTCTTTTTTTTTTTTTTTGAGGCTTTATTTTAATTTTATATGCATGAATGTTTTGCCTGCATGTAGGTAAGTGTATCATGCATGTACTTGGTTCCTGCAGTGGCCAGAAGAGGGTTGGATCCCCTGGAACTGTAATTAAGGATGTTTTTTAGCCACCATGTGGGTGTTGGGAACCAAATCCAGGTCCTCTGGAAGAGCAGCCATAACCACTGAACCATCTCTCAAGCCACAGAAATCAAATTTTTCCCCTTTTTATGTCAATATAACAGCTTTGCAAAGAGGGTGTTCTCTGGGCTAAGTACAGAGAAATAAAATTTCTTTCTTCCCCATCCTTAAATGTAATGGCATTCTGATTTTGTAGCCATTTGGAATTTTCAAAGCCCAGGTGTATTACTTTTTAGAAATTTGGCATTTTTTTTACCTTAAGGAAAATAAATGTGATCACAGAGTAACTGACCTTGATCCCACAATGAATTCATTTCTCAAGTTTATTCTCATCCCTCATTGCCCTTTCCTTTACTACCATTATAGTTATTTTTCTTTTGGTCTTTTTTTTTTTTTTTTTGAGACAGGGTCTCCCTGTAGCCCCAGCTGGCCTGGAACTTACTATCTAGATCAAGCTGGCCTTGAACTCACAGAGATCCACCTGGCTTTTCCCTATAGTTTTAAAAATGTTAATCAGAAGAAAACATCACCCTGAAAACTCAGTAACAATAGGGTAATACTTGGTGCTTGACTTAAAACATCCTGTCTTCATTTTTTTACTTAAAGCCTTTGTTTGGAGAATTCAGTTGCTATTTCTTTGAAGAGAATGCATGGTAGTTCTCCAGTCACAGTTCTGAGGTACTCATACTATTCCTTCCCAGACTTAGGGGAGGGTAGGGGCCCTTCACTGGAATTGTGTCATATCATTAAAGGTGACCGAGTAAGGCTTTGCTGAATAAATGAAGTTTAAAATCATACTGCTGAGAGAAAGCATAGATATGGCAGGGCTGGAGAGATGGCCCAGTGGTTGAGAGCCCTGGCTGCTCTTTCAGAGGACCCTCGTTCAATTCCCAGCATCCACTTGGTGGCTAACAACGGTGTGTAACTTTGTTTCAGGGAATCCAATGTCTTCTTCTGACCTCCATGGACATTGCACAACACTGGTGCTCTTATATACATGCAAGCAATACACTATTACACATAAAATAAAAATAATAAGTAAAATATATTAAAAAGAAAGAGACAAATCATTAAATGAACTGGGCTTTGTTCTTTTTTAAAAATATGTTTGGAATTGAACCCAGGGCCGTGCACACATAGGCACGTGCTCTGTCACCAAGGTGTACTATTCCAGCTGGACTGGGACATTTAAAAGTAGGTGGGAAAAAGGTAGATATTGCAGAGAGTAGAACAGTCAGTGAGGAAGGTAGAATGGTTCCACTGGTTAGGGACATAGAGGATCATGAAGTGTTCAGAGGTGCAAAGCAAAGTAGCTGTTTTGTAAGTGATTTTTTTTTCCAAGTTATTGTTACATGTATCTGTGTTTGTGTATATACATATACATAGAATTTTATAAAAACATGCATATTAAAGTAGCCATTTTCACTATTTTGGGATAAATGGCTGCATAGTAGTTGGTTTTATGGGCAGATGATAGCTTCTAGAAACAACATTTTAAGTAATGAAAGACACATTTATAATCCTTCATTTTCTTTGACTGACTTGTATATGATCCTCTGGCCAGTACAAGTAGAATATATGGTATTCACTTTCTAACTTTGAGTTAAATGAAAATTATTCATAAAATTGCATTTCTGTGACTGATATTAAAATAACCAGTTAGTGCTCACCTAGATAACCTGCTAGCAAAATGTAACTGATGGAAGGTGGATATCTGGGTCCCTAGTACATTTCATCTTTTATTGCAAAATACCCAGTTGTGGCCATGTTGGCTTCTTTAATCGTAGAGAAGATGGCACTGTAGTGGAAGAGGAGTTACTGAGTGACTTGGCTTAAGCTTTGGAAGTCCTCATTTATAGTAGTCATAAGAATCTCATACAAGGCTTTGTGGGAAGCAGATGATAGATCACGAGTGTTTGTTACACTTTTAATTAAAAAACACTTATTACATTTATTGTGTGTGTGTTCCTGTTCATGAATGTAGAGATCAGAGGAACCCCTTACTAGAGTCAGTCCTCTCATGTCACCCTGTGGGTTCCTGAGATCCAGTTCAGGTCAGCCTTGGTGGCAGGCAGCATTCTTACCAACTAAGCCATCTCCTCAGCCCTAGTATGCATTTTAATTAACCTTTGAAAGTTAGGTGGGTTTTAGAGAGCCAAGTACATGTGCAGCTCGATAGGCAGTGTGTTGTTTAATCTTTTTGCAAAATAATTTAAGTACTCTTGAAAATGTCTAGCACTCTAGAAATCCCTGATTTCTAAGAATTTTCTATTTAAAAGAGATGCTTAAGTATTTAAAAAAAACAAAAACAAAAACAAAAAACTGGGCATGGTGGCCTTTAATCCCAGCACTCTGGAGGCAGAGGTATGCCAGATCTCTGAGATCAAGGGCAGCCTGGTCTACAAATCAGTTCCAGGTCAGCTGGGGCTACAGGGAGACCCTGTCTCAAGAGAAAAAAAAAAAAAAACAAATTTAAAAACCACAAACAAACAATGCCATGGCCATGATTGCAAACACCTTTACTATCAATATTCTGGAGACAGAGGCAGGTGTCTTTGAAATTGAGGCTAGACTGGTCTACATAGTGAACTCTGGAGCTCCAGGCTAGCTGAGGCTATAGGAAGGAAGGCCCTGTCTAAAAAAAAAAAAAAAGAATTTTAAAGCAACTGGAAGCAGCTGGAAAGTCCAGTGATGTTGAGCATGCTTAGAAGGAATGTGGACAATTTTTCTGTTAGCAAGTAAAGCAAAGAATTGATGTAAATGGATAATTTCTGGAAAAAACTGAGCAGCCTGCAATGGCTCTTAAAAAGGTATGGTGGAGCTGTGTTTCCCTTTCCCCCTATTTTGAGCATGTGTATTTACCAGGAAGAATCTTGACATGGACTCAAAAGTTGTCAGAGAGAAGGAACAAGAGGAGAGCAGGGTAAGAAATGACTTTTTCATTTCTTTGTTTTTTTTCAAATTAGTTATGTTTTATCTAATTTGTTGGGTGTTTATTTGCTTTGGACACTATTCTCTTCCTTTTACAACCACCCTCAGGAATTTTGCCTGTATTTTGACAGATCTGGGTTTTGAATACTTTCTCTTTTTTTGAGTTGGTGCTGTAACAGTCATCCGAGATAGAGATGGGGAAAAATGGAATTTTGTATCTTATTTCAGTAAGTCTTGAGGTTTATCATGATAACTATTCTAATTCTGTGTGTATATGATTTCCTTACTGTGGTTTTCACAGAATTTTTAAATCGTAGAGATTAGAAAATTTTTTTTTCAATTTTTATTTTATGTGTCTGAGTGTATTGCCTGCATGTATGTAACTGCATCTGTGTCATGCAGTGCCCACAGGGGTCAGAAGAGGGTGTCTAATTCCCCTGGAACTGGAGTGATGGATGGTTGTTAGTTGCCATGTGGGGACTGGGAATTGAACCTAGGGCCTCTGTAAAGAGCAGGCACTGCTTTTAACTGCTGAGCTGTCTCTTCAGCCCCAAGTCTTAAAAGAGATTTGATAGTCTTTAACTTCCATAATTTTTGGGGGGGCCTAAAAGGGAACTGTTACTTGCCAGAGTCAAGGAAACCTCTGGTTTCTGGTGTATTCCTCCTGACTGTATTGTAAAACCTTGGAGTCATTGTGCTAAAATTAACTTTGGAAGTGGAGATGGAGTACCTTGTCACTTAATAAAAGCTTATAAGAAAACATAACATCTTTTACAAAATATGCAATAATTTAGTACTAACCTGTTGTTTAGGCCAAGAAAGGGCTTTAAAGAGCCAGGTCTTGCATATATCTTTGCTCCTTTTTGCTGACCACTTGACTTTGGCTCCTCACCTTCTTCAGGCTGTTCTGATCGCCTTCTATCTGATCTCCCTGTTTTAGACTCCTTTTGTTCCTTGCTCACTCATCACTTTCAGTTCATCTCTACAACAGAGCTTTGATCCTGTCAGTCCTCTGCTCCAAAATTTTTAGTGGCTGTCCTCAGGGGTAATGTCCTGCATTCTTAGCCTACAATTTTAAGGTTAACCTTCACGTGTCCTCTCCAGGGCCAAAGAGATGTGGTTACCTCTAGGATGCCTTCATTGATAACCTGATTTTAAATAATTCAAAATAGTGCTGCCACCATGCCTAGGAACTTCAGTATTTCTTTAATCTTAAAATACATTTAATACTCAAGTGTACAGTTTGAAGAACTGGTCAATACTTGTTGGCAAGCTTTGAGAAAAAAATTTGAGTTCACGTATTTATAATCTATTTTACATTTTGCCTCATCTATTTCTATAAGTTCATAAAAGCATTTTTATGCCACAGTGTTCTTTAAGTGGGAATAGCAAAAATTGTATGGCATCAATGCTTGGTTGCTATGGAAACGGCAGATTTCAAGTGGAGGATAATATGTGAATCTTATAGGAAAGGCAACTCTTTGTTTTGTGGTTTGAGTATAATATAGACGATGATAAATTGTATACTCTCTTAAACATTTCTTAAGGCTTTTGGGTAGTCTCTCCTTGGCCAGAGGGACAGGACTAATGGGGGAGAATACATGATAGACATTGTTAACAGATCCTTTTCTAGAGTCCTGTTTCCCCCTCAATTTGCATTATAGTTCTAGCTTTGTAGAGAGAAATTTAAGTTTATAAATTCTTACTGACATTAAGAATTACATGTTTTCTAGTACCTGATTGGCTAATAGCTCTTCTCTTCTTCAATAAAACATTGAAGTTCAAGTTTGTGTCTTTGTCAGTGTTCCTGTCCCAGGCTGCATGAATCTAGGAGGTTAGTCCTAACATTGCCATAAAATCCCCTTAGGTGACTGATGATCACATGGAATAATCAGTTTCAATCCTGACTGCATATTAGCATGTTAACAATTTAAGGTACTGTCTTCATCTTTTTTTTTTTTTTAAGTAGCAGTTGTTTTAATACCTCATCTCTTGTACTTTCTATAGAATTCTCAGTAGTTAGGCATGGGTGTTAGTTGTCTCAGAGTATATAAACAGTCTCTAGGAAGAATGGAGCATTATAGCACGGCCTGGAAACTTTTCCCTTCCTTGAATACTTTGCTTTAACATCATAAGGGACTACCTGACATAAAATTGAATGCATGGAATTTACATGGTAAACACCTGTAAAATATTGTGAGCTTTGTTATTCCGTCATATGTTCTTAGGACCAGAAGTATTGACATCATCTTGGAGTTAGTTACAAATACACAGTTTTTCAACCTCCACCTTAGATTTAAGGACTCAGAATATGAATTTTAACAAGACCCTTAGGTGATTTGTATTAAAAGTTTGAGAATGACTGCTACAGAAGAAGTACCAAGTCCTGGCTCAGCCCCCTGCCTCCAATAGTACTCTAGTTAGGAAGCTTCAGAATAAGTGAATTGGGCTACGTAATCTAAAAGCCCCTGGAAATGATGTATCAGATTTAATTTAAGCATTGAGGCTAGGTTTGGATTTTTTTTTTTTTTTGAGACAGGGTCTCCCTGTAGCCCCAGTTGACTTTGATCTCACAGAGCTACCTCTGCCTCTCTGCCTCTGCCTCTGCCTCTGTGCTGGGATTAGAGGCATGTGCTACCTCGCCTGGCATTGAGGCTAGGTTTTTAAGCATATGTATTCGCTTTTCAATGTATGACTTAATATACGTTGGGTGTGATATGTGTTTTAGGATAGTTTATTGATGCTGAAGAATCTTCTAGACTTATAGCGTGCTCTTCTTTCCTAATTACAAAAAAATTCTCCAGAATTCCTTAAGAGATTAAGTATGTGATTTACAATTAAATAACTATTCTATTTTTTTTAATGGGCATTAGAGATTACTATTTGTTACCATCTGAAACCAGAATTGTTTTCAGGATCCTATAATCAGTTCATAAGGAAATATTTTAAGTTGAGCAGTGTTAGAATTGGTGAACAACTCTAGTTTTTTAAAAAAATATTTTATTTTTAATTTGTATTTGTGTGTGTGTCTGTGTGTCTCTTGTGTGGGTGTGGATATGTGAGTATGGGTGCCTGCAGAGACCAAAGGGTAGGATCTCTGGAGTTGGAGTTACAGGTGGTTGTAAGCCTTCTGATGTGGAACCAACTCAGGTCCTCTGCGAGGGGAATATATATTCTTAACTGCGGAGCTGGTGCATGACATTCTAGCTTTTAATCATATTACAATTTTCCTGGACCGTTGTCATAGACGTAATACTAATTAGAATGTTTTTGTTCTGGAAAGTGATTTGCAAATTGATAGTATTGATTCTTTCAAGAACTGAAAATACTAAGAAGTTAGGCAGAATCTGATTTTTTAAAAAACCTGCCTTACTGAGATACCTTTTACAGAAAATTCATTGATTTGGCAGTGTATATAAATGAGTTTTGACAAATGTTATGTTTATAACCTACAGTCGCGATGTAGGATAATACCGTGGTTTCCGTGTCCCTTGAAGTCAGTTCTTTATCTTTATCTTGGCTCCTGGTGACTGCTGATCTTTTTGTGGCTGTGGTTTTTCTTACTTCAAGAATTTCATGAAATGAAGTCATAGAGTGCAGTATGTGCACTTTCACTTAGCACAGTGCTGTTACGCACACACATGTACATATGTGCTTTATGTATGTGTATAGTTCATTTCTTGCATTGCCAAGTAGCAGTTTGTTTTATGAATTTTACACTATTTACTTTATAGTAGATGAATAAACATTTGGATTATTTCCAATTTTGGGATATTGTGAATAAATCTGCTGTGAACATTTGTGTTTAAGTTTTTTCTTGTTGTATGTTCTTATTTCTCTAGTTACCTAGCAGTGTGATTGCTGGTTGGCAGGTAGTTTTATATAAAGTATTGCCAAAAAAAGTTCTTTTTCAGGTGGTAATTCTGTTTTGTGCTTAAACCAGAAATGTATGTGAAGGCTAGTTACCTCCCATCAACCCTGGTTGGTCTGGTAATACTTCTGTAGAAGTATTTCACTTTGTGGTATTAATTTATATTTCTCTAACTCCTGATAATAGTGTTGAGTATCTTTTCATAGGCCAATTTATTATTCATATATCTTATTTGAATTGTATGTTAGAAATTCCTTGCACATTTTAAAATAGTTCTTATTTAATTGCAAGAGTTCTATTCTGAGTTTTAGATTTTGATTGAGGATTTAGATGTCTATTCATGAGGGATATTGGTTTGTAGTTTTGTTTTCTAGCACTGTCTTTGTCTAGATTTGATATCTATAATAATTTTGACTTCACAAAGTGAAATGGAAAGAATTCCACTCCATCACTTCCCTTCCTTTTCTCCTAAAAGCCTATAGAATTGGTTTTATCTTTCCCTTAAATGTTTGATATAATTAACTATGAAGCCATCTGGGCCTAGATTTTCCTTTTTAAGATGTTTAGTAGATTTGATTTTTAAAGCTGATTCTTTTCAATCTTTCCTACTAGTGAACGATTGTACCTTCTTTTAGTCAGCCAACTGTTAGTGATTTCCTAAGATAGGTTTCTTGAGTTCAGATTTTAGTAGGCAACTGTTTGTTTAGCACTATTTCTGGGGAGTAGATTAAGGGAGTAGTTGAGTAAGCATGGAAATTGCAGAACTTCACATGGCATTGTCTTTTACAGTTTGAAAATTTGTTTTTGGTCTTTTGTAGCTCCTCCTTTCCCTTACAATTAAAAGTATGTAGTAGTAGGAAAAGACTGAGGAGCAGAGCTGTGGAGTAGTTAGGGGACCTTCTTCTAGCCTCTGACAGCTCTGGTGCCTTTTGTATGTAGATCTGCTTCATCTCCTAGAAATAAGTCATTCTTTGCATCATTGTTTAAAAAGAAACAAACTTTCTGTTACGGAAGCTTTCGTTTGTGGAAACGTTCACATATATGCAGAACTAGAGAACAACCTAAAGAGTCATATATATATGCGCACACATTTATATATGGCATATGCCAACTAATGGTCAGTTTGTTTTAACTGCTGCCCCATAGCGAACATTTCCACCAGATTATTTTAGAGCAAATATCATCTTGTATTAGCATTTTACTTGTGTCTTTAAAAGAATACAGGCTTTTAGAGACATAGCCACAGTATCATCACACTAGAGAAATCATTAATACCAAGTATGTACACTTTATATTTCCCAGATTGTTGCATTTTCTTTAGCAGTTGATTTGCTTGAACAAGTTCAAACATTGCATTGTGTTATATCTTTTAAGTCTCTTTTCTGTAGTTTCCTCCTTTTCCTCCTCTGGTAGTTATTTATTTCCTTGTTTAGGTATACTGGTCAGTGGAATTGCCCGTGTTCTTGGTTTTCCTGACCCAGTCTCTTTTTGTGATGCTTAATATGTTTCTCTGTTCCCTCTGTTTCGTTCTGTTCCATTCTAGAGGTTTGATCAGCTCTAGGTTTGTTTTCTTTCCCCACCAGGACAGCATAGATTATTTGCTATGATTGTAGGTTCATCACATAGGAGCCACATGGTGTTGGATGATTACTTTATCATGTTAGGATTGATTCAGGGTAGTTGAATGTTGATCCTGTTTGCTTTATTATTATTGTTATCTTTCTTTGTTTGGGTTTTGAGACAGGGTCTCATTATGTATCCCTGACTGGCTATATAGACCAGGATGATCTTGATCATACAAAGATCCTCATGCCTATGTAGGGAGTGTTGGGGTTAAAGGTGTGTGCCATCACTCCTGGCCTTGATTCTTTAATTACAGGATTCTGTCATACCAGCTTTTAAAAAATATTATTTTTTATTATTTTTATTTTTTTATGTGTATGAGTGTATTACCTGCATGTAGGGAAGTGCACCCATGTCCTGCAATGTCCAAGGAGGTCAGAAGAGAGCATTGGATCCCCTGGAACTGAAGTTACTGACGGTTAGTTGCCATGTAGGTGCTGGGAATTGAACCCAGGGCCTCTATAAGAGCAGCCTCTGCTCTTAGCCATTGAGCCATCTCTCCAGCCCTGTCACATAAGCTTCTTACCCAGTAGTCCTGCTTTCGAAGTTCCCATTTTTATTAGTTATTTATTTTTAATATTTCATTTATTTTTATTTTATATGTATGAGTGTATTGCCTGCATGTGTATAAGTGCACCCATGTTGAGCAATGCCCTTGGGAGCCAGAAGAGGGCATTGGGTTCCCCTGGAACTGGGTTGCTGAACTTGTTAACTGCCATGTGGATTCTGGGAATAGAACCTGGGTCCTCTGAGCCATCTTTCCAGCCCTGGAGTCCTCATTTTTAGAGAGCAAAGTTAAATATTAATTTATGTATTTATTTGATGGAAGACCTTAGCATACAACTCAACTAACAATTAACAGTCTTAAGTCAGATTATTAGTTACTATAAATACATGATTTTTATTGGGATACTTTTAGGAGATCAATTTCATCCTTTGTCATACTGATTTTGAAAAGAAGTGAAAATTGGAAAAACATTTTGCAAGAATTTATTAAGGAAAAATAAAGTATATTGAATAATGATTATGTGTTAGAGCTATTGCAGCTTCTAAGGAGAATTTTTCTCTTAGGCTGGATTGATGGAGGTGTCATAGATTCTCTTTTATCCTAGAAGTAAAATAAAACTCAGAATAAATAACCTTTCCTTGGTAGATTTCAGCAAATATAGGAAGATTACATTATTCCAAAAAAATCTTATGATTACTTTTAAAGTTAATAGTAACTGGTAATTGTTTTTCTCTTGCTGTTCTAAAATTTTGTAGTAAATATTACAGAACAAACATTTTTCTTCAATGATCACTTGCTTTTCCACTTGGAAAGTGTTTTATTGATGAATTGTTTGAGCAAGAGTCTAGCTAAGTTTGGTTTGAAACCATGCAGCGCTCTTTTTTTTCTTGACACATAATGCATTCTCTTCATGAGAAAGCCTTATTTTGTTGATTTTTTTTTTTCCAATAGTGTAGATAGTATGTCGAAGAAAATTTCTGCTTTGGTTCTGTATTTTATGAGTTTCCAGCATTTGCCATATGTGCATTCTATCATGTTTCCCATACCGTTAATCAACCTGCCACTTTAAACATAAATGACTAGGGATTGCTCTGACCTAGAGAGCTCTTCCTTCAGTTGGCTTTTTTTTTTCTACATAACTATACTTTATTGAATATGATTGTTTGAAGCCGGAAGATAACTTATGCTCTTTCATTTCTTGTTTTTGAACGCTTAAAATAGCACAGTATATCTCCAGAGTGACAGTTTGTATACTCTTAATTTGATATTTGGTGATTTACTTTTTAAAAATTGAGATCCCAGTTAAAATAAAAAGGTTTTGAAATTTGAAGGAAACGCACTAAAAGAAGACAGTGTGTATCTGTGCTAAGCATGAGGATTTTAAGCTGTTAGCTTAGTGATTTTAGTTTGGAGTTAGTATTTAGACTGTGAACACTGCACTTGTAAACCCCTTTCAACAAATTTGGTGGCTGTTTCACCTTCACTGTTCCTATTTCAGTTATTTTTTTCAGATTTGTTTGTACTTTGTTCTCCTTCTTGGACTCTTATCTGTATGTTGGGTGTTGTATCCCAGTTTTCTGAGACTTAGTTTCTCTCCACTCTTTTTTTCCGGCTCTTCAGAATAGAGAATTTCCTTGGATCTGTTTTCAAGGTCATTGATCCTTCTGCCACTTCCAGTTTGCTTGTCTATCCAATGAACATTTCATTTATTATATTACTCAGTTCTCAAACTTTCTCTGTGTGTGTGTGTGTGTGTGTGTGTGTGTGTGTGTGAGTGTGTGTGTGTGTGTGTGTGTGTGTGTGTGGGTGTGTGTGTGAATCTCAGGTGTCATCAGCCTTGTTTTTTGTCAGAAACTCTCTCAGCTGGCCTGGGGCTTGCACATTAGGGCGAGGCTGGCTAGCTCCAGGGATATATCTGCCTATCTCTACCTCTCCAGAGCTAATGCTGCTACAAGCATATGCCTCCGTGCCTAACTTTTTTTTATATAGGTTCTGGGAATTGAACTCAGGTCTTCATGCTTGAAAGGCAGGTCTTTTACTGACTGAGCTATCTTTACCCCAGCCCTGACAGGTCTCTTTTTGTAGGTCTTGTGGTGAATAGACTGTTAGGCATATGTAGGTGTGGGGAAAGATTTGAGAAATAAGTGATCATCTATATAGGTGTGTTTTGGCTTTGACCTGAAAATTCCGCTTAGGGGCTGCAGTAGGGAGAATTGACTTGGGACTATGAAATAAAGGAAAACACTGGAGAACTGAAATCTCCTTCTCCCACTGTTTTGCTACAGAAGAATGAAAATATGACCACTGTTTTGTACACAGGATTTAATGGTCATTTAAAATCTTAGGCTAATACTAAATTGAAAAAAATCTTCCAATTGTAGATAATCACTAAATGCTAACAGGTATTCTAATGAAATTTTTAGTTTTCTTTTATTCAGTTGTTTTTATTAGTGTTTGGTGAAGTACTTCATCTGTATTTGGTCCAACTTTAGTATAGAAACAAATCATCCTGAGGAGTTAATGTGGGTGAATTACATCGTCATGACCCATTATAACTTTGAAACATTTGTGTCACTTAAAAAGTCTATAGACCAGGGTAGGCACACACCTTTAATCTCAACACTTGGGAGGTGGTTCTTTGTGAGATGGCGAACAGCCTGGTCTATATAGTAAGCTCCAGGCCAGCTGGGGCTACAGGGAAACCCTGACTCAAAAAAAAGTCTATGGACTGCATTTGTGTTCTATGCTTGTCTATGGTGCCTATATTTATACTAATAAAAGAAATTAGGCACATGGTAACTAGCTAAACAATATAAGTGAAATTTCAAATAAAGTTTTCCTACTTAACTGTTTCATTTTTTTTCTTCTTCAGTTTCAAAAGTAAAAACAATGCTGGTGCTTTCTTTACAAAGTACATCTCCAAATTTGGTTATTGTGATAGTAGTACTTACTAGTTAGTACTTGGCAATACTGAGTTTTTTAAAAGTTAAAAATGTTTTACCTGCAGAACTACGATAATTTTTTACTGTAATTTTGGGGTATACTTTCCTTGACTTGGTAGAGGGATCCTCCCAAACTGATTATCAAATTTATTTATGAAACAGTTAA
>NW_008336857.1:605589-608499 GCF_000622305.1 Nannospalax galili
GAAAAAGGTATTATTTAATGTGTTAAAAAATAATATATTTAAATTTCAAAGTATTATGCACCTGATGTTTAAAATTTTTATTTTATTATTTGTGTGTGTATGGAATTTGAGAGTTTTTTTAAATTTTTTTTTCTTTATTCATTGGTTAAAATACTGTGAGACTTTCTTTTATCAGTATTTTAGTAGTTTAGGAAGGGATCTATATAATAAATATGTACTTACAAATATTCAAATGATAAATTAAAGGAGTATAAGGACATTAAATTTGCTTAGGGGCCTCAGAAGATTTCTTGTTTTGGGGAAATGTTTCAGTTGAGACTTAGGGATTATGAAGTGGTTGGGGGGTTGGTTAACATGGGGAAGAGTTTTCCATGCAGAGGAGAATGATTTTATATCTCTGAGTGTTTTGTCTGCAAGTATACCCATATGTGCTATGTCCATGGAGACCAGAAGAGGGCATAAGATCCCCCGAAACTGGAGTTATGGATAGTTGCTAGCTGGCATGTGGGTGCTGGGAACTGAACCTGGGTCCTTTGTAAGAACAGCCTGTGCTCTTAACCACTGACTAATCTCTCCAGTCCTCTGTTGGAATATTTTAAAACTACTCATCTTAATAGCAAACACCTATAGTGCTTATTTGTACTACATTATTTAAACTCATTTAATATGGATGACAATGTTATGGGACAGATGCTGTGATTACCATTTATAGATGAGAAAACAGGCAAGAGAAGTTCTAACATTGATCTGGGCAATTTTGCCTTCTATCTCTGATCTTAACCACAAAGTAAGCTTGGAAGCTTTTAATCACACAATTTGCATAATGTTTTTATCATTTATCTGGTCTTTCCTAATGATGTTTTAACTTGAAATTTAACTGTGGTATACCTGTACTTTCTGGAAAGCTTACTTTTTGTAAATTCACCTGACTAACAGGCTGTAGCCAAATGTTATTGAAACAGGAAATGATAATGTCCTCTTAATTAAATATTGATTGCTTTTGCTTCCAAACATTCTACTTCAGAGTTGCTTGCTCTCTGTAATGCATTGTCACTACTCATAGCACATAGTGTTGTTGACTTTGCTATACAAAGTTAAAGATGCCATGTGATGTGTCAGGAAAGGCAAATCAGATAAGCTAGATATTTCCTTCTGTAAAAGAAAGATTCATTAATATAGATGTCTAAGTTTTGCTCTGTGGATAGTATTTATGTAAATAATGTTTTGTTTCTCTATTAACTAATAATGTACTACTATTAAATAGATTGGTTCTGCTCATGAGAGAGAAGGGAGTGTCATTTCATGGAACACAGTGGATCTCACAGGTCTCTTTAGAGTGGAAACTGATACTTATTGGACAACTTCAAGGAAATGTCACACCTTTGTAACTAAATTTAAATATTTATTTTAATTTTATGTGTATGAGCGTATTGCCTGCATGTATATAAGTGCATTTGTGTCATGCAGTGCCCATGGAGGTCAGAAGAGGGCATTGAATTTCCCTGAGCTGGAGTTATGGATGGTTGTTAGTCACCATGTGGGTGCTGGGAACCGAACCCAGGTCCTCTGCAAGAGTAGCCAGTGCTCTTAACCGCTCAGCCATTTCTCCAGCCTGCTTATACCTTTTGATGTGGAAGAACTGGTTAAGGTCCCCAGGAGTGACTTGTTGCTACAGGAGATCAGGAGGCTGGTAGAAAAGAAGCTGAGCAAGATACATATTGAAAGCTTTTAGGCATTTTCAGTCTTTTAAAGAACAGAAAAGTAAACTTTGGGCATTTGTCTTCATTTATCTTTTTTGTAGTTGTTTCTCCATCATTATTAGTAAGGTTTCTTTCTGCAAAGGCCACCTTAAATTGGTGTGCAGTGATGAACAAAGAACAGGTCTGGTGGTTTCTAGGACCTACATATTCTTAAAGTGGTAGTTGTAATGTTTGATTTAAAAAAAAAAAAACAACAAAAAAAAACCCAGTGACTTGATCAAGGAAGCCGAGGAGACCCCACGAGATGGACTTGAACCAGTGTCCAGTCTACAAAGAAGAGGGTCAATACAGAGGAATCATTTCCTCCATGCTTCCAAGTGAAGCCAGCCATGGTCGAGCAGGACCTTTGAGTTATCGTCACATAGGCAGATCTGGTAAAAGAAAGGAGCCAGGGGCTCCTCCCAAGCCCATGTGACCCCCGAGGAACAGATCCTCAGACGACCTTAAGGGTAAAAATAAATTAGTTTATCTGGGCCAACTGTATGGTCTTAAACACCCAAAAGGAAAGTATAACCAAAGATTAAAGGGGCCAGTGTAATTTTTTACGAGTCCATATGCATAGCTAAAGGCTACATAACAAGCAGCAATAGCAGATAGGAGATACCTTCTTTTGAGTTGTTGGCCAGGGTGGCCAAAGGGACTCTCAGATAGTAACCCAGCATAGAACTGGGAAAATGAACAGCAGACCCCAATCTTATCTAAAGGAATATTGACAACTGATTGCTGCTAGATGAGGAACAGCTGACCCTTCTAAAACAAAGACTTCTAAATAAGTTGACTAGATTCACCAGATGGACAAGTAGTGGGGAATGGCTGGGGGTACCGACAACACAGCAGACAGTAGCAGGGATATCAGAGTATAAGGGCTCTAGTGGGGGGAGCGAGGCTATGGGAGGGTGCCATGTGGGAAGTGGGTGTATAGTTGAATAAGATGGTTTGGGATGTTGTGTGTGATACACACACACACATACACATACACACACACATACACATACACACACACATACACATACACACACACACACAAGAAAATCAACAAATTAAAAGTATTATATTTGAGGAGGAAGCATGGAAATTTAAGTCATGCTAATTAGTAGATGTGATAAACATTACCACTGAAATCTACCCGATGACTTTATAGACATACACA
>NW_008336857.1:608749-609752 GCF_000622305.1 Nannospalax galili
TGAAAGAGATGTACTCTTGCTCTGGAGTGTGTTACTGAATATGTTAAAACTGTGATGAAATGCTTCTTCTAGTCATGTAGTTATTAAAAATTAAAAAAGAATTTACTTCATGTTAAATAGTAGAGGTGATAAACATTACCAGTGAAATATACCTGATGACTTTATATCCATACTCAGATACTAAGGATCCAAGTGTAACCAACTGTGACTAGTAATAATTAGATACATAGAGATTAAACACACATGTGCAAACATTTAAGCGTTAGTAGCATTAAAACTGTAGGAAACAACATATCTTAAAATGAAATTGAGATCATCTTTAAAGGGTAAAAACTCATTCAATTTTATGTCTTACAGGGTTTATATAGTGTTCAATATTGTATGACTGTATTAATTCAACTGTGAACCTAAAAATTTACATCCACCTTTGAAAGAGATGTATCCTTGCTCTGGAATGTGTTACTGAATATGTTAAAGCTGTAATGAAATGCTGCTTCTAATCATGTGGTTATTAAATTAAAAAATTTTTTTAAAAATGTTAAAAAAAAACAAACCCAGTGACTACTTTTCTCCACTTAAACAGTTCTGTGCCTTGCTTTGGTTAGAAAGGCTGTACTGCTCTGTTACTCTTACTTAGGAAATTTGGGACTTGTTAGCTTTACTGTATCATTTTTGGAAACTTCTTAGAACCCTAACTTTACCTTTTAAATACCAGAATGAAATAATTTACAGTTCATATGGTTTAAATCTTTGTGGTGTGGAGTTTTTGTGGGTGATGAATATAAGGAAAATTAGAATCTAGATTATCAGGTGAAATGGATTTTTTTCCTCATCTCTATGCCTAGTTTTGTGTGCCTGAAGTATTAAAAGATGTGCCGGGCGTGGTGGCACACACCTTTAATCCCAGCACTTGGGAGGCAGAGGCAGGTGGATCTTTGTGAGTTCAAGGCCAGCCTGGTCTACATAGTGAGTTCCAGGACAGCTGGAGCTACAGGGAGACCCT
>NW_008336857.1:609812-620532 GCF_000622305.1 Nannospalax galili
TATATATATATTTGAAAATCTGATTTTTTTCCCTGTCTTTTAATAGAATGATTAAAAGAATCTAAAGGAACTTGAAGATCTCTTTATAACTATTCTGACATGATCTATGGAGAAGGAGGGAATATTTGAAATTTTGCTTTAGGTTGTTCCTTAAGGGAAAGTTAGTAATGTGGGGATTAAAGTTACCCGTTTCTTTGTTTTTTAAAATTGTAGGTGAAGATTATGAAGATGATGACCTGGTAAACTCTGATGAGGTTATGAAGAAACCATGTCCAGTACAGATTGTTCTTGCTCATGAAGATGACCATAACTTTGAACTTGATGAAGAAGCTCTGGAGCGGATACTACTGCAGGAGCACATACGGGATCTTAACATAGTCGTGGTATCTGTCGCAGGAGCTTTTCGTAAAGGGAAATCATTTTTACTGGACTTCATGCTTAGATATATGTATAATAAGGTGAATAGTGTCTTTTTCTGTTTGTTTTTTGTTTTTGTTTTCTCAGACAGGGTCTCCTTGTAACCCCAGCTGACCTGGATCTCACTGTGTAGACCAGGCTGACTTTGATCTCATAGAGATCTGCCTGCCTCTACCTTCCAGGTGCTGGAATTGAAGGTGCATGCCACCATAACTAGCTTGTGAATAGTGTCTTTTAAAGTGACTCTAATTAATAAAAAAAATTTGCCAACTAACTTTAAAAAATGACAGAAGCCAAAGTTATATTTTAAATCTCTATCTGTATTTCAGACATCTATGTTTCAAATACCCTGAAAAAAATCTTTGAGGTACTATGTGTCTTTACTGCACTTTTTGTTACTTCACAATTTCCCCCTTCTGGCCACCTTTATAGTGAGTGAAGTTGGCAGATAGACCCTGTAAAAGGGCATTTAGTTCAGTGGTAGAGCACTTGCCTAGCAAGAGCAAGGCCCTAGATTCGGTCCTCAGCTCTGGGGAAAAAAAAAAAAAAAAAAAGTGTCACGGTTCCTTAAATAGTCATTGTAGTGATAAAGTTCAGTCCTTTAGAGTGGCTTCCATGACCTTCCATGTTGTCTGAGACTTATTTCTTGATTCTGTAGCTCTTTTTAATGAGTATGCTGTGCTGTTTCCCAGATTTTGCTTTATTAGCTAATCTTTTCACAGGAAGCCTTCCCATCCTTCTGAGGTTGTTAAATACTCTTTTTGGTATAGGTTATGCATTTTATTGATAATTTTTTAGCTGTTTTTTGTTGTTTTTGGCTATTTTACTGTTTCAGGAAAGGGCCTTATCTTGATTACATATCTTCAGCTTCTAACAAAAATGTGATAATAGGTACATATTGTCTATATTGATGAATTCATCTCCCTTCCTCTGTACATTTTCACTTTTAGACCATAGGAGACAGTTTTTATCCTTCCTGATTTTGCCTTTTTTCCCTGAAGAAAAGTGGAAGAAAACAGTTCATTTAAATCAAGATGTTTTTCTAATAGCTAAAAGTTGGGCAGAGGGAATAGGAATTTTATAAGGAATAAGAAGAAGGAATTGGACATTTTTAGAGTTGGGCACTAAGGTGGAATTGCTTTACAGAGATCTTTGACATTCGGAGGCCACATGAAGACATTAGAAATAACACTTAACAGAGTCATCCAAACACCTGTTTGAATGCTTACCTTTTAACTCCTGTATAAATCTGAGTGTGCATCTGTCTTCAAATAAGAAATAGGATAAACATTTCAGTTTTCCAGGAAGCTTTGCTGTAAATTCTTTTCATAGGAATCTCTTCAGTCATTCCCATGTACTGAATATCAGGATTGTAGCTCATATTAGTGAGCAGTAGTTTACGTATTTAGCAAAGTAAGTAAGATGTTAAAGTTTTATGGTTAGACTTATCTCTGAAATATAAAAATGAATAGTGCCATATTCTTTCTTAAGATCTATGTACTTAAGGTAATTAAGGTTTTCTAAGTTTTTTTTTGTCTTTTTGAGACAGGGTCTCCCTGTAGCCCAACTCACTATGTAGGCCAGGCTGGCCTTGAACTCACAGAGATTTAATTAAAGACAAGTGCCACCATGCCCAGTAGATTTCCTAAGTTTTGATGTTCTCTAATTCATGTATATTCTCTGTGTCTGAGCTGCTTGTTGTAAAAGCATTTGATTCTAAGTAGTTCACAGAGTGTTAGAAAGGGAAGGATACTTAGATTACTTATCTAGGAATGATCACGTATCACACAATTGCTATTTCTGATCACATCTCTAGTTAATCAATGACTGTCCAGACGGGGAGAAATATCTACATCTATTATATATTCAGAGTCACAAAACTAACAGACCATTCCCGTATTTGCTGGAGGAAGTACTGCAGTCACGGAAAGGTTATATTGGCCTGAGTAAGGTTACACACCTACATAGTGGCTTCTGAGTTGAAATAGCTTTATTAATTTTCATTTATAGGATTTCCATTTCTAATAGAATTCCTGGTAGAAATCACCTTTTTTTTTTTAAATCAGAAATTGCATTAAACAGTGCCTGGTTTTTTATTTTGGTGATAGTATACTAATTAGTGGTGTCAAGATGTAAGTAAAGGAGGAGAAATGGCGGTGGACTAGTTTTGAATTCATTTCCTTAACCTAGAGGGCTTCAGAGGGGGCACTAGCTGAAAGTAGCAGAGTTGCCATTTATGGTCTTAGCGATTGTCTCTGCTGACCTGAGAATTAAAATTTTTTGTTAGATTCATTATGTGTATGATGTGTGTGTGTGTGTGTGTGTGTGTGTGTGTGTACGTACATGTGGTGGTCAGAAGACAACTTTGTGGGGTTGATTCTTTCTACCTTTACATTGCTTCTGTCGATGGAACTTGGATGCCATGCTTGCGTGGTTACTGCCTTTACCCTCTGAGCTATTTCACGTCCCTGACCTAAGTGTGCAGTTCACAAAAGGAACTAAACATGGAAACATTTTACTTTATGATTTTGAGATTAATTTTGAGTACTTAGAAAATAACAGGATAGATTGTAACCATTTTTTTGGTTAAAAAAAAAACTTCAGGAGCAAAGTTATGACATCTAAGAATATTCTGAGATTTTTTTTTTCCCAAATCTCCAAATTGTAGAGATAATTCTGATTTTTAGATCTCATTTTCATGTGAAATTGCTTCTTGAATTCATTTTGAGCTAATTACTTGTATTAAGAAAATTAAAAAAAATTTTATTTTATGTGTATGATTGTATTACCTACATGCATGTAAGTGCACCTGTGTTGTCCATTGTCTGCAGAGGTCAGAAGAGTGACTTGAATC
Source organism: Nannospalax galili (assembly GCF_000622305.1). Taxonomy (NCBI): domain Eukaryota; kingdom Metazoa; phylum Chordata; class Mammalia; order Rodentia; family Spalacidae; genus Nannospalax; species Nannospalax galili. Next base: position 613,084 of record NW_008336857.1, read on the forward strand.
TCCTGGACCTGGAATTATGGACAGTTGTTAGCCATCATGTGGGTGCTGGGAATTGAACCCAGGTCCTTTGCTAAGCCAGCTGTTACTGTAGCTTGCAGGGTTCACAGCTGGGTAAGATTGATGATTATCTTTTTCTGCCAGTAAACATAACACCTTCTAGTACTCTGAAAGCTTCCTAACAGATGATGTTTTGAAGTCAGTACCAGCTTGAGTTCTCCTTATTTGTTTGGTGAGTCAGGTATGTAGTATCTTCAGCAATAGGATCTTACTGTCAGGTAACTTTCTTGCTGCTCACTGGCTCTTAGCTTAATGAAGAGCCTTCACTGGTGCATAGGAGTTTTACTTTACCTATTTGCTGAATGCATTTTAAAGGAAACTATTGTATTCTTTACTACTTAAAGAGCATCTTCTAGAAATGCTGTTAGAGATCAGGAGTAAAAACTATCTTTAAGGATCATATGCCCTCTACATATAATTAGCCAAACACATATAAATCAGTCCTGTGGATGTTGAATGTAATTTCACGTGCTCCAAGTTAATAATGTCTGAGATGTAAAACTCTTGGGAAGCTTATGAGTACATAAAGAAAAATTTGTTTTCATTTATTTTTCAAGAAAGAACTGCATTTGGAGGAAGAATGTTAAAATGTTTCTTCCTGGGGTGGTTTATTTTTATTGTGGTATAACACATGAAAAAAAATGCATAAACCTTAGTATAGCCTGTGAATTTTTATTTATATTTTAAAGACAGAGTTTTTCTTTGTATCTGAAGCCAACCTTGAACTCAGGATCCTTTTGGGATCCTCCTACCTCGGCTATTGGGCACTGAGGTTTCATGTGTGTGCCATGATGCCCAGCACCAGTGAATTTTTTTATGTAAGTGTATCTTGTAACCATTGCCTCTCAGGTCAAGACAGAATACGTCTGGTATTCTAGAAAAGTCACTCATTCCCCATGCTAGCTATTACTGTATTTTGATCACTATCCTGACTTTTAGCATCATAGATTAGTTTTATATATTTTGGAACTTCACAGAGATACATGTACATAAAGTATGTACAGTTTGTGTCTAATTTCTTCCAGTAATAAATCCAAGAGATGTATCCATATTATCACCCATGTTAAAATTTGTTAGTTTTTATTACCAAATGGCATTTTATTTGATGAATATATCACACTTTACCCCATTTTCTATTGATGGACACACACATTATGTTTACTCTCTTTTAAATTAAAAAAATATTTTTTTATGTGGACGTGCACCTGTGTCATACTGTGTACACAGGGGACAGAAGGTGTCGGATCCCCTGGAACTGGAGTTAGAGATGGTTATTAGCCACCATGTGGGTGCTTGAATTCGAACCCAGGTTTTCTGCAAAAACATCCAGTGCTCTTAACTGCTGAGCCATCTCTCCAGCCCCCATTGTGCTTACTTTTGTCTTTAATGAATAAAGTTGCTATGCACATTCTTAAACAAGTCTTGGTGTCATAAATACTTAATTCTGTTGTGTTTGTATTTAGGAGTAGAAGTGGTGGGCTATTGAGTGAAATGCTTCTTGAGCTGTGCTAGAGACTGACAGTTTGTTTTTTCAGGATGGTTTCATCAGTTCTCACTACCAACCTAAGTTATAGTTGCTGTAACTCTTATATGTTGTTAAGTCTTTAATTTTAGGAATTTTGGTAGGTGTGCATTTTTGTTAATTTTAAGTCATAATTATACTTGATGTAGGTTTGTTCGTTCATTAAACTGTTTACCAGATTTAACCTAGATATTTATCTTATTTTTTAAGATTTTATTATTTTTATTTTATGTGTATGAGTGCTTACCTACGTGTATGAGTGCACCTTGTGCCTGCAGTGTCTGTAGAGGCCAAAAGGGGGCATCAGATCCCTTGGAACTCCAGTTACAGACGGTTGTGAGCTGCCGGTGTGTGTGCTAGGAACCAACCCTAGGTCCTCTGCAAGAGCAGCCTTAACCATTGAGCCATCATTCCAGCCCTGATTTAATTATTTTTACTGGATTTTTTTCTTGACTAGTCTACTCATTACAAGTGAAACATCATAACTTTTATATGGCAGGCTGCCTAAAATCTTAATTTTCAGTTACTTTTGCCAATGTGAAAAACAAGCAGACTTGGATCAGAAGTTTCAGAGTTTGAGTCAGTGAAGATAAAATAAAAATTTTAAGCTCACCTCCCAACACCTGAATATAAACCAGGGAGATAAGGTGCAGAGGTTAAGTGGCCTATGGATTATTCTCTTTCCCCTTCTCTGAGTTTTTGATTTTGGAACTGGAATTAATTTTCCAGTCTTCCTTGTAGAGGATCTAAATTAGTATGATTTTCAGTTAACAAAACTCTCAAATACACCCCAAACTACAGAAATTAGAAGTAGATGAGATGGAAGAGTTTACAGAGACTGTTGTTTTAAGTCTTTATTAAATGTTTTAGGAATGAGTTTTACTTTTTTTTTAATTTTAAAGAATTTTTATTGGTTCTTTGAGAATTTAATACAATGTATTTGATCCTCTTCAGCCTGGCCTTCATATCACAGAGATCTCCTGCCTCTGCCTCCTAAGTGCTGAGATTAAAGGTGTGCCCTACCACACCTGGCATAAAATTTATTTTTATATTAATACTATTTTTGTACTAATTATATTAATACTGTTTTGTATAATTTTATAGAAATTAGCTCTCCTTTCCTCTTTTCCTCTAGGACAGTTTTGCTATACAGCATGAGTTGCAGTTTTGAATCTCTTAGTTACCATTCTGATGTTTTTTTCTTATATATTTCTTCAGTGGGATACATTTTCTATGAATTCTTTAGTATACTAAAGTTTTTGGTATTTTCAGGCACATGTTTAACTCCTTTCAGAAATAAGTTTAAGCTTTGAGATTTCTGTCACATTGCATTAGTGTGTAGGCAGTTAACAAATTTAAGTGGACCATGATTTCTCTCTGGTAGACTAGATTCCAGTAGTTATGAGTGGGTTCTGTATGACTGGAAACATTTGTTGAACTTATTCACTGAGGATATCTGAATATTTTGTTTTTCCTTTAATAGTTTTATTCAGATATAATTCACTTACCATACAGTTCATCTACCTACTATATGCACACTTTATTGGTTTATAGTATGTTCAGAATTGTGCAGATGTCATAGTTTCTTTTAGAATATTTTCATCATCTTGGGCCAGGAAGATAACACACACAGAATAAAATAAAGTTAAATAAAGAAGAAAATTTCCATCATTTTAAAAGAAACTCTGTGTCCTTTAGCTGTCATTCTACCCTCTTTCTAAGCCCCCGGAACCTTTAGAACCATTGGTCTATTTTATGTCTGTATAGATTTGCCTATTCTAGACAGTCATATAAGTGGGATCATATCTGGTCTTTGTGACTGCAGAATGTTTTCAGGATTCATTTGTATCATAGCATGCATCAGTATCATAGTGCTTTTATGGCTGATGATATGTGATGGGATGGATATATTACATTTTGTTTTCCGTTTATCATCAACTAGGCATTTGAATTGTTTGCATGTTATGACTACTCAGAATAATGCTATAATCATTTTATTACATACTAGTATTTAATTCTTTAGATGTAATATATGTATGTTAAGTAATAAATAATGGTGGGAGATCTGAGTCTAGTTTTGTTTTCCTATGTCTACCTAGGTGTCTCAGCATCAGTGGTTGGGAAGGCATTCCTTCTTTATTGAATATTCCTGTATCTTGTCAAAAATCATTTTACTGTAGATATATACAGGTCTACTTCTGGATTCTCAGTTCTGTTACACTGATCTATGTAGCTGTTCTGCCAGTACCATATTGTGTTTTACTGCTTTTACTTGTCTCTTCTTCCTGTTAATTGCTATAACATTAATCAGAACTATTTGAAATTTTCTGTAATTTTAAAGTAAGCATCGTATCTCAGTCTAGTTCTGATGTTTGCTCTGTTTGCTGAAAGGATTTATCAGTTTTAAGAGTTTTCTGGTGGAATCTTTAGGGTCTCTTATGTACAGGCACATGTCTTCCTTTCCTGTTTCTAACCCTGTCTCTTGTCTTCTTGCTCTAGTTAAGACATCAAGGACTGTATTGAACAAGAGTGGACACCTTGTTTTATTTCTGATTCTAGCAGAAATGCTTTGGGATTTTCCCAGTTTACTATAATCCTAGCTATATGTTTGTTTAGCCTGTTATATTGTGCCAAGTATTTCATTCTATTCTAGGGTTCTTTGGGGCTCTTAACATGAAGGAATGTTGGACTTTGCCAGAGGCCTTTTCTGTACCTATTGAAATGATGCAGATGATAATTGACTATAACTTGCATTTTTTTTATTTTTCATTTTATTTATTTATTTTTAGAGTATTTTGTTTGTCCATTTTTGAGATAGGGTCTCCCTGTAGGCCAGCTGGCCTGGAATTCACTTTGTAGACCAGGCTGGCCTTGATCTCACAGAGATCTACCTGCCTCTGCCAGGATTAAAGACATGTACCACCATACCCAGCTATTTTTAGGTTTTGAGATAGGGTCTTACTGTATAACCCAGGCTGGTCTTGAACATGTGTGAATCTTCCTCTGCATGGATCCTCCTATGTTAGTCTTAGTCTTATAAGTGCTAGGATTATACTGCTAGATCCTTTTTTTTTTTTTTTTTTTTTTTTTTTTGTCTCACAATACAAGACAAGAAGGCTGGAGGGGCTGGAATTGATTGATTGTTTTTCCTCAACTCCAGATAAATTTCCGGTAAATTATTTTGCCCAGGAGGGCAGTGCCGCATTATTAGAAGGACTGCTCTAGGTGTATGTAATTGAAAATATTTTCTGCAAGTGAATTTAAATATAGTTGCTTTCTTCTCTCTGCCAGTCATGAGGACGGTTTTCCAGCTGTTTGGAAAGCCTAAGTAGTATTGGGAATGCCAATATCGAGCCTCTGGGCCCTCTTGAATGAGCCCCTCTCCACTTCTAGCAGTTTGTTCAGGTTGTCATCAAGCATTACTCCAATAGTTCTGCTCCTGTAAGCAAACCTCAGCTTATGTGGGTCATTCTTTGCCCCTCAAATTTTGGGATAGTATTTTGCTTTGTGATCTCAGTATTTTTAAGAAAAAAAGTCACTGATTTTGAGTTTAACCTTTTTCTTATACTAACTCAATTCATAAAGACGTCTAAGCTTTTATAAGTGAGAGCTGAAACGGAAAGTCCAGGGGAAGAGTGAAAAATGCTCATGTCAGACCTCAGCTTTGTGACTGGAGGTGACTCCCCTTTCCATTCTGGCAGCCTCTAGCACACACTTTTTTAAAGAGATGTCCATATCATAAAATTCCATATTACCCATTTTTATGAGTGTAGTATATTGGTATTAAGTTCATTCACATTGTTGTGCAGCTGTTACCATCTTTCATCTCCAGAATTCTTTTATCTTTCTAGTCTGAAGCTCAAAATCTTTAAAATACTAACTCCATTTTCCCCTCCTTTAGACCCTGGCAACTAACATTATACTTGATTACTCTGAGCACCTCATACGGGTAGAATCATATAATGGTTGTCTTCAAGGTCAGTGATATTATTCAAGATAAACTTTAAAACAATGACTAAATTCCTTTTTAGAATGTAATCAAGTTGTTGGAGTTGTCTTTTGTTTGACCTGGGTCCATGATACTTTCTGTTTGACCAGCCCCAGAATGGAGAAGTTGGACATGGGACAGGAATGGGGCTCATGGGTACTAGATAGTTTTAAACTGTTTTAAATGTTCATAATTTGTTCCACATGAAAATACTATACTACAGTTGGTTAAAATGCATATGCTACATATTCTGTTAAGAATTAGTGACTTATCTCCTGTGTAGGTCCTCCCTTTGTTCAGGTTAGGATTTTTGTTTATGATTATTTCTGTTGGAAAGTCTTTGTAACCCCAGAGGATCTCTCTTTATTGTGGTGCTATTGTGGTGCTATTTCATCCCTTTTGTCTCATTTGCTGCTAGCTGTGATGGTTTATAGCTTCTGGATGAACCTGTATTCTTCAAGCCTGCCAGCACATGAGATGCTGATGTGCTATACAGTTTGCCTAGCTGTTGCTTCACTTTGTTGCTAGAAAATACAACCTTTCCTTAGGTAGTATTTATATTAATATAATGTATGCATGTATTGCCTGCATGTAGGTAAGTGTACCCATGGCATGCAATGCCCACAGAGATCAGAAGAGAGAAATTTATTATTATTATTATTTTTGGTCTTCTTGAGACAGGGCCTCCCTGTAGCCCCAGATGGCCTGGAACTTACTATAAAGACCAGGCTGGCCTTGAATTCACAGAGATCCATCTGCCTCTGCCTCCTCAGTGCTGGGATTAAAGGCACATACCACCACACCCGGCTAAGAAACTTTATTACTCTTTAGGTAGAGTTTATTGCTGATAAATTGTATTATGGAGATAAGTTCTTTTGGCAAATAATTTATTATTTGAGTACACTTACAGTTCAGATGATTTCAGATTGCCATTTACAATTAAGATTCACTCTGTAAGCGCTTGTGTTTCCCTCTTGCTTTACCAGAGGAACAAAGTAACTTGGGAATTTGAGTTTTGAGATTTTTTTCGTCTCTTCAGTAGTAAATTGTACCAGATTAGTTCTTAGTTTGCTTTTAATACATTTTGACAGGAAGTAGGATCTGTTAAATACAAGACAGCTTGTAGAACCCCTAATATGCTCTTTGAGGGTAAGAATGTTTTTATTCATTGCTAGAACCTTAAACTTACAACAGTGGTTAAATGGTAGAGATTCAAAAAAAAAAAATAGATGAATAACCATGTTTTATGAAGGCTTACAGGGTTTAGTATATTAGAAAAATAATTTCAAGTGTTTGAGAATTTGATTATCTAGGGGCCTTGATTTACTTTTCATTTTTTTTTAACTAGCTAATCAACTTAGTACTTGAAAAATATTTGAAATTACAGAGTACATTAAGAAGAGATGGTGCATAGTGATAAATTTCTTTGAGAAAATAATTCTTTTGGGTTTAATAAGTGTGCTATAAGTGTGCTATAAGCATATGATTTTGTCATTTATACTTTTAAAATTTATGTTTTCCTGTCTTTATATTATTTCTTTGCTGGTAGAGAACAGAAGAGGCCATTGGATCTCCTGGAACTGGAGTTGCAGATAATTACTAGCTACTGTGCGGGTTCTGGGATTCAGACCCAGCTCTTCTAAGCCAACTCTCCAGCCCTCTTGAACCATTTTAAAGCATCTGCCAGGGAGACATAACCTTTCATTACAAATACTTAGCTACCTAACAGGATGAGGACTCAATTATTTTTTTAACACAAATAGTATCATTCCCCTAAAAAAAAAAATCATGTTTCTGCTCATTTCTCATAGAAAGTACAATGTGGGCTCAGATTTCTCTGTTTTATAAAAGGGTTTCCTTCCTGCTCCCTCCCTCCCCCCTC
>NW_008336857.1:620545-624504 GCF_000622305.1 Nannospalax galili
CACCTCAACAGTTAGATGGTTGTGTTAAATTATAAACAAGTCTTAGTTATTTTTAAAGTTTGATTTTTTTTTTTTTTAAAGATAGTTACAGCAGTGTGTGAAATGTTTTAGTATATATTATTCTAAGAGAGGGATACTGTTTTGACAGTCCTTCTGTCTGGAGCTTACTTTTACTGTTTTCTATAAGAAGGTATTAAAATATCTTCTGTATTTTAAGATTTTTAAACATAGAAAAGCTTTCCAAAAGGGGCTAAAGTGGGTGTGACGTGATCCCACTTATCTAGGAGTCTGCAGTGTGTGAAATGTTTTAGTATATATTATTCTAAGAGAGGGATACTGTTTTGACAGTCCTTCTGTCTGGAGCTTACTTTTACTGTTTTCTATAAGAAGGTATTAAAATATCTTCTGTATTTTAAGATTTTTAAACATAGAAAAGCTTTCCAAAAGGGGCTAAAGTGGGTGTGACGTGATCCCACTTATCTAGGAGTCTAGAGTAAGTAGAAGTTTGAATTGGTTTGAGAAAGCCCAGATTTGAAGGTGTCCAGATCTCTGTAGAACTGCATACACAACTTGGGACTGCTGTGGCAACTACTTGCATGATGTAATACGGTGGATTTTAACTCTTTAGACTTAGCTTTCTCATCTGCAAAGTATGGAATGGGTAACTTAAAGAAAAAGATTCTACAGTCCTTAATTTTGGTGTGTTTTATTTTACATTTATCCTTGCCCTTAACAGGATTCTCAGAGTTGGATTGGTGGAAACAATGAGCCATTGACTGGCTTTACATGGCGAGGTGGTTGTGAAAGAGAAACAACAGGCATTCAAGTTTGGAATGAAGTATTTGTGATTGACAGACCCGATGGAACAAAAGTAAAGTTCTATTTATACTTTGTTATTTTCTCCTGTATTCTTTCTTGAGCCATTTTCTCGTATTAAAAATTGAAACAACAGGGGCTGGAGAAATGGCTCAGTGGTTAAGAGCACTGACTGCTCTTGCAGAGGACCCGGGTTCGATTCCCAGCACCCACACGGCGGCTACGAACCATCCTTAATTCCAGTTCCAGGGGAATCCGAAGCCCTCTTCTGACCTCCGTGGCATTGCATGACACGGGTGCACTCACATACATGCAGGCAATACACTCATACACATAAAATAAAAATAATAAATAAAATATTTTAAAAAAAGAATTGTTATAAAAATTGAAACAACATAGACCTATTAATGTCTAGTAACTTTAATGATCAATAACTTATGATTTATAGCATATGAATACTTTTCTTGATGTAATTACTATTTTGAAGTTTATCACTTAATGTATGACTTTTGTAGTCAGTTTTTAGTAACTCCTACTATTTTAAACTTGTAAATTCCTAGGTGGCTGTGCTGCTGATGGATACCCAGGGTGCCTTTGATAGCCAGTCAACGATTAAAGACTGTGCAACAGTGTTTGCTCTGAGCACTATGACTAGCTCTGTCCAGGTGAGAGAGTAAATGGTGTGGTCAGTTTGTTCAGTCACTATCTTTGGGCCCCTCTGCAAAATGCTTTTGATTGACAAAAATGAAGTAAAAAAGAGAGCTACATATGTTTCTTATTATTGTTTTACTTTCCATGCTTGCTTGCCTGGATCATAATGTGAAATTTTGTACCTTGAATAGATATAAAGGAGAAAGTAAACCAGTAGCTAATCCCTTTGACTTTTTTTTCTTTTTCATCATAGAACTAATGCTTTGATTCATTGAGACTCGTTCTTCCTGTAACCCCAGCTAACCTGAAATTCACTATGTAGACCAGGCTGGCCTCCATCTCACAGAGATCTCCCTTCCTTTGCCTCCCTGATCGCTGGGAGTAAAAGCATGTGCCGCTATGCCTGACTCCTTTTTATTTTATTTTAAAGGAAAAGTTACAGCATGTTATCTATAATTAAAAATCAGTCATAAGGCTGCTGAACCAAAAAACCAAATAATTAAATGTAGCAGTCTAAGTTTTATCAAATTCAGTTTTTCAAGCCAGGTTATCTCTATATAATTTAGGGTGATGAGTTAAATATCATTTTGTATTCCTTTTTCTTTTCTGAGATCATTTGTGGTTGATACCTCTATGGCTGAAAAATTAGTTATTGAAGTATGGCATATTAAGAAATACATTTGAATATTCTCCCAAGATAGCCTTTTTTTTTTTGTCTTTTTGAGACATGGTTTCCATGTAGCCCCAGCTGTCCTGGAACTCACTATGTAGACCAGGCTGGCCTTGAACTCACAGAGATCTGCCTGCCTCTGCCTCCCAAGTGCTGGGACTATAGGTGTGTACCACCACACCTTGCTAAGTTAGTCCTTTTTAATGGTAGTTCTTAGTCACCATTATCACAGTGTCCTGAAAATTTTGTGGTGGGTTCTAGTACTGAAACATATAGGCAGTCTCTGTTAGTTCCATTTCCTTTTTTCCTTAATTTGAAGTACCTACATGTCAGAGTGGGAAGAAGACTAGATATTACTACAAGCCCAAAGAGTTCTTTTCAACCTTGTGTATTATAAGCCAAGGGATGTCTATCACTATATACTACATGATACCTCTTCCCATTTGTATTTTGTATTTTAGCTTCTCAAGTTAGCTGATGCTTAATTGTAAAGAGGGAACTCTACCCTAAACCTTGGTGGTTGGTATTCTCTTATTTACTCAGCTTTTTGATAGTAGCTGATTTGGCTCTAGACAATGACTTAAAGCCACTCAGTCACCTTGCTGTCTGTAAATTGAGGATTTTGCTCATCTTGTCTGTTATGTGTAGTGAGAGAAAAGAGCTAAATGACATAATGCATATGAAAGTGCTTTGTGGAGCTGGAGAGATGATAGCTCAGCAGTTAAGAACACTGACTGTTTTTGCAGAAGACTGGGGTTTGAATCCCAGCACCTACGTGGCAGCTAACAACTGTTCATGACTCCATTTTCAGGGATCCAGCAGCCTCTTTTATCCTCTGAGGGCATTGCACAAGATGGGCACACTTACATACATGCAGGCAATACATGCATACACATAAAATAAAAATAATAAAAAATATTTTTTTAAAAAAGAAAGTGCTTTGTGAACTCTGAATAACCAAGAAGATAGTCATTATTTTTTAAATTTATTTTTAAATTTTATGTATATGAGCCTGCATGTGTGTAAGTGCACTCATGTCTTGCACTGCCTGTGGAGGTCAGAAGAGGACATCGAATTCCCCTGGAACTGGAGTTACAGATGGTTATTAGCCACCATGTGGGTATGGGGATTTGAACCCAGGTCCTCTGCAAGAACAACCAGTGCTCTTAACTGCTGAGCCATCTTCCCAATAATCATCATTTTTTTTAAGGGAGAAGGAGGCAGTACTGGGAATTGAATCTAGAGTGCCATGCATGTGAGGTGAACAGTCTTCCTCTGAGCTATACCCCAGTCATTTTTTCTTTCTTACCTTTGAAAGTAGTTTTCTTCTTAATTAAGATGTGACTGCCAGTCATGGTGGTGCATTCTGCAATTTCAGCACTTGGGAAGCTGAAGTAGGATGAGCTACATTGTGAGATCTAGTTGGAGGCCAATCTGGGCTACATAGCAAGAGATGAGAGAAAGAAGAAAAAAGAAAGAAAGAAATCTGGCTGATAAACTAATGACAAAATGATTTTGTCACTTAATTTTTCAACAGATAACAAGGGCCCTTCTCTCTTTGGTTTTGCAACCTAGCCCTGACAGAAAAAATCTATTTTCTAGAAGTTTAAGCCCATATGGAAAGAATAAAGTCATATTATTGGTTAATTAGGTTTTAGATTTCCTGTTGGGAATTAGTGACTGAGAGTATCCTTTTGATATTTATATTCTTTCTCTTGGGTGTGCTTTCCTTTTTTTTTTTTTTTTTTTTTTTTTTTTTAAGAAAAAAAAAAAAAAAAAAAAAAGAGGACGATAAATCTTTCACTGTGATATATCAAAATAA
>NW_008336857.1:624650-644106 GCF_000622305.1 Nannospalax galili
TTTGTCTTTTTGAAGCAGGGTCTCCCTGTAGCCCCAGCTATCCTGGAACTCACTATGTAGACCAGGCTGGCCTTGAACTCACAGAGATCCACCTGCCTCTACCTCCCAAGTGCTGGGACCACAGGCATGCACCACCACGCCCGGCTGTGCTTTCTTTCTTTTTCTTTCTTTTTTTTTTTTAAATATTTTATTTTATGTGTATAAATGTATTGCCTGCATGTGTGCAAGTACACCTGTGTTGTACAGTACCCATAGAGGTCAGAAGAAGGTGTCGGATCCCCTAGAGCTAGAGTTATGGGTGGTTGTTAGTTGCCGTGTGGGTGCTGGGAATTGAACCCCCGTCCTTTGCAAGAGTACTCAGTGTTCTTAACCGCTCAACTGTCTCTCCAGCCTGATATTTATATTCTTGATTTCTCAAGTTTATCTAGATTATCACCTATTTGTTGTTAGAACAAATTGTTCCTCTTTGGAACAACTATATTTGCTTAGATACTGTTTTGTCTTAGGAGAGCACTCTGAGTAGCTGCCTAGGTTCTTTTCTAAAGCCCTGTCATCTGGACTAGAGTTAACAAATCTTTTCTCCAGTTTTTATTTGCTGAGAATTCTTAGAGAGCCACCATTATTTGTTCTGTCTGTGTGTCTTGGAAAGTCTCCAAAAATTGTAGAAAGGGTAGTAGTGCCATCTGCTGCTATTTCTACTAGTTTGTACAGGCTGGTAAAATTCTCATGTTGGGGTTGACAAATTCAAGTAAAAAAGATGCATGCTGGTAATTGTAGCACTCTGAAATTCTAGCACTTAGAAAGGGAGGAGAATTACAAGTTTAAGGCCAGCCTAGGCTACATAGGAAGATCCTTTCACAAAAAACACCAAACTAACCAAATAACCAACCAAACAACCCAGAACCCGTTGAATGAATATACATTCTGTAACAGGGACATTCACTTTGCAAAAAAAAAATCTCACGTTTCTCATATTTACCATCTTAGAAAACGAGTGTGTCAAAACAACCTTCACCCCCCACCCCATCCCCTTTTTAAAACTTGGTCTTGAACTTACTATGTAGTCCAGGCTGACTTTGAACTCAGTCTGATTCTTCTGCCTCCACTTTCCAGATGTTGGAATGACAGGACTGGAGTGCATCACTGCACCTGGCTTCAACTTTCTTTTCCTTTTTAAAAATGACCATGATATAATGTTAAAGAAACTGAGAAGGTTAGGAGGAGGAAAAGAAACTGAAAAATACACTTAAAAAAAATCTCTGGTACCTTTAGGCCATGAATATGTATGTATTCATGAATTTTACTCATTTTACCATCCCTGCTTCCCTTTTATTAAGAAAGTGCTTTCCATATACCACTGGTTAAGATAGTGGCTAAGTGACTAATTTGTGCTGAGGTTTAAAATAATTATTTCTATAAGGAAATTTATATATAAACTAGGTAATCAAAATGACACTAATAAAAACAGAACAAATTTTATTTCAACAGGTATATAATTTGTCCCAGAATATTCAAGAAGATGATCTTCAACACTTGCAAGTATGTCTTAAAGAATATATGCCAAATACTTTGAATTTAATGCTTACTCTATTATAAATTCCTTTTTGTAAACCTGTAATATTTTTGAATGTTATGTGGTTTTAAGCTAATGTAGATTTCTTAGTTAGAGAGAGCTTCTGTATATACTCAGTGTATTAGCCAATGAAATGATTGACCTTCCAAAGACTGATATCTGGTGCTCTGTTATAGAATAGTTTTATAAATGTCTTCTTTCAGTCTCCTTGGGGGCATTATTTTAAATAACTTCATTTAATAGTTATTTACAGAATATGGAAGACTTGCTATGGAAGAAATCTACCAGAAACCATTTCAGGTAAGTGTTTTATCACTTTAAAAATGTATCTGCATGCCTTTAATCCCAGCACTTGGGAGGAAGAGACAGGCGGATCTCTGTGAGTTCGAGGCTAGCCTGCTCTCCATAGTGAGTTCCAGGACAGCTGGGGCTACAGGGAGACCCTGTCTCAAAAAGACAAAAAATAAAATAAAAAGTATCTGTGAGAAGCTGTCAAGCCACAAGGATATTACAAATTCATTTGTAGCATTGGAGTTGAAATTAACTCCTGGTAATTTCATTATCAGCTTACTACTAGTCAAAGCCCAACAGACTAGGAAATAAAACAAGTGAATCTAGATTAAGTTTTAATACTTTTACTGAGGCGGGTGATGTTTCTGTTAATTAGATGTTATTTAATTCCAAAACTTAAGACAGTGGAGAATTTAAGACAGTGTGTCAGATTTCTTTTGTATATGATAAACTACTGTAAAATACTACATTTCTTTTCTGTGATGTATTGCAAGTTGAAGTTAGTCTTCCTGCTATTCTTTATTTCTTGTGGAAAAGTTATTTTTTGAAGCAACTATAATTTGCAAATTTCATTAATACTGCTGAGTCAGTTGCAGTGAGTGGGTGAGTAACTGCCTTGTTTGCCTGCCAGTATGTGAGTTCTTGTATGCTGGCATTGCTAGTGATTAGAAGATCGTGGATTTACATGAATTCTCCCTCGCGCTTACCGGCTCTTCTGTGTTAGGAGATCACATTTATGAAATAGTTGGGCAGGTTATAGCTTTATTGTGTGTATATGGGTGAACTATACTACATTTGGCTTATATCAGTTTTTCTGACCTAGGATAATTTTGCTACCTAGGAGACATGCTGATGTCTGGAGAAATTTCTGTCAGTTTTTAGGGGAGGTTAATGCTACTTGCATGTAGTAAATAGAGGCCAGAAATACTTTGCTGCAGTGCACAGGGCAGTGTTGTACAAGTGAGGATTATCTGGCTCAAAAGGTCAGCAGTGTGAGAAATTAAACACTGTATGCAGAAAACATACTGTGAAATGGCCTCTTTAATACCAAATCTGTAATTTGTCTATACTTAGTTGTTTTATTTATACAATTTGATTTAAAATTAGGATTTAAATTTCTTATAATGCTTTTTGTTCATTTTTAGTGCTCTGTATCATTATTTGGATGATTTCTTTTTTTTTTTTTTTTGGTCTTTTTGAGACAGGGTCTCTCTGTAGCCCCAGCTGTCTCGGAACTCACTTTGTAGACCAGTCTGGCCTTGAACTCAACAGAAAACTGCCTGCCTCTGCCTCCTGAGTGCTGGGATTAAAGGCGTGCACCACCACGCCCAGCTTGGATGACTTCTTATATGTGCTAAAGTTCTCAAATTGAGATTAGTTAGTGTAGTGGCTGAGAATGATGTTCCTTTAGGTGGGTCCTTGATTATAATCATGAAGAATATATTAACTTTTTTTTTTTTTTACAATTTTTGGTGCTGGGGATTGGACCTAGGTCTCATGAATGATAGCCATGTACTCAACCCACTGAGCTACATTCCTAGCTTGATTACTATAACGTTGATAAGGATTATTTATGGAATGAAGAGAGTTCTCAATAAACTTGTGATTTTTGTTAAGATTTCTTAAGATTGTAAGAAGTGTTTTATATTTTTTTTGTGTGTGTAGACATTAATGTTCCTGATTCGAGACTGGAGTTATCCTTATGAACATTCATATGGTTTAGAAGGTGGAAGACAATTCCTTGAAAAGAGATTGCAGGTAAGCCCTGTTTCCTGGAGAGGAGAGCATATATACCAAGCGGGGCAAAGGCTGGGCTGTCTGGATGGCACTGGAGAACCACTGTCAAGGGAGCTGTCCCAGAGTATACAGGTGATGGATGCTCCATAATTGATGAGGAAGAAATTGGTTGTACTCTTGTCAAAGGAGACAATGCCTAAAGTCAAAATTAAAGAACAAAGTATTTCTCTGTAAGCTATGTCTCGGAAAATAATTATTCAAAAGACTTATGTTTTTTGAAGGAGACTAGTTTATTATTGTGTTTGTATATATGATGTATGTGTGGGAGTACATGGTACACGTGGCAGTCAGAGGACAACTTTGTGGAGTTGATTCACTCTACCTTTACATCAGTTTTAGAGATCAAACTGAGGTTTTATCAGCAGAAAACCATCTCTTGGATCTTTTTTTTTTTTTTTTTTTTAAAGACTCAAATAGCGTCACTCCTAAGCAATATGTTTTATAAAGGTATTCCTGGGAAATAAGCTAATGAACAAGAGCATGATCCTTTATTCCTAAAGTTACCCTTCCTGTGGGTAACTCGAGAAAACTGCAGTTCGAGTATTTCCAGACTATCATCTCCACCTCCAGAAGAGACATAGAGATTATTTTGTTTATATGGTAGAGTCGGGATTTTTGTCTGACTGTGGTATAGTACATTTTATTTTTCAACCACATTCAAATACTTGGAGTACAGTATGATTTTGTTATTCCTAGAAGGAGATTAATTTCTTGGATTATTTCAGACCCTTGATGTAGTTATCTTTTTTTTCTGATTATTTAGAAAAAAATTGACTTATAGCAAGCATCGTACATACTAACCAAACTTTGAGTTATGTACCTCAAAGACAAGATCTTAAACTTGTTATTTAAGTGCTGTGTGCAGTCACAGAATTCCTCAAATCATAAGTGTGCAGCTTGATGCATTTGTAAAATGAGTATAAATGTCTAACTGGCACCCCAAATCACCCACTTCCCTAATACTTAGCCCTAAAACCTCTGCCTACCACTTTTAACAAGCTTTGCATTTGTACTTCATATGAATAGAATCACACACAGAATGATTTCTTTGCGTCTTGTTTGTTCAGTATTTTATTTAGGAGATTAAACCATGTTACATTTGAGTTTAATTTATTCTCATTATTGTACATTGTTATACTGAATAGACAGCTTCTTTTTCATCCTTTTGGAGATTTAGGTAGTTCCAGGTTTTAATTATGAATAATGCATTTTTAAAACATTATTTTTATGTGTATGAGTATATGGCTTGCATGTGTGTAAGTGCGTCTATATTGTGCATTGTCCACGGAGATCAGAAGAGGGTGTTAGATTCCCCTGGAACTGGAGTTAAGGATGGTGGTTAGCCACTATGTGGGTGCTGGGAATTGAACCTGGGTCCTCTGTAAGAGCAGCCAGTGCTCTTAACTATTGAACCATCTCTCCAGCTCCAGTGCATGTTTTGTTGAATGGCATTTGAAAAGGATATTTGTAAGAGTATGTGAATTTAATATCTAGACATACTTGTAATTAAAAATATCTCTTTAGTTTAAGATTTTCTTCCGTGGGCTGGCAAGATGGCTCAGCAGGTTAAAGTTGCTTGCCTCTAAGCCTGATGACCTGAGTTCCATCCCTGGGAGCCATGTGGTAGAAAGAGAAACCTCCATCCATGTGCAATGGCATGAGCATGCCCACAGAGATGTACAAATACACACACGCACATGCACATAAACATGCACATGCGTGAATGCACAAAATAAATAAAATGTAACAATTTTTTTTTTTTTTTTGTCTTTATGAAACAAGGTCTCCCTGTAGTCCCAGCTGGCCTGGAACTCACTATGTAGACCAGGCTGGCCTTGAACTTACATGCCTCTGCCTCCCAAGTGTTGGGACTACAGACATGCACCACCATGCCCAGCATAATACATTTGGGGCTGGAGAGAGGGTTCAGCGGTTAAGAGTACTGACTTGCAGAGGACCCGGGTTTGATTCCCAGCACCCACATGGCAGCTATGAATCGTCCTTAACTCCAGTTTCAGGAGAATCCGAAGCTCTCTTCTGACCTCTGCGGCATTGCACAACATGGGTGCACTCACATACATACAGGCAGTACACTCATACACATAAAATAACAATAAAAAAGATTTTCTTTCAGAAAATACATGGTAATCTCTCTTCAAAGCTCTGATAATTAACATAAGTAATTGATAATTATGCAGTGAACACTGAAGTCCTAAGGTCTTTTGAACTACAAAAGCTTTAAAAAAAACTTTGGAGCTTTTTAAAAAAATATTCTTATGGGCTAGAAAGATAGCTCAGCTGTTAGAGAGCACTCTGCTCTTGCAGAGGACCTGGGTTCGATTGCTAGCATCCACATAGCAGCTAACAACTGTCTGTAACTCCAGTTTCAGGAGATCTGATGCCCCTTCTGACTTCCTTGGGCATTGCATGACAGAGGTGCACTTAAATGCATGCAGACAATATACTCATACACAAAATTTAAAAACTATTCTTGTAAATTGTGTGTGTGTGTGTGTGTGTAGTATAGTATGTGCCCATGAGTACAGGTATCTTCTGAGGACAGAGGTGTCAGAAACCTCTGGAGCTGGAGTTATAGGCAGTTGTGAGCCACCTGATGTAACTATTGGGGATTGAGCTCAGGTCCTCTGCAAGAACAGTAAATGCTCTTAACTACTGAGCCATCTCTAGCATGCCCACTGCACTGGGGCTTTTTGATTTGAGTGTAGTTCTTACTTTGCTCAGTGACTATCTTTTTAAGACAACTTAATATTTTACTTTTTGGGCCTTGTTTTGTTTTGACATTATAAGTACTTTAAAGGCAAATTACTTATTGGTTTCTGAATCACAATTACAACTTATTATTCAAACATTAGTTATTACGATTAACTGTATTATTTGATATCTCAGTTGACTTAGGGAAAAAATGCCTTTCTGGCTTATCAACATAATCAGAAATAGACTTTTGGTAATTGTTAATTAAAAAAAAAAAAAAAAAAAAAAAAGCAAAGAAAAACTTGCCCAAACTGCCCTCTGGAGTAGCCTGAAGTGTTTGTGAATATATATGTATCTTTTTTAAATTAAAAAAAAAAATCTCTTTACAACTTTACTCTCTTTCTGCCTCCAGGTAAAACAAAATCAGCATGAAGAGCTACAGAATGTAAGGAAGCACATTCACAATTGTTTCTCAAATCTTGGTTGCTTCCTTTTACCACATCCTGGTCTTAAAGTTGCAACTAATCCCAGTTTTGATGGGAGACTGAAAGGTGGGAATTCCTATTTGTGTTAAAACCGATACTTACTGTTCAGTGGCTAAAGGGTTTTATGTTTTGTTTTGTTTTAGAAAGAACATATTTCTTTACGTTTCCTTATATTAGTAAGAGAACATCTGGATGCAGTGATTACGATGTGATTATAATGCTCTCTGTGCTGTTTCTGGTTTTCATTTGGCTTGGTTGCCACTGCTTAGCATCTTGATTAACATTTTATAATGTAGTCTTGCTGAGGACTGATGTCTTTTTAAAGGTTGAGAGCATTTCAGTGTTTTCAGTTGACTGCAGTTTGTTTAAAAAAAAAAAACTACCGTTTTATCAAATTGTTGGAATCAGATTTAAATTTCTTTTAGTTTTTTTTTTTTTTTTGGTTGCGTGTGGGTTTCAGGGTGATTTTGAATGTGATGGCAAAAGGCTTGAGATTGTTATAATTTACACTATAACTAAAAAACAGTATTCAAATTAAATTAAAATTTAAATTGAAATTTAATAGAGTGTCTTGTATGATTTGAAGACACTGTATTCTTTGAAGAGGATATTTTATTTAATGCTTACTGTAGAGTTTGTTTTGGCCATCCACAGTATGAGCTGGAAGAATTATGGGGGAATGGGGAAATGGAGTAGTAGAGTAATAGGGAGTCTTTCCTTAGGAGATAGGGCATATTTAGATGAAGTTTATAGAAAAATGAGCCTAAGTAATACTATAGTTTTACTTCATAAAAAAGATCTTATGAAATCATATTAATGAAGATGTCTTTATTTTTATTTTTAAAATGTTGACCAATTTCGTGTCCACCAGATATTGATGAAGACTTTAAACGAGAGCTTCGAAATCTGGTCCCATTGCTGCTTGCTCCTGAAAATTTGGTTGAGAAAGAGATAAGTGGATCTAAAGTCACTTGTAGAGATCTTGTAGAGTATTTTAAGGTAGGTGAACTTGTAAACTAAATGGCTTTGTCTTAAGATAAGAAATGTAGTCAACCTAAAACTTGTTTATGTACAAGAAATTTATTTTTAAGCAAAAAATTTTATTTTTCTGCTTTTAATCAATACATCATTGTATAAGGATGTTTAAAAAGTTATAGCAGGAGCTAGAGGTGGTTCTGTGGTTAAGAGTGCTTGCTGTGCAGTCATGAGGACCAGAATTCAGATCCTAGTACCCAGGTAGCAAACTGGGCATCCCATGTACACCTGTAACCAGCTCTGAGGTACAAAGAGACTGGAAGATTGCTGGGACTTGCTGGCTTCCTGCCTAGCTGAGAAAATGTGAGCATGAGAGAAGAACTTGACCCCTGACCCCTTCTTCCTATCACATGGGCATATAGGCATGCACACCCTCTCCATGTGCACATACACTCAGACAGACATAGACACTCAACACATACACAACTTAATCTTTTTCAAAAAGGCCATAGCAGACTGCCTTCTAGACAGTAGTGTTACTCTCATCTTTGTTGTGGAGAGAGGACTCTTTCATTTGTGAATGATAGTAGAAACTGGCTGCAAAATTCTGTACCCTAAGTTCTCACAAAAGTCTTGCTTTTAGAGTTCTGAGGACTAATAAAAATCCATACTGGTTTTTGAGTCTAGGTAAATTTCTTATGGAGTTTTCTCTGTTGCTGTTTTCAGCCTTTCCTATCAAAACAAGATCACTGTAGAGAGCTGTTTTGTTAATAGTAGTTAAAGGTAGATGGGAAGGAAAATACAGTTAACTAAGAATATATCTTCGTATACTCATTAGATATTTGATAACTTTTCATGCTATATTTGTTTAATAATTGAGTCAGAATAGAGATGAAAGACTTGTATGGATATCATAGAACTCTCATTTTCTTACTCTTTAATACAAATTCAGTTTGTTTTTCTTTTCTCCTTGAGTTGGAGTATTTAAAGTAAAATACTGGGTTAAAGCTTTTTTTTTTTTAAAACATGTACTTGAAACATTGAGAGCAGAGAATTACAGATTTCATAAGTAGATGGCATTTTACCTTAAAAATTGAGGGTATAACTTTTAGATAAGTAGGAATTATATTTAGGAATAGTTCTGTGATATTATTTAACAGCATATATTTTGATAATAAGAGCAGGGTTAAGTTTGTTGTACAGAGAGGGTGTGGGATTTAAGGCCTTGAGCATTTTACTGGAGTGAACTGTTTCTAGTGTGGAATGATTTTTCTTTGGGCATGTGACAGTCAGATTGCCTAACACAGCAGTGAATCTTCTGTCTTTTAAGGCTTACATTAAAATTTATCAAGGAGAGGAGCTACCACATCCAAAGTCCATGCTTCAGGTAGAGCATGAAATGGGGGGTGGTAGGGAAAGGTTGGGGGTTGTATATGTTTTTGAAGGAGAATGAAAATCTTAGGTTAGGGATGCTAAAGATGGAGGGACTTGAATTCTAAAGTTTGCAGATGGATTTTTTTTTTTTTTTGTAAATGCAAATTGTAGATCTTGAACATGTATAGGCCACTAGAAATGAGTCCTTGGTACCTTATCTTCAGATGCTAGAAGTGTACAAAAGTTTCTTTTGCATAAGATGGTTTAGCGAACTAGACTGCTTTTGTCCTCTAGTCACTGATAAAGGGATGCTACTTGAAATAGTGCTTATTTTCATTTGATTGTAATGAGCTGTTCTAATGCAGATAGGCATGTGTGTGTGTGTGTTTTCTTTGGGGACATTATTATTTTAATTCATTTTCTATTTTAAAATTTTTCTATATTTTAAAATTTTAAAGCTCATGCAAGAAATAGCTTTGTGTGTTTGACTTTTGATGATGATGATTATTTCCTCTAGATAGCTAGACAGGGTCTCTGTAGCCTCAGCTGGCCTGGCACTCACTATGTAGACCAGGCTGGTCTGGATCTCACAGAGATCCACCTGCCTCTGCCTCTCAAGTGCCGAGATCAAAGTCGTGCGCCACCATGCCTGGCTCAGCTTTGTGTTTTTGAAAACTCTTATGTGAATCTGGTTGTTGTTTGTTCATACAAAGAATTCTTGATTCCCAGGGCTCAGGACATTTTAGGATGCATCTCTTTATTTTTGTCGATTTTCTCAGCCTATGTTAGCATGAACCTCCACAAAATGAAATCAGGCAGTATTCTCATTAAGCCTGGTCATATCCTTAGTGCCGATCCACCCTTCCAGAGGAAAGGAAAACTAGAAGTTGATAGTTTCCTGTTCATTTTCAGATTTATTAGTTCTATATAATTTATTATGTTAATAAGAATTTATAGTCATAGAATTTTTTTCCATAGTAAATGGTTTATTTAATTTCATCTTTCAGGCAACAGCTGAGGCTAATAACCTTGCTGCAGTAGCAGGTGCAAGAGATATCTACTGTAAAAGTATGGAACAGGTTTGTAAATAATATCTAAACTTAGTGCAAGAGGATAGTTTTTTTTTTTATTTATTTATATATTGTCACATTCCATTCTGTTCTTTACTATCTCTGCTGGAATAAGCTATAAGAGAATAATTCACATGGCTAGCATGCAGAGTTCATGCAAGAACTCCACTGGTACAAGTTCTGACGTTTAATTCAGAATGCTCTGATCAGCCTATGGTGGAAGTAGCTTTAACTTAAAGGTCAGTAGCAGTTTCTGCACTAAGCTTGCTCAACTGTTGAAGTACCGTGTTATGAGCTTTTTTTTATCTACTCCCTTGGCAGTCATCTGCTGTGCTATTTTGGCTTGTTAGTGGATCAAGAGAAGTCAGAAAGGGCAGTGTAAATACCATGACTTCATTTTTAGTGGTTTAGTCATATTTAGAAAATTACTTGATTGAGACAGTTAAACATAAGAATTAAGTGGTGGCACACGCCTTTAATCCCAGCACTCGGGAGGCAGAGGCAGGCGGATCTCTGTGAGTTCAAGGCCAGCCTGGTCTACATAGTGAGTTCCAGGACAGCTGGGGCTGGGGAGACCCTGTCTCAAAAAGACCAAACAAAACAAAACAAAACAAAACAAAAAAAACCACATAAGAATTAATAGGATATGATTACTTATGAGTTACTATAATCAGATTTAAAACTGAGCCATGGAAGTGGTTTGATTTTTATCGAGACTAAAATCTGTGAGCAGGAACTTCTTTCAAGTGTTACTTTTTTTTTGGTCTTTTTGAGATAGGGTCTCCCTGTAGCCCCAGCTGTCCTGGAACTCACTATGTAGACCAGGCTGGCCTTGAACTCACGAAGATCCTCCTGTGAAAGTGTTACTTTTAGCATGTAATCTCTCTCTTACTGTGATTGGCTTAAACAGGTATGTGGTGGTGATAAGCCTTACATTGCACCTTCAGATCTGGAACGAAAACACCTGGATCTCAAGGAAGTGGCGCTTAAACAGTTTCGTTCTGTGAAAAAAATGGGTGGAGAGGAGTTCTGCCGTCATTATCAGGACCAGCTTGAAGCTGAAATTGAAGAAACCTATGCAAATTTTATAAAGCACAATGACGGCAAAAATATCTTCTATGCTGCTCGTACTCCTGCCACACTGTTTGCAGTCATGTTTGCTATGTACATAATCTCAGGACTGACTGGCTTCATTGGCCTGAACTCTATAGCCGTCTTGTGTAACCTTGTCATGGGGCTAGCACTGACGTCCCTTTGTACTTGGGCCTATGTTAAGTACTCTGGGGAGTTCAGAGAAATTGGAACAATGATTGATCAGATTGCCGAAACACTTTGGGAACAGGTTGGTATCTGTCTTTTGGTTTTACAGTGACTAATCTCATTTTGCCTGTGACTCCTAGCCTCTACTTCCTACCTTATAGATTTGTGTGACTATTTCCGTTACATGAGGAACAACAAAAGGCTGTTTTCTGTTGTTTTGGATGTAGAATCTATTTTAACTGAAGGTTTGGTTTTCTTTAGTCATAATTGATTTACTTTGATTAGCCACAATCTGTGATATATTTGATTCTCAGTATGAGCCCAGTGATTATTTCCCAATAGTGGGCAGGGGTAGATTTTCTTTGAGAAAAGAAATATTATCAACGAACATATTTAAAACTAAGGAAAAGAAGTTTGGCAGTATAGCCAGTGCTTTGGGGTTGAAAGTGAAATTTCTTATAACCAGTTTTAGTAGCAAACAATGTAGAGGAAATATTGGATGATAGGCCTTCGTTATCTTCCATGAAGATAGTGGCAGTTTATTGCTGTACTCCAAGGAACAGTTCCACGGAGATTTCCTTCCAAAGAACATTTGCTATCTCTTCCATGGAAACACAATGAATGAAGCAGAACATTACAAGCAGAGAAACCAGCATCACTCTTAATCTTTTATGTCAAGCTAGAATTCAAAGTCAGGCTGTGATCTCTTGCCCACCAACTATCTATTCAGGAAAGCTGTTATATATATTCACCACTGGAACTGCTTATGTACAGGTAATTCCATTTAGGAAAATTATCCTCATTAAGTATTTGAAGATCATGTTATCATATCAAGGACCAAAATGAAAACTGCAGTTATTACTGATGAGCAGTAGATGGGCATTTTCATATGCTGTTTGTGGGCCAGTGAGGTATTAGTCACTTTTAATATTTGGGATATGTAGGTTCAAGTTTGTTTTGGCTTTCAGTTCAAAGACTGAAGTTTTTTTTTGAAGAAAGTTGATTAGGTATTTACTTGTACTAATGTCATTATTACTTTATAAAGCAACTTACTACATTAATTTTAGTATTTTCCTTTTCTGAAAAGTAACCTTATTGGGGCTGGAGAAATGGCTCAATAGTTAATAGAGAATCCTGTTCTTGCAGAGGACCTGAGTTGGGTTCCCAGTACCTACGTCAGGTGACTTCTACCTTTGGCTCCAGGGGATCTGATGGCACCTTCACTCTTGTGTTTAAATTTTTATCTCTTAGAAATCTTACTTCATTGTCTTCTGATGTCTTCTAATAGAAGATAGCTGTCACCACACTGTTTAAAAAAATGAGGCACTTAAAACTTTTGAATCATTACTATCTTCTACAACATGAATTTCAGTATTCTACAATGTCTTCTTTTGAAACATACTCTTCTGTTAACATTGATTCCAGAGGTGCCATTATTAGAAAACAGTTTCATGGAAGAATCTAAGATGTGTGAAATTATTTTCAGTGTAGTATAGTGAGGTAAGTTGGTCCCTAGTCAAAGAAGACCTGTGCTGTGCTTAGCAAACACTGTCTAAATTTCTTTGCATTTCTCTCTCTCTTTTTGCTTCAGAGGAGTCCCAGGAAGGTGAGAAACCTACAAAGTCTGAAATCTTGTAGTTTTAAACTCTTTAGCTTCAAGACATTTTCCTAACAAATCACTCCATGTTTTAGGTGTTTTCCAAACTGTTTGAAGTTGTTAGACGTCGAATGATTCATCGTGCTCTTTCATCAGCACAGCGACAGAGACTGTCATCCAACAATAATAAGAAGAAAAATTAGACAGTATTTTTAACTTTTTTCTCTATCTGAAGTGTTCACACTTACACATGTAGGACAATAAGCAGGACCGTCTGGGCCGGTCTGCATAAATGCTGTATACATACCAGATTTGATGCTGCATATAGGGTATGGAATTGCACATCCATCTCATAGGATTTGTAAATGGTTTGAATAAGAGGAAAGTAATTTTTGTTGCATTATAAAATGTCTAACTACATTATTTGTAGTCATACTTTTCTTTGGGAGAAGCATCTTTTTATTTCTCACATTCCTGGTTATTTTTGTCATTGATTTGAATTGAATTTTTATATCTGTTTTTCTATGTAACTCTTTTTTTACCTCATGCCTTTGTTTGTTTTGCACATTTCTCATACCACAGGTATTGAAGCCCCTGGGTGATAATTTGATGGAGGAAAACATAAGGCAGTCTGTAACAAACTCTATCAAAGCAGGCCTGACTGACCAGGTGTCTCATCATGCCCGATTAAAGACAGACTGACAGTTCATCTCCTCATGGACTCCACTCTCCCTTTTTTCATGCTTGCTGTACAATGAGAACTCAAATAAAAATAAACCAAAGTTTACAATCAACTGTAGAAGTAGTTTAGTATAACTGGCTTCACAGATGGCTGCCACAGAGTGTGAAAATTGTTTGTTGGTTTTAAGCATTCTTTTAATGTTTCCTTAGACCTGGAGATTGGCTGAGGATCATTACTTTATCATGCACGTTTGTGCCATGTTTAATTCTTTTCTTTTTACTTAATCTAATGTTAGTAAAATTTGTCTTATGTAAAAGGATATTTCAGGGAAATATTTTAAGAAATCTATTTAGAGTCTCTTTAATATAGTGTCCCATTGAAATTTTAATTTTTAGAGAATTTATGAATCATTGTATCAAGAATCAGATTGGAATGACAATGAAGCCTTTATTGAGCCACTACATTAAAAGTGTATATTGCTTTACTGCCTTCAATGCCAGTATTACATAAATGCATGTATCAGAAACTTCACAAAAATCACACGACTACTCTTGTAGCTAAGAAGGTAATTCCAAGGTGTACATTTGTCTTGCCTTTTTAAATTTATAAACCTGCCCTAAAAGGAGATGCATATCTGGGAAACTGAACTGTCTTTTCGCAGTTTAGCCTTCATGTACATAAAATATGCCATTAATTTTATTGGGGGAGAAATTCCATCCAAAAATGTTGCCTACAGCTATGAGTTAAGAGTGTCTGTACAGTGTGTAGCTTTTATTTTCTAAAAAATCACAGATAGGGCATGTATATGAATTATAAATATATAAATACAATTTTGTATTAAAAGTTTTGTAGTTTATGGCAAAATCTGGTTCTGTGGTAGGCTAATAAGTACAGTCGATGTGAAAGGAATGTTTGTGGCTCATGTCCGTGTGTGAATGCATAGACAATTTGAAGTTTTGATATATTTGTGATATTTATCTTCCTTGAGCACTGCAATCTCACCCCCCAAGGAATTCAGTGGGAATGTTTATTGTGACTTGTCTTCTGTTGCATTTTAAAGTTATTTCCTGTAATTTATTTTCAGTACATAATTAAAAATTTGTTGTATATATAAAATGAAACTTGTGATTCTTTTTAAAGGAATTCTTCAAGTATGTATTCCACTCCATAAATCCTATTTGTTTATACTGAAAGAGCATGAGCAGGATACACCCAAGTTGAAAGCTCAAAGGTATTGTACCTCAAAGCTAAGTTGTGAAGTTATTTTTGTGTCTATATATGTAAGGGAGTATTTGTTGTGATAGCCTAGCTTGGGGATTATTAATTTTTCTCTGCCCACCTATCCCCTCTCTTTCTACCTCTCCCCCCCAGTCCCTTTCGTGAGTGGTGTGTGTGTGTGTGTGTGTGTGTGTGTGTGTGTGTGTGTGTGTATTATAAATAGAAGGCTAACATTTTTTCAATACTTTTATAGCCTTCTTTACAAATACCTATTAAAGCACCCTTGTTTGGTTTTTTTTAAGTGAAGAAAATTCAGATGTTGAGTTGCATGCACAAAAGACCTAAATTTGTGTTGGTTGATATATCTTCCTTCCCACCCCCATCCCAATCCTGTTTCTATATGGATTGTGTTTGTTCCCATCTGTATTAAACTGCCGCCTACTCAACTGTTGTTATACATAAAGAATCCACCTGAAAAGTGTGTCTCTTTATTTCTTCCACTGCTGTATTTTCTGAATGCTAGAAATTGTTTTTTATGAATGAAAATATAAAAAGTTTGTTGTATATTAGCACTTGTTTTGAAATTAAAGATATGTACAGCTTATCTTTTTAGAAGTGAGATTTAGACCATTGGATTCCATAGCATATCTTGTTAAAAAGCTTTTTCCCTAAAGAATTTTCTACAGAACTCCAAGAAAGCACTTGAGCTTCAGCCAGAAGACTCTGAACATTGTTAAGCAAGAAGCAGTTAAAAAAAAAAAAAGTATTAAAGACAAAACCATTGCCTGAAATAAGAACTTTTTTGTTAGTATATTTTCTGTGCTACTTTAAAAAAATTAGTGCACTTTCTGTGTTACTTTCTAAATGTACTACAAAGTTGGGGGTTGCTTCTCTTTTGTTTTGGGGGTCTCTCTTTGTTGCTCCATATGGCCTGGAATTCACTATGTAGACCAGGTTGGCTGCCATTTTAGAGATGCTCCTGCCTCTGCTTCTGCCCCCTGAGTCCTGGGATTAAAGGCGTGTACCTATCACGCATGGCCAAAGAAGGTGGTTTTTTTTTTTTTCGGTCTTTTTGAGACAGGGTCTCCCTGTAGCCGCAGCTGTCCTGGAACTCACTATATAGACCAGGCTGGCCTTGAACTCACAGAGATCCGCCTGCCTCTGCCTCCCAAGTGCTGGGATTAAAGGCATGCGCCACCATGCCCGGCCCCAAAGTAGGTTTTTTAAAGATGAAGATTTTCTAAATGACAAATGATTTATCTTCCTATATAAGACATACTCAACAGCAGGTTCCCAAATGATTGATCCTTCCACAAAGTTACAAGTGTCTTTTAAAAGTTGTTTGGTCTTGGGCCTGGAGAGATGGCCCAGCAGCTAAGAGCACTGACTGTTCTTGCAGAGGACCTGGTTCAATTCCCAGCACCCACAGGGTGTCTTTCAGCTGCCCCAAACTCCAATTCCAGGGGGATATGATGCCCTCTTCTGGTCTTTGTGGGCATTGCATGACACAGGTACACTTAACATGCATGCAGGTAAAACACTCATACACAAAATAAAAATCATCAAACAAATTTTTTTGGTTTATTTTTTATTTTATGTGTATGAGTGTTTTACAAACCACATGTATGTTAAGTGCACCCGTGTCGTGGAAAGCCCGAAGAGGCCAGAAGAGGGTGTCTGATCCCCTGGAACTGGAGCAATGGATGGTTGTTAGCCACCTTGTGGGTCCTGGGAATTGAACCCAGGTCCTCTGGAAGAGCAGCCAGTGCTCTTAGCCACTGAGCCATCTCTCCAGCCCCAACACTGAACAACTTTTAAAAGACACATGTAACTTTGTGGAAGGATCAATCATTTGGGAGCCTGCTGTTGAGTATGTCTTATGTATTTCTCTTGAGGACAGATTGCTAGTCATCCTTGCTTCCATAAAAATATTTTATTATCTATTTAAAAAATTTGATTATTTTATATGAGTGTATTTCTTGCATATAAGTGCACCATGTCATACAGTGCCTACAGTGGTCAGAAGAAGGTATTGGATTCCCTTGGAACTGGAGTTACAGATAGTTGTTAGTCACCATGTGGGTGCTGGGAATTGAACCCAGGTCCTCTGTAAGAATAGCCAGTGCTCTTAGCGGCTGAGCCATCTCTGCAGCCTCCAAAGTGTTTTGAGAATTACTTTTTATTTTTGGTGTTTTTGAGACAGGGTCTTCCTATAGCTCCAGCTGTCCTGGAGCTTACTATGTAGACTAGGCTGATCTCGAAGTCACAGAGATCTGCCTGCCTCTGCCTCCTGAGTGCCAGGATTAAAAGCATGTGCCATCATGCCCAGCTTTTCCATAAAAATATTTTAGTAATTAAATAGCAGTATTTCATTTTTTGAGGCTTATATTTTCT
Organism: Nannospalax galili; assembly: GCF_000622305.1. Classification (NCBI taxonomy): domain Eukaryota; kingdom Metazoa; phylum Chordata; class Mammalia; order Rodentia; family Spalacidae; genus Nannospalax; species Nannospalax galili. The sequence goes on from NW_008336857.1 coordinate 642,079, forward strand.
TTTTTTTCAAGTTTTAAATTATGTGTGTGTTTGTGTGCCTGTGTTTGGTTATGTATACGTAGTGTACAGAGGCAGGAAGAGGGTGTTAGATCCCCTGGAGCTGAAGTTACAGGTCTCTGTGAGTCACATGATATGGGTGCTGGGAACTGACTCTCATCCTCTGCAAGGGCAGCATGCACTCTTAACCACTGAGCCATCTCTCCAGTCCCTACGCTTACATTTGCAAACACTGAGCTGGGCTTTGTTTTATTTTCAGAATTGAGCTAGGCAGGCCAGAGACTTCACTTGGCATAGGCACAAGTGCTGTTTTAGCTATACTTCATCATTATGGGTTTATTGAAAAGTTTGATTTTAAGTTGGCTACAGACCTATGAAAATGTACTATAAAGTTTCAGAAAGCACTGTGAAGGAGCTGATTTTGGTTCCTAGTACAAATATCCAGAATGGGGATGAGGAGATGCCTCAGTGGGTGAAAATGCTTGTTTTGCAAGCATGAGGGCTGGGGTTTGGATACCCAGAACCTATGTAAAGCTGTATGTGGGAGTGTGCATCTGTAATCCTGTGCCTCCTGTGACAAGATGGGAGGCAAAGAATCCCTGGAAGAGACAGGCCAACTAGCCAGACGTAAGCAGTATATAAAAAGACCCTGCTTCAAGGTAGAAGGCAAAGACTGACACCTGAAGTTGCCTTCTGATCTCCATGCACAAACACATTATAAGCATTGCCTGCCTCCAGAATGGTTTTTCAGAAATAAGTTGTTCGGGGTTTTTGCCAGGTAATAAATAGGCACTTTGATTAGCTGCTTAGTTGCCAGTGTTTGTGGTGCATATTTTATATACATTTAGGCTTTCATTTGAAAATTCATGGCCTAAATTCCTATCTGCTAATTTGAACTGATGTGTACATACTGTTTTGTTTTTTTTTTTTTTCTGTCATAGTTGTGGGTTGAGGAGGATAAGTCATCTCTGGGACCGGCAACTGTGCTTCTGCTGGGTATCTTCTCCCTTGGCTAGAGCTCATGAATCCAATGACTGTCTTGCTTGAATTCTGTCTGGAGCCTCTGCCATAGAGAGTACTGACCTGACTTTGGGGAATTCTTCAGTTATTGACTCCTAGTCAAAGCCAGATTGGAGTGTCTGAGACTCCTAGTCAAAGCCAGATTGGAGTGTCTGAAAAAGCAGGGAATTGCTGCCTTAGCTACCTAAGTCTTTAGACCCTGGGTTTGCCTTTTGCTGGAATTTAGGGTGAAGAATTAAGCTTCCCACTGCAATGAAGTACAACTATGTTCTTCAGCTTGCCCATAACTTTATTTTTGTCTGTCATGTTTACTGTTGTTTTTTTCTTTTTTTCAGTGATGATGAGGATGGAATGCAGGGTTTTTGTATGCTAGACAGATGCTCTTGCTGAGCTAGGTTCTCAGCCCTTTGAGAATTAAAAAATGCTCTGCTACGTTTATGTAATTAGCTGACAATGTAGATGCCAGTTTGCAGCTACTAAAAGCAAGAAGGGCCATCTAGAGTGGTGTGGGTTAGTCTTGCAGAACATGAGGACTCCCTAAAATTTGTGTTACCTAGAACTGAAATACTTAAATTTCAACTGTGGGAAAAGGAGATGGATGGACTTCAGAGTTAAAACTGAGCTTTAGGGGCTGGAGAGATGGTACAGTTGTTAAGGACCCTTGTTCAGTTCCCAGCACCTGTGTCCTGTCTTAGTGGCGTTCCTAACTCGAGTTCCAGGGTATCCGCCACTCTATTCTGGCCTCTACAGACTTTGCACTCATATGGTGCATATACATACATGCACGTAAAATGCTCATACACATAAAAATCAAAATTTTTAAAAAATATTTTGTGTGTATTAATGTTTTGCTTGCATGTATGTAATTGTACCACATATGTGGGCAGAGCCAGAGGAGGGTATAGGGCCCCCGGAACTGGAGTTATGGATGGTTGTTAGCTGCCAGGCAGGTGCTGGGAAGAGCAGCTAGTACTCTTAACCACTGAGCCATCACTCCAGCCCCCCCCCCCC
>NW_008336857.1:644205-668670 GCF_000622305.1 Nannospalax galili
AGATGCACAGTGAGTGCTGGGGAAATGCATCCTATCCCTATTACCCCGGACCCCTCACCCCACCCCCCCCCCCCCAAGTTTATTTAAAAAAACAAACCAAAAAACTGAACTTGGCTGGCACTTTCAAGCTTTGTGAACTTGCACAGCTGACAGTAGAGCCTCAGTTTCACCTATAAAACGGGAACACGGGAACAATATTTACTTTTTGACTGTCTTAGGAAGATGTGATAATGTATCTGTGCTGGTGGACATTTCTTTAAATCCTTTGATGAGTTCTGAGATGATTACATGTTTTTAAAAAGCCGCCAAGTTGTATCTGTTTTTAACTCTGCAAAGAGAATAACTGGATTTTGCAGGATGGTGATCATTGGTGTTTTGTCTGTGGAAGATACCATTTTTCAGTATTTCCCGCAACTAAATTAACCTCCCTGGAAATAAATATTCTTCATTTTTCTGTCTTCACATTATCAAGTGTTTTTATACATAGTAGGTGCTCAGGATATCTCCAGGTAACCCACTTAAAATTATTCTTTTACAGTTTCACACATATGAAATGCACTTTGATCATACCTCCCCCACTATCTTCTCTTCCCCCCCCTTCCCACGAAGCTCCTCTCCTTCCCAACAAGCCTGCCTCCTTCCTACTTTCATGTTCAGAATTATTACTAGTTTTTTTTTTTTTTTTGTCTTTTTGAGACAGGCTCTCCCTGTAGCCCCAGCTGCCTTGGAACTCACCATGTAAACCAGGCTGGCCTTGAACTCACAGAGATCTGCCTGCTTCTGCCTCCTGGGATCAGAGGTGTGCGCCACCACTCCTGGCACTCAGAATATTTCTAAGTGGGCTGAAATAGTAACCTCATCTCCTACACTGCCTTCTTTTCTTATACATGTAACAGCCACTGTGGATTAACAAGGTAGTTATTTGGCAACCATCAGCTCCTAAATACCAGTGGCTGGATTTTCTCCTTTGGTATCAAAACACTAAGTCACACGATCATTAACTAAAACCTGGTAAAATGCTATAGAAAAAGAGAATAAAGTGTTCTAAAGTATTTGGACTATCTTCAGAATTTTAGCAGAGCCATTTTATTTACTAAGCCTCAAATGTGTGCTCATAAAATCTAGACTCATTTCCCCCTTCATACAGACACTCTTTGTCACAGCTTTAGGTCGGTCAGATTTCCCCACTGGACTTACTGTTACATGCTACTGACCTCCTACCACTCTCCCTCCATTGATAACACCTGGCTAACAGCCTTTTGCTTGTTCTCCGTGATCGTTTTTGAAAATTGAACTTCACATGCAATGCCCACTTCATACCTTGCTGTCTTTAGCATCAAGAATCTATTTTGTCTAATTAAGTCATACCTTCCCCATGCTATGCTGCTGTCTCCCACATCTATGAACACGTTCGTAGATCCTGCTCAGAATAAACGTAGTTTGTTTATTCTGCTATTTCTTTCTAAGCAGTTGTTCAGTCTTACCAACTTCACCCTTTCATGCTGTGCTGTTTTCACCTGTCACCTTATTTCACTTCCCTTACTCAGATCCAGTGGTCCAGTCATCGCAGTCATTCCTTTATAAATGTCCTTAGCTCCTCTGTGTACCCACTCGACAAAGCTTCAATTCTCTTTATAAACCCAACGCTACCTGTACCTATAGCTTAGCAGCTGAATATTTCTGGAGAAAACTACTGAAATTTTGCAACTAGCATCTGTTCCGTTGTGTTATCACACATCTGAAATTGCTGCTCAAACCTCGAGGAACTACCACTCTTCTCTGGCAAACTATGCCTTCTTGCTCCTCTGATCGCCAAAGTCTTCCCCTGCTCTAGTTCTACCCTGGTGACTGCCTCATATCTCAAAGAAAAATGCAAGCAATGAAAGAGTTGTTACCTAGCCACGTTGGTCTACCAATGCAATTCTGAAAGTACCCAGATGAATCTATTCTCGGATACAATGGGTAGAGCCCTGTTTAGGACCATCCTTGTGTGCTCTGGAGTCCACATTTTGAGGACCTAATTCTGTACATTTTCATATTGTTGGTACTTGTGCATCCTTAAATCCTTTTCTGCTGGGTCGTTTCTTTTGGCTTACAAACATCCTTTAGTACCACCTAATAACAATATCCTTCCCCCTCCCCTGTTCATTCTTCTCTAGCTATGGTTCTACTCATGTCTTCTCTCAACAAAATTTTCTCGTTAAGTTACACCCTGCCTTCCTTTTCTCAAGTGAACAGACTCCAGTCTGGCTTGCCCCACCAGGGCCACAAGAGACCTACCTCTTCAAAGCTAAAGAGTAACGTAGTATCTGTTTCTCAGCAGCATTTGATATGGGGACAGTAGCCTCATCCTAACTGTTATCATCTTAGTGGCTCTGTTGCATTACCCTACTTCAGCACCTTATCAGTATCTGATACTGTCTTAGGTTATTTGTTTGCATATTACTATGTGTCTGATTATTCTGGTTTCTGAAAGGCAGGACTTGTCTTTGTTCAGTCATAGTTCCTGCTCTTAGAATAGAGTCTGGCATGCTGAGAGTCTGGCATGCTGAGAACATAGTGCATAGATACTAACTACCTGAGGGTTCAACCTGTAAGTATTTAAACATGAATTTCAGCAGTAGAAACTATTGGATGAAATAACTGCACCTGTCTCTGTCACAATGGTCATGTGACTATCATGCCACAAACCCAGAGCAACCCTGAGAAGTGAATGAGTAAATTTAATTGGCATCAAAAAAGAACTGCACTAGTGTTTGATACATACATTGCTTAAAAAGATCCTCTGTACATGAACTGAACCATTTTCAAATTTTTTATGGATGATACAAGTAAAGAAGAGTTGGTGGGGGAGGGGAGGAGTGAACACTGTGGTCTCACATTGGTTTGCCTCCAGTGGTATTGCTTAGCAGAGTTGGCTCTTAGGTGTAGGCAAAAGTGTGCGTTGAATGAACTCCAGGCTTTTATTTTGGTTGTGCTAGCAATGTGTACACCCATGGGCTATATTTTTCTCTGGATTGAAGAATCATGGTACATGATATTTAATGAAAACATTCATAAACAGATGTTTAAAATTTAGGGACTATTTCCAAATGTAACAGTAGTATAGTGAACTTCCACCTGTCCCCCAGCTTGAAGAGTCGTCAGTTATGCATGTCCATTCACTTCCCCCATCTTAGATTTATTTTGAAGGTGATCTTAGCTACTATATCATTTCAGTCATAAATACTTCCATATGTGTCTGTAAAACAAGACCACAATTTTTAGCAACCATTCGTTGCTCCTAAGAGCAAAAATATTTTTATGTGTATGAATGTATTGCCTGTATGTATGTAAGTACACCTGTGTCGTGCAATGCCCTCGGAGGACAGAAGAGGGTGTCAGATCTCCTGGAATTGGAGTTACGGACAGTTATCTGCCATGTTTGGACAGTTATCTGCCATGTGGGTTCTGGGATTCAAACCCAGGTCTTCTGCAAGAGCAGTCAGTGCTCTTAACTGCTGAGCCATCTCTTCAGCCCCAAGAAAGTGATTCTTAATATGTAATACCCTGTCAGCATCTAAATTTTACCTGTTGTCTCATAAATGTCTTCATATAGCAAAGTCTCTGATCATTTGCTACAAGAGATTAAGTTCACTATTCATGAACATTGTCCTGTTGTGTGTTACAAACTCTACACATAACTGATTTCCTACAAAATGAAAGGAAATCCATTTACCTTAACCTCTTATTCCTTAAGAGTTACACATCATTTTGGCTTTCATTGATTAGGGCATGCCTTAAGTACAAACAAATGAAAAACCTCAATACCATCCTTACAGTGTCTATCTCAAAAAACACATTTATGTTTTGATACCTTTTTATTTTCTGTGTATGAGTAAATACACCTGTGTCATGCAATGCCCATGGAAGCCAGAAGAGGGTGTCAGATCCCCTGGAACTGGAGTTATGGACTGTTGTTAGCCACCAAATTGGTGCTAACAACCCACTTGAACCCGTGTCCTCTGCAAAAGCAGCTAGTGCTCTTAACTACTGAGCTATCTCTCCAGCTCCCCCTTTTATTCTTGAGACAGTCGTAATTATAGATATAACAACCAGAGGGGTCAGCATGCTCTTGACTCAACTTCCTGCTCTCTGTCTCACTTCCTATCCAGAAAGAACTTTTCAAGATGAAGACAGAAAGTGAACTTTGAAGAGCCAAGGAAGAGGGCTGCTCTTGTAGCAGCTTCTAGGGATAGTGATGGTGGTAGTGATGGTAATACAGTGGAAACATTCATTCACTCATATATTTGGTCCTTCAATTTAATCATTCCACAAAACATTAGGTAACATGTCATATGTAAACATCAAGCGTTTATAAGGTACCTGTGTTATGTGGTGCCATGTGAAAGGGCCAAGGAAGAAGGCTGTTAAGGAAGAAGAAAATAGCAATCATAGAAGCAATACTTAATTTATTGATTGCACGTGTTTTTATTGGGCAGTAGATATAGACATGAGGGAAATGTCAGCAAAAGGGAAAAGTATGCCAGCCTTTGTAGGAAAGTTGTTTAACAAATGTAACAGCAAATCATATGGTTTGTTACAATGTGATAGTGCTATGAAAAAAAAATGGAACAGAATGAGGATGTAGAGATGCTATTTGAAACAGGACAGGGAGGATGGGCTTGACTGAGAAGGTGCTGGTTGAGCAGGGATGGAGGAGGTGAGAGAATCAATGCACAGATGCGTGGGGATGATTCTTCCATTCAGAAGTGCAGGGATTGCCAAGGCTTGAAAATTGAGTGGTATTTTGAGGGATAGTTAGGAGGCAAGCATGATGGGGAATAGGGCAGATGAGGGTAGAGGAGTAGTGAGGTCATGAGGAGACCAGGCCATTTGAGCCTTGGGTTGTTGAAAGAAATTACTTGCAGGAGAACTGGGAACCATGAGGGCATGTTGAGCAGAGGGTGGCAAGAGCTGATTTATATTTGAGTGGTCAATTTTGAGTACTGTGATGGGAATAAATTTGGGGGAGGATAAAGCAGTATAGAAAAGTTCCCTTGGCACATGAATGGAATCCAGGTGAACGATAATGACCCTGCGATAGATGGAAAGAAGCAGACTTTGGAAATAAAAAGTTATGTTAAATTTATTTTCTAAGTATGAGGCATATTGCTTATATTATTTCAAAATGGGGAAACTGAAGCTGAGAGGGGCAAGACAGGCTGCCCCTAAGCACATATCTTCTGTGTGAACCATACTTCTTAGTTCTAAGAACAGAATCTGCTCTAGATAATTTAAGTAAGGAAGGCTGTAGGAACTTGCAGAATTCTTAGGAAAGCTCAGTAGATCTTGGAACAGTGCTGAACCACACCTCGACTGAGTGTGTAAGCAACAGCAGCATAATACAGTCCCTGCTGTGGGTGGCAGGAGCGGGTGCCAGCACCATGGACTTCCTTATCTGTTTTCCAGAACACTCACTTCCAAAACAAAGTTTTGGATCTAGAGCTCTGATCGATGGAAATGTTGGTATCCTAATTTAAAATTTTCATGTACTCTGAAAAATGGGGTATATAAGAAAGGTAGGATTCATTCTTGGGGAGCTTTCAAAGTGAGGGGTATATTTGAAAGATATCAAAGTTCATTGCAGTTCATCCTTTGGTTGATCAACATCAACGTAATTCTTCCATCTCCCAGTCTTTAGCTTACACAGCATGAAACTCTCTTGTACAAAACATGCCATTCCCTCCCAAAAGGGGACCCCAAGTTCTAGTTTGTTGCAGTCAGATCTAATTTTAGGATGTTTGATATTCATCCATCTGAGCACAATCTCATTAATGCCCTGAAAACTGTAGGAAAATTGTAAAATGATCAGGAGGTAGTATAGAATGGGGAGAAGGATAATTAGCATACACATTTATACATGTGACTCCTCAAGGAGGGGGAAAGGTGAGGCCATAGCTCATCTCATGTTCCTTTTGCCCTCAGTTACAACTTTGGCTTTACCTGGCAGGTAACCCAAACCTTTATTCCTGATGGGTTTGAGCCCTTGGTAGTTAGTTCTGTATCCTCTAGATAGCTCTGGTCCTCTGTTAACATTCACATTAAGACAGTAGAGGGAAGGAAGTGCCCTCAGAGGACTGCCTAGTTTGCAAACATTTCTTCCTGCCTTTTATGTAGCAAAGCTCTATTTTGCCTTGATGCCCATTATCAGTGACCTCAGAGAATGCCAAACACCATTTCCCTTTAGTTGCTTGTTTAGTGGTGTGGTGCAAGGAACCTGAAATGATTAATTGTAATGGCAGAAACATTCCTTGGAAATATTTCTCAAGGATATTATTTCAAAAGCAATAGTCTAAAATCAGAGGACTAGAAAGAAAAGCAGGCACTTTACAAATAGAACAAAAGGTTCAAAGTACAAGTTACTGTTATTTGTAGTTCTTGGGAGACATGCCATTACATTACTGGTTAAAAGAATACCCTGCATTTATTTGGTAGCACAGTACCCAACTCTTCAAAGTGCTGTCTTTTGACCGGTACTGGAAATTTCAGGCCATCCTACCACCTGATTCATGGTGAAATTTCCACCCATCTTATCATAGATCCTGTGAGCACTGGCTTATTGCTTTTCCTTTCATTGCAAAGTGAGTTCTTTATAAACACAATTCTGGGTGGAATGTCATGATCATGATGAAACTAACACATTCACAAAGGAGAACATGCAAGGAAACCGAATCCATAGATATAACAAGTGGGCGTCCTATTCAAGACAAACTGTAGTCTTTCTACAATGAAAGGGTCTGTGTAATTGTCTCTCCAAATGGCAAACTGGCCTCCCTGGGGTTCTTCAGCAAACTGAAGGCTTAGAGTGGTGGTTTCTGTGGGCAGACTGGATTCTCAGCCATGGTGGTGGGCTGATCAGTTATGGAGGAGAGTTGGTACTGTGCACAGATCTAACGTCCCCTCCTGTTTTCAAGGCTGGGTTACAGAGTTAACAAGTACTGGAGTGGCTCCCGAGTCTTACATTACTTGAAGAAATTTCTGGCTCTTCACTTTATTTAGTGGAGGGTACAACTGAATTTAGATTTCAGGAGCCTAACAATTAGGGTCTCTCCCAGTTTGCTTGATCCCTTAAGTGTAGACTCTATTAATATTTGTCAAAATTTTAGATTAATTTGATATGATTTAATATCCTCCGCACCTTTAGTCATAGATAAGCATCAAAAATTGATTTTTTTTTGCTTGTTTTGACATATATTTCTTCCAGGGCTTGATTTTAAAAAAATTACATTTAAATTGATTTCTTTGTGTATTCATGTATGTGGATGGGGGCAATAGAATGTGTGCAGGTCAGAGGACAACTTGCAAGAATTGGTTCTTTCCTTCCACTATGTGGAACCCAGGGTCCAAATTCAGGTCATCAGGCTTATAAGTGCCTTTACCTAGTGAACCATCTTGTTGTTCCTAGGGTTTAATTTTATATGTGACCTCATATGATACCTTGATGTGATTATATAAAAAAAATACAAGAATTTAGAAAATTGGTATCTCATTAACTTTAATTCTCACCCAGTCTTGGATCTACTGCCTTAGAAGAGCACTTTACTGCTTTCCAAGACTGGTTCCTGGGCATGCTCAGTTTGCCTTAATAGTCATGTCCTCTAGTCTGGAATGCCTCCCCCTGTTTTGCTTATTTGATTTGTATACATCTCCCCAAATCTCAGCTCCTCCAGGATGGCTAGATTCATTTTGATGTTTCTCTTGCGTGGAGTCCTTCTATAGCTTCCTTGTCTTTTTGGTTGTGAGCCTGAGCCTTTAACGGCTATGCCAGCTCTCCAGCCCAATATTTTATTAATTTTTTTATTTTATGTGTGTGTGCGTATTGCATGTAGGTAGGTGCACCCGTGTCATGCAGTGCCCACGGAGGACAGAAGAGGCTGTCTGATCCCCTGGAACTGGAGTTACGGACAGTTGTTAGCTGCCCTGTGGGTGCTGGGATTTGAACCAGGGACTTCTGCAAGGACAGTCAGTGCTCTTAACCACTGGGCCATCTCTCCAGCCTGATAGCTTCCTTGTCACATGCATATATTTAAGTAATTGTTCTGCATATAAATATGTTGACTCCTAGGTGAAGTACTACCTTCTCTCAGGTACATAGGTATATGAAATGCTGAAATCTTAGCCCTAATGTGACTTATTTCATATTCAAGATAATGTCTGACTCCTCATCTTTGATTTCACTAATCCTTGTGAGACATATGCATCATCACTGGAGGGCTCTCTGTGGCAGAAGCCACTTGGAGCAAAGGATGGAAACTGACACAGAGAACTTTGTATGATTTCTCAATAAGTTCTGTTATCTTAGACACATAAATTCTATGGCTTTATTTTACCTTCTTGCTTTTAGAGCCTAGACTCTCAAAGAATAATTTCTTGGCAGTCATATTTAGAAAAGTTACTTGTGGGCCTGGAGAGATAGCTCAGTGGTTAAGAGCACTAGCTGCCCTTGCAGAGGACTCAGGTTTGATTCCCAGGACCTACATGGTGGCTAACAACCCATTTGGAACTCCAGTTCTAGGGGATGCCAACGCCTTCTTCTGACCTTTGGGCATTGCATGACACAGGTGCACTTAACATACATGAAGGCAAATAGACTCATACATGCAAATAAATAATAGTAAGATACACATAAATAAAATAATAAAATATTTTTTTAAAAAAAAGTTTACTTGTATCTTTAAAGTCTGAATATTCTAATTTAACTAGTTTGTTTGGCTTGCTGGACTTATTAGAGGAGAGCATAGTTTGGATTGCTGCCCAAATGCCAGTGCATGTCTAATTGGTACCGGTTGTTTTTAAGCTTTTGTGAACAGCATTGGAAAACATTTGCACTTTTTTTCTTGGATCTATAAATCTTGGAATGCTGTGCCTACTCAGTTGTAAGCATGCCTTTCTTACCTGTATGTTCACTTACCCAACACATATTAATTTTTTTCCCAGATACCATGCTGTATGCTGAGGTGCAGTGGTGAGCATGCCCATGCCCAGACTCTTTCTTTGTCTTCTTGCTGGTAACCTCTCCATTTTCTGGTGCTAAGAAGGCCTGTCATTCACCTACATTCCAGCAGGGGGCAGATGAAGACTGTCTATGAAATCGTTCCTGGTAACCTAGCACTTCGCATGCAGCAAATTATAGTTACTTTATCCAGCTTAAAATTGTTTAAAAAAAATTATGTGTATAAGTGTTTTGCCTGCATGTAAGTGCTCCATGTGCATACAATGCCCACAGAGCCAAGAAGGGGGGGGGGTCAGCATCTGCAACTGGAGTTATAAACGGTTGTTAGCCACCAAGTGGGTGCTGTTCTAGCAAGAACAGCCAGTGCTCTTAACACTGAACCCTCTCTTCAGCTCCTCATCGAGCTTTTGAGAGGAACTAGAATCTGGTTTTCTGTTTATGCTCATTACTTTTGTGACTTTAGTTACCTCTGGCATCAAATCTGGAAATAAAGTTTAGGCATACTTCATCTTTCAAAGACAATATTTTCTGAAATAGTTGCTAGAGGAGCTCTTTAAAGAAGGGGATTCTATGGAACTGGAGAGATGGTTCAGTGGTTAAGAGCATTGGCTGCTCTTGCAGAGGACCTGGGTTCGATTCCCAGTACCCACATGGCAGCTAACAACCGTCCTAACTCCAGTTCCAAGGGATCTGACACCCTCTTCTGACCTCTGTGGGCATTGCATGACACAGGTGCACTTACATACATACAAGCAATACACTCATACACATAAAATAATAATAATTTTAAAAATATATATTTGGTCTTTTTGAGACAGGGTCTCCCTATTGCCCCAGCTGGCCTGGAGTGCACTATATAGACCAGGCTGGCCTTGAACTCACAGAGATCTGACTGACTCTGCCTCCTGAGTGCTGGGACTAAAGGTGTGTGCTACCACACCTGGCTAAATATTTTTAAAAATAAAGACTATTAAAAGGATTTAATATTAACATTTTCCCATAAATCTGAAATTTTGTTCAGATGTTTACTTAAATTGAACTGCAGACACATTTTTATTGTTGCCGAGCGGATGGGTAAAGAAACCATTAGTCCCCTTAGCTAATCTTTTCCCCATTTCAGAAACAATAGCCTCTCCTATAGTCTTGAGTTTTATTTATTGATTGATTTATTTAATTTTATATATATGAGTGCTTTGCCTGCATGTATGTAAATATACCACCTGTGTGTAGTGCCCATAGATGCCAGAAGAGGGCTTCAGATCTCCTGGAACTAGAGTTAGAAATGGTTGGTAGCTGCCATATGGGTGCTGGGAATTGAGCTCAGATCCTTTGCAAGAGCAGCCAGTGATCTTAACTGCTGAGTCATCTCTCCAGCCTCTAGTCTCAGTTTTTGAGAGTGAATAAAGGGAAACTTTCAGAAAGCAATTATGCTGAATCCCAAGGTCACTGTGCCAGAGCTCTGGGCTCTGGCTGCTGTTCTCTAGAAAGCTAATGGTGACTGCATGGAAGGGAGGGGCTAAATCAATCTCTAGTCAGTCTGCGAGCCAATTACCTCTTGTGGCTCTATTGAGTGCTTTATCTTCCCCACAAGGCAGTAAGTTCTGTGGACAAGGTCATGCTTATCTTGTCCACCACTGACTTTCCTGTGCCTCCCACCTCACCATAAGCCAGTGCTTTGGAAGCAGCAGACAGTCCTCCCAATGACTTCATTAAAAAAGTCTAAAGAGATTAAGGAATGAGGGTAGTCCCAGACATGATTGTGTGTGTGTGTGTGTGTGTGTGTGTGAGAGAGAGAGAGAGAGAGAGAGAGCGAGAGAGAGAGAGAGAGAGAGAGAGCGAGAGAGAGAGAGAGAGAGAGAGAGCGAGAGAGAGAGAGAGAGAGAGAGAGAGAGAGAGAGAGAGAGAGACAGACAGACAGAGAGACAGAGAGACACAGAGAGAGAGCTAATCATTTTTCCCTGGTCCATCTGTATGAGGCGATGTGGAAGTGACAAGAATAGCTAGGGAACTTGCTGAAAGGCCTTCAGACTCGAACATTCAACATTGTAGATTATTCAAATTAGAATGGCCGCACTCTGCCCTGCTATCCAATTAAGAAATTCTGTAATATCCCCAAAGAGAAGTCTGTATTTTGTTACAAAGCACACTTAAATATTGAGGCAGTTATTATAACTAGACAGATCTTTTTTTTCTTTTTTTGGGAGAGAAGGAGATATTTTAAGAAACAAGGCAGAAAATAATATGACATCCATATACCTACAGCCTAAGATTGAACAAGTTCTAATGTTTTGTGTTTACCACATTATTGAAGTACCCTTCCACTGACCTCTCATCTTTCTGTGTATGTGCAAGTGAAGTCCTGACTGCCCCTTATTCCCTACTATCTTTTTCAGTAAACAACCTTGGAAGATACTGTATCTCTTCAAAGTAAAGGGCACATTTGCATATAGTCTTGGGAGATACAGTCTTGCCTTCAGGATCAAAGAGCAAGCATTCCCATTGTAGCATAATCAGTGAGCTCCAGGTTTAGTGGGAGGCTGTGTCTTAAAAAATAAGGTGGCATGGGTCTTTAATCCTAGCCATTCATTGGAAGGCAGAGATAGGTAGATCTCTGTGAGATCGAGGCTAGCCTTGTCCATATAGTGACTTCCAGGTGGACTGGGACTAGGGAGATCCTGTCAAAAAAAAAAAAAAAAAAAAGGAGGGTTGGGTGAGGGCTGGTGATATGGCTTAGCAGGTAAAGGAGATTGCTTTGAAAGCCTTACAGCCTGAGTTCAATCCCTAGAATCCACATAAAGGAGAGAACCAACTCTACAAAAGTTGTCCTCTGTCTCCAACAGATGTGTGTGGTATGTGTGCGCCCCTCATCATACACACACACGTAATAAAAATTCTTTTAAAGCCGGAGAGCAATAGAGGAAGACACCTAAAGTCAACCCCTGTCCCACCACAGAGAGAGAGAGAGAGAGAGAGAGAGAGAGAGGTAAACCCCATTTTAAATAGAAACAAACTCCAGAAAAATACTCAGAAATACATCTGATGAGGTGCATAGAAGACACACAGGAGAAAAAGCACATAAGAGCTGGAAGCAGAGGCTACTGAGTTTGAGGCCAGCCTGGACTACATAGTAAGTTTGGGGCCAACCTAGGCTATATAGCCTCAAAAAGAAAAGTCTGTTAAGGTATATAAAGTAAGATTGAATAACTGGAGATATATTTTATGTTTCTCCAATTTCAGAGTTAATTTGCAGTGTCAGTCCTTATCAGTAACCCATATTAAGGCACAAATGTAATCAAAATCGATATTTTGGGTGGAGGAAGGTAGACATAAAGATGTTAAAGTTGATATGGAAGACTACATGAGAACAGCTAAGACAGGTGACTTTCCCTAAAATTTTAGACTGAGCTGTAGGATGTAAACTGAGAACCGTGCCAGAAAGGTCAGTGGGAAGAAGAGTGTCTGGGAGTAGAATGTGGGTGTGCAAGTTGCTGAAGAGCAAAGATGACATCTTCAATCACATAGAAAAAGGGTGCTCTAGGAAATAAATTGTAGTGGCACACATGGATTTCCATTAAGATAAAAATAAAACTTGAACTCTAACATGCCTCATTAAAAAGAAATCCCAGGGACGGAGAGAACCTGGGTTTGAGTCCCAACACCCACATGGTGGCTAACAACCATCTGTAACTTCAGTTCCAGGGGAACTTGACACCTTTTGTTCTCCACAGGCATTGCATGACACAGGTGCACTTACACACATGTAGACAATACACTCATACACATAAAATAAAAATAATAAATAGAATTTAAAAAAGAAATCCCAAGTGGACTAAAAACATGAATCTAAAAATAAAAAGATAATTTGATATTAATGAAAGTTTAAGGCTTTCATGTGTCTATTCATTCCCCCCCCAGTATATTCACATTAAAATGTGAGATCAGGAGCAGGCATTCCATGTCCAGCTACAGTATTTTCATAGACTCTAGGTTGCCAAGGCCTCAGAAGGACTGGTCACAGGACCAGCATCTCATCTCATCTCGTGTGGCCCCATGGCAGCTGTGGGACTCTGGCAGCTGTTGGGTCTCTTTACTCTTGAGTCTTTTCTCAGGGTGATGGACACCATAATACCTTGCAGACATCTAAGAGCTAACTCACTGCTGCTTTATAAAGGGGCTTCTTTCGAGGGTCTGGTACATGCTATTGAATAAACGCTTATTTCCTTCCATCATTTTCAATTTTTGAATTGAAAAAAAAAATTTCAGATGTGCATGAAAACCTTCCTTCTAGCAAAATCCACTGTCTGTGCTTGGGAAGAAAACCAGTATAGAGATAGCTGTTTGGATTCTTTTGGCTCAAACTTTGTGCAGAAACCAGAGAACTTTCAACAATGACAAACCAAACTGATGATTCTACCCCTTAGGGAAGAAAATCAATAAACACGAGCTCCTTTGAGGCAGACAAATGAGAGGAACCACAAGCTCCAGGGTTTCATAGTCTCATGACAAACACCATTGCAAGTTACTTTTAGTGCCTGGACTAGGAGTCCTTTCTTACCAGGGCCCCACCGACTGTGCTTGAGTTGTCTACATCTTTTCTGGTTTTGTCCCTTTGCTCGTGTGATTTCTTTGCATTTTAGCCTGCTGTGAGCTTGGACATCTGGCTTGGTAAGTTTCCCAGCCTTCCAGAGCCAGCTAGTATCCACGGAGGGTTCTGGGAGGCCTCCTGGACTGGCCACTGATTGTTGGCCCCCAGCTCCAGCAGTAACATGCCAGCTGAAGGTTTATTTCTTTGAAACTTTTGCCTGCTTTCTGGCTCAACTGCCTCTGCTCACCCTGGAGCAGGATCTTTGCATATTTTTCCCCAGAAGTATCACTGTATTATCGATTCAGAGTTTGCTGTGGGCCAGAGGAGAGCCCTGGCATCTACTCTGGCCTTACTGAGAGTTAGCCTCTGCCCTCTTCCCTTCTCCCTGGGTCAACTGTACCCATTAATGGGTCTGTGTCTTCTTTCCAGGTATCTTTATGAAAAATTATCTTGGTGGGAAGAGAAGACATTTCAAACTCACCTCCGACTTAAGCAAAGAATTTTGTAACATCCAGGGACAATCTAGATAGCCAAGAACAACACAAAGTTCAGAGACCCGGAGGTGCTGTTGTGATGTTTGGAACTGGGGTCATCCTCTCTGGGTCTGAGGCCTGGATGATCTTTTCCCCCTCTTTCCCATCTCCTCTTGTTCTGTTGGTCTTTGAACTGAATCAACATGGCTGCTCCAGCTCCGACTCCACATAATGCTTCTATTTAAATCTTGTGATTTATTGTCTGTGTGATAGTTCAGATACTGGGAGAAGCTGATTAGCAGCTTGTCAGTCAACTGAGTGTCCACCTGACTTCAGCTTCAGCTTCAGTCAACCTTGGCCCGAGGGCTAGGTTTCACCACTAATTAACTCTCCTCTGGCCCTTCGCATATACGTACAGCCTGACAGTTTATGAACACTCTCACATACACTATTTGCTTATTTGCTGGATTCCTTTGTTCATTCAACATTTATGAGCATGTCCTACCTATATCAAGTGCTGGAGCAGGTACATTGTACTGGGCCCCATGTGCAGACAGGAATGTGTTGTCCTCAATGCAATTCTACCAGGAGTAGGGGTACAAGTGTTGTATCCCTTCACCTACCTACTTTGCTCACAGTCAGCTTCCCTCAAGTCCTTTCTGTTCCAAACAGACGAAGGTCAAGCCCTGTGGAGCACAGGCACAGAGACCCCCATGCAGTTCTTTGAGTGTACATTCATACCATCTCACATGACATGGAATATGAAGTCCCCTCAAGACTGTCACATTCTCCTGCCTTATTTTTCTTAGCTGCTGGAGATACCATAGCCTGTGCTTAGTGAGTGTGTTCTCAAACCTCTAGAAGGAGCCACCTGCTTCCAGTGTCCTCTTCTGACCACTGCAGAGGTCTGAATTCCTTATTTAAGCAGTTGGAAATATGAATTGGAAAAGTTCAGCATAAAATCAGCACACACTATTGAAAACACAGGATGAAACGGACAAAATGGGATTTGCCTTGGAGGTAAGGTGGTTGGTAACTTCTGAGATACCTGTTCTCTAAGAAATACCTTTCTCAGGTTCTTCAGTCCTACGTACTCTTTCTGAAAATCCCACAACCCTAGTCTAACTGGGAGTCAATAGCAGACAAACAGAAACTGAGGGACATCTTTACAAATTATTAGAACAGTTCCCTTTAAAATCATGAAGACCATGGTAGACAAGGAAAGACAGAAAATGTCACAGACTGGTGGAGAGTAAAAGTGACAAGACACAGCCTGGGGACCTGGAGCATCACAGGAAAGCCTGGGGAGTCTGAACAACTTCCAGGCTTAGCGGCTGGTTCTCTACCAGCATCATCTTCTGCATTCTGACTACTTCAGTAGAAACTGAGTGAAGAGTATATGGGAATTATCTGTATTGTATTCGCAACTTCTCTGAAAATCTTAAATTATTCCAAAGAAAAAGTTAATCTAGAAGAAAAAGTCCCTTCAAAGCCCAAGATAACCTTTGATAGTTATGCTTGAAAAATGAAGATAGGTTTCCAGCTTCAAAACAAATGCTGGCTCACTGGTGTCTTTATTCTGACCTGAGAAGCATCCATCACACACTACAGTCATTTCCTTTGGATTGTATGGTACCGAAGACTACTCAAGTGGTGTGTGGGCTAGCCTAGAAGCATGCGGGTGTGTGTGCAAACTGTCTTGTGCAAAGTGCTGTCTTTTCCCCTGTTGGTAAAGAGTTGTCATATGTAATGTCTTCTCCCCTGCTCTGACTGCTCCACACTGACTGGCAAGAGCTGGAATTCCAAGGCAGAGGGCTGGTGAGATGGTTCATTTGAGAAAGCCCCTGCTTCACAAGCTGAGGACCTGAGTTTGGATTCCCAGAACCCATATAAAAAGTCAGATATGGTGCACACCTATACTTCCAGAGCTACGAGATAGCAAATGGAGGCAGGAGGAACCCTGGAAACCTGCTGGCCAGCCTGGCCTATGTGGAAAAGCTCTAGGGCAGTGCTAGAGGTTGTCTTCCGACCTTCAGAAGCTTGCAGAAATACCACACACACACACACACACACACACACACACACACACTCACACATTCACAGAGCTTAGGTACAGTCTGAAGACTGACATTTTTGCCCAAGGTTATATGGTCTGATATGCCAGGCTGTGGCTTTGGATTTTGTGTGACAGGATCCAAGAAGAATCCCCTCCCTACACACACACACACACACACACACACACACACACACACACACACTTTCTATGAAAACATTCCCAGTGTCAGGAAAATTGATATTCCCTTCAACCCCACAGAAATTATATCACTGCAGGATTCCCAGGCAATTATTCATCCTTGCAAGGCACAGCTTCTTCTTTCAAGATCCAATCAAGCAACCACAAATCAAAGATAGCTTGGACTCACTCCACTAATAGCCAGAACACCATTAGCTGAAGTCGTTTGAACAGGGAAGTGGCTCAGATATCTGTTCTCAAAAGAAAAGCTTCTGTAATGTCAGATTGTGGTTACCAAGTGGCTTAGTGGAGTCAAGCATCACATTTCTCATAATGAGAGGTTATTTATTACCCATGGAACCAACTTACTTTCTTTTGCTCACTTGGATAAGATGAAGAGTCCTTTCAAGTTGAATTAAGCCTAAAAGGAGAAGCAGTGCACGTGTTCCCAGCTAATGTCTGGCTTTTCCTCCTGGCTGTGTAGGAAGGAAGGATGGGTGGTGCCTTCTGTGGGTGGTCTGAGGGGCTCTGCAAGATCCCATGAAGTTGGATTCTTTAGAAATATTCCATTTGGTCAAGGCCGGGCTTCTGAGACGGTCTGCTGAAATGTTGAGAACTTCTATCCTTCACCATTATTAACCTAGTTCAGAAGCCCCTCTTTGAGGGGAGGACACTAACTTCTTCCCAGTCCCCTTCCTTGGGACTCTGAAGGGGCTGCTAATCCCCAAGCTTTGTACCCTTAGTCCTGTATCCACCCCTCTAGTTACAGTAATTGGATCAGGAATGGACACATGATAGAATCTAGGCCAATCAGAGACCTTTCCTAGGATCTCTCTACAAAGAGCTGGTGACAAAGGGAGGTTGTTTTCAGTTATATAGAGAAAATCCCATCTGAACTGGAAAGAATGAGAGAGTCTAATTTGTACCTCCAAATGTCCTTCAGTATGGGTCCATCCAGTGGAGCCTGGTTGACCTACCAAGAACTCCATCCCTGTAAGACACTGTCTTTCCCCCTCCCAATAGCCATCAGTTGTCAAAGGTTCCTTGGGTTGAGGTTTCTTACTCCCCTATGTCTGTGCTGGGATTTTGTCTGGTTTGAGCTTGCATGGGACCTGTGCACGCTGTCATCATTAGGTGCTGCTTGTTTGGCTTTTCGACAAGGTTGTTTTCGTTGTTTGTTTTGTTTTTTTTAGTGAGGGCTCAAAATGTTTTCTGTGAACTAGCTGAGAAGAGCTTTGCTTGCCTCCTCACGGCTAGCCTCCTGCATCATTCCACTTTCTCCATCACCTGGCCTTGGCAAGTGTAATGGATGAGAATATAGAGCTGACTGATTTTGTACAAAGGATTTGCTCAGCCAAGAATACAGCAGGGGGAGACATCATGTGGCTGGAAACAGGACTAAACTCACACTGGGGACTCCAGTGGCTTCAATTGCCTGTCTCCCACTTCTGCAGGCTTCTGCTGAGCTAAGCCTGGGAGTAGGTCAGCTGTGTTGGTGTTCCACCTTAGCTGGCTAGTGGGTCATTTTGATGTTCCACTGAAATCATACGGGCACATGTAGGTATGTGGGTGGCCTGTGAGTCTGACTCAGTAGGAAGGGGGCTGTCTGCTAAGCATAGGTGTGTTGGGGTCAGGGACTGGAAGACCTGCTTGGGAGTATGGCAAGGTGTTGGGGGGAGCAGAAGCACGTGGGGATGGAGAATAATAAACTCCTTCATGGTTCAGTTTAAAGGCTCTCAGAGCCTCCTTTTCAATTACAAATAATCCCAGGGTTTGTTCAAAGCCCAGCCATACCCTCTGTGCCCTGTAGCCTGTGTGACCTTTAAGATCTTGCATGTGTGATAGCCTCCTGGTTCCCAGGCTTTCTGGGTACCAGAAGAGAAATTCTGGAAACGAGGTTGAAAGACATTCATCCAAATGAAGTCAAAGTTTTAACCATGTTTACTTCCTGCATTGTGGTGTAGGAATGTTAACAAGGACTGCTGTACTTGTACACTTCCTGTGTGTTTGCTCACCAATCCAGCACTGGCATGGGGATGGAAAAGGAGGCATGGAAAAATAAATATTTGTGGTGTTCTATGTCAATATTACAGTTATACCTGAATAAACACTCTGACTTTAACTTTAGTTAAGAGTGGGCCTGAACTCAGAGGGCACCCATGTTCCTTCAGATGTCTCCCAGAACTGTGCTGCTGAGTCTGGCTTCACCTATATGCCTATTCAAAACCATTTCTCCAGCATCAATTTTGGTGAACTACACACTTGGACCCACCCTTATTTTTCAGACAATCTTGTGCTTTTATCCCTAGGCTTAAAACATCTCATACACACAACGGCAAGCATTCTTCTCAGTCTTCATTGCTTTCAATGAAGATTTGTTAATTCTCAAGCATACTCACATTCACTCATTATTTTGGGTGGAGCAAAAATTTGAGGTTCTTGAGGATCAAGGTCAGGTGCCCAGGTCACAAGAGCACATGACTCAGTGAATTTGTTTGCAGTAGTTTTTTGGTTGCAAGGTTAATTAAAGCCATTAATCCAGATTCTGTCCATTTTATAGTCATTCCTACAAATGTTGTTCCTGAGTTATAGTTGAGCTGGGGAGGTGGACACTAGAGTCATATGAGATGCTAGATTCAAGGCATTGTTCACATGCTCTAGGATGGTCTGTAGAGCAATGGGGAGGCCACAAGGGATTGCCTTTGAGCTGGTTTTTATAAGAGCACTTGGAAAATTTGACAGGAAAACTGAGTTCAGAGCCCTAGAGAAAAAACTCAGGAAGCACTTGGGAACCCAAAGTTTAGTCCGGAGGATCCAGTGGGGAGGAAGAATCCTATGGAAACAAAGGTTCTGCTGGAGGGCATTGTGAAGGGGTAAATACATCTGTGTAGGGCATGAGTATCGGGGAGTAGTGCCTGTAACTGCCTGTAATGAGGTAGGGAGAAGGTGGGTCACATGACATCTGCTACTGGTGATGGCCTGCAATATGGTTCCTTAGAAACTTCTGGCATCCAGACAGCTGGAGAAAGTGTTGGACCCTCAGTGGGAAGCTCTACTCCCCTACCATGCAGATATCTGATCTGTGCTGCTCCATGATCAGCTATGGCCTGTTCTGAATAAATGGTCTTTGATTCAAAAAGGAATATTTTCCAAGGAGTAGGAAGTCTCAGAAAAAGTATCCTTCAAAGAAAATGTCCTTCAGAAGTTTTAACACGGGCAGAGGGAAGGAAGGAGAGGATGGAGGTCAGCTTTGTATTTGGGAACATGATGCTTTTTCAAAGCTGCACACATGTCTTTGCTGTGCTTTGGGAGGGCCCTGGGCCACAGAGGAAGGTAAAATGATCTAGCTGAAATTTGAGGAAAAGAGTCTTACTTTCTTTCACTTCCCTTCAGAAGTGAAAATAAATTATGTATTCATATGCTCTCTCTCTCTCTCTCTCTGTCTCTCTCGTGTGAGTGATGTTACTGGGCTATCAGATGACATGATGTCTAATAGAAGACTCTTGTTATATGTTATTGAATGAGTTGCCTTGGAAAGGAATTCTTAAAACCTCCAGGATCATGGTCTCCCATCTTTCCAGCAAGCACTTTACCAGAGCCCCAGGAAAAGATAGAATCTTTCCTGATTCGTTCCTAGCACTCTCTCTTCTCCCTTCATAGGAAGGCAGTTGCTAGAGGAAGGAAATTTAGGTTCTGCATCAGAATTCTCTTCCCCCTAAATCCCACCTTTTACAGTTTTTGATCCACACTCTTCAGGGCCCTTAGACTTCTTAGAAGCAGAATGTTCATAGAAACAGAACACATGTCTATTGAAGGTCCCTGTAAGCACCCAGGGCTGAGGAACATAATCAGTGCTATAGGATCCTGTTTGTTGTATGTGTAGAAGGACTCGCCAGTGGAATGGTGGGCATGGACCCCAAATATGTCGGAGCCATAAAGAATGCTGGATGCTTGGCTCCACTCCTCCCCAGTGTTGATGAGGCTGGTTCTAGAACCCCAGATCATTATGGCACAGAGAGGGATGATGTTGGAGAGCCTGGGCAGGGACAGATGTGGCTTTGCATGGACTTAGTGTGCTTCAGTGAAACCCAGATTGCTTGTGAGGTCTAAAGAGGGGATAGGGCCTCCCAATCAGCCTTTGATTACAACTTCCTGAGCAAGCTATTACCTCATCTCTCAGCCTATTTTATTTGTCTGCTGAAGGGATGAAGCAACATAATCATCTAAAGTATTTTTATTATCCTTCAGATAATGAGCTTTATTAGGAGAGAGAGGTGGTCAGGAAACCTTGGTGACCATGGCTGAGCCTTGAGCTTCAAAAGTAGAGAGTCAGCATGATGGGGCCATGAGGTCAGAGGACATTATACAAACATTAAGAATGTTGTCTTAAGATGAAAGGTTTAAAGAGGTAGCTGCCAAGGACAGCATGGGGGTGGGGAGGGGAGAGAGAGAGAGAGAGAGAGAGAGAGAGAGAGAGAGAGAGAGAGATAGAACTCTGTCCTTTGGGCACTAACTTCCTCGACAAGGTTGGCTACAAGGGCCCCATGCTGAATGAGAATGCAGGGCCCTTGTCAAAAATCAGGGAATAAGTACTATTAAAGATACTAAAATGTTAAAGCTATTTCTTCTCTGTGGCTTGTTGGGATATTTTAAAATTTGTTATTCAATGCTTTTCTAAGTAAAGAAAAATTAAGATTTACCAGTAACATGAATTTTAGTTTCCATCCACTTTTAAATGTAAATATCAGAGCATTTACAATACTTTTAGAATTACTGAAATTGGGCAATTCATATTTCTTAGCTTGTCCATGAATATATGCAGTGTTTTGTTTTTACCAGAACAATGGGAACAGGAAAGACCTGGAACTCACTCAGCTGTGGTCATTTTACTTTTTCTATGCACACATCCTGCCTATACGGTCTCCCTGAAGAGTGAGGAAGGACCGGATAGAAAAGGAGCTATTGTTAAGGTTCAGATAGCCCCATCCCCTCACCAACAGGGCCCCACAGACCTCGCAAGCAAGCCCCCTGAGAAAAGGGAACTGAGTTAATAAGCACCCTGGTCTTTGAAGTCAAGAGAAGCAAACTTTTCTCCAATGTTTGGCCAATACAGCAGGCTTCCCCTTTGATCTCTAAAGAGGACAGGTTTTAACAGTCCTGCTCTCCCACTTCCCTCTCCCTAACTTTAAAAAAAATATATCTTCCCACCTTCTGCAGCCCCCAGAAGCCTCCCCCTATAAAAGACCCCAGCTCACAACCCAGGCAGACATTTTCCCTGCTTGGAAGGGAATCTGTCCCTTATGTTCCTTTGCTAATAAACTCTATTCCCCTGGAGTTTTATCTGTGTCCTGGTGCCTTCTCCCTATCCACTGGATTCATCTATCCCATACTTTACCTATCAGATGGTGCCAAAACCCGGTTCGTACTTCAAGGGACCCAACTGGACTTCTCCAACGCCACTAATTTGGCTTTCAGGTACTCTCCCACCCTTCCTTTCTCTCTTCTCCTCTCCCCAGCTCTCTGCTTTGCTTTCATGTCTTTCTGGCTCTCCTCACTGGGGAACACACTCTGCCTAGCCTGCATCTTCTTTTGATCTCCTTTCCCATTGAATCCCACTCCTGGACAGCACTGGTCTCCAGGATGGAGCTGCTTCATCTGTTCGCTTACCTCAGTTCCCTCACCCCCGGCATCTTGCCCCCCCCACCCCTGGCATCTCACCTCCCCCTCTCTCCCCTCTCCATTGCCATGGGCCTGGAAGGTCTGCTGTCTTTGTCCTTTTCCACTGCCTTTCTTCCTCACTTTACTCGGGATGATTTCTGATACCGTTCAATCCAATTTTAGGCCTCCTCTCCTTTGCTTCCGTCCTTTAGGCTATCTTTCCTCTTTTCTCTAACTACTTATGGATTCCCTACACATGCAAATGCTCTGTATCCTTCTCCTCTCTCTCCCCCTCCCATACTAAAGCTTTCTACTCCCTGCCATGTGCCTGCCAGCCCGCCACGTGTCTGACCTCCCATGCAGGATTTAAACCTGCATGACCCCAAGGCTGTTTTTTTTTGTTTTTTTTTTTTTTCCTTCCTGCTATTCACCCCCTCCAGGCAGCTGCCAAGATTGCCAGCTTGCTTTCCCTGGGGATTTTTTCTTTAACATTCTAATACAATGATAAAAGTTTCCAGCTGGGCCCATTCTTAAATTCTGTTATAAATGTGGCTAAGAACCCTTTAGGGGAACCTTTCTCCCCATTTCGACCCAACTAGGCTAAACCAGCTGGGCAACTTTGCTGGAGCATTTAAAGAATTTCAGGAGGCTGGGGCAAAGTTTAGGCTTCCTCCTAAACTTTTTCTCAGGCAAAGGGGCTCAAGATTTTGATCTTAGGCTCTCTTGGGCACCAAGCAACTGGTGCTCAGGTGCCTACTTTTCTAACTAGACCTAACCATTTTAAATTTCACTATACATAAAAAGTCACAGGCACTGCTCAGGTGAGTCATATGCTTTCAGACTGTGCTGGATAGCTTTAGTGTCAACTTGATACACCTGGGTTGAGGGAGCCTCAATTGGGGAATTTCCTCTATTGGACTGGCTTGTGGCCATGTCTGAGGGGCATTTTCTTGACGAGTGATGTGGGAGGGCCCAATCCACTGTGGGTGGTGCCACCCCTGGGCAGGTGGGCCTGTGTTGCATAAGAAAGCAGGCTGAGCAGGGGCCAGGGGAGCAAGCCAGTAAGCAGCATTCCTCCATGGCCTGTGCTCCATCCAGCTCCTGCCTCCAGGTTCCTGCCCTGGTTCCTACCTTGGGCTCCCTGATGAACTGTGACCCAGGATATGTAAGCTAAATAAACCCTTTCCTCCCCAAGTTGGTAGTGGTCAGAGTGTTTTGTCACAGCAATGAAGAAATAAACTAGGACACAGGCCAACAACCCACTGATTTTTATGTCCTGTTCCTTCTGCTGCCCTCATGAGTTTCTTTTCAGTATAGCTTCTGTCTAGAAATTAAAAGATCCTGAGAACTTGGCTTCACATTCACAGCTACAGTGGATGGTGAAAAACATGGATTCCTTTGATTTGCTTTTCTATTTGGGATATATATATATCTGAGGGTACTTTCTTCTTTTATATGAAGTTAACCTACTGGTACTAGGGTGCCTAGGATTCTCATGCAATTTATTTTTGTTTTCGTTTCTTGATGATGTCATAGAATAAACAATGCATTTCTAGTTCAGACTAAGAGAATAATGCCAGATCTACACAATGGGAGTTTAAATTTTAACATCATTTAGGGCCTGTTTCTAAAGGGGATTAATTTGAGTTTTAACTTCTATGTTATATTTACTGTTTTTTAAAGATGATTGTTTTAAGTTTTTACATTGTTTGACATATTTATGGATTTTTAAAAGGAATTGTTGTTAGGTTTTGACATTGTTTGCATCTGGTAATATTATCTGGTAATATTAAAGGAATTATTTTGGGTTTTAACATCTTTTATATAGTATTTTTATGGATTTCTAAAAAGGACTGTTTTAAATTGTTACTGTTTTACATGGTATATTTGTTAGTTTCTAAAGGGAACTTAAAGTTTTTCTAGCCATTTTCCTTCAAGATGCAAAGGGAGGTGACACTTTGTGATGACTAGACCTGTGAAGCACATGGAACTTTGCTGTACTCCAGGGCCAAAACCTTACAAGAGACAAGCTACTACCAACACATAGTTACAACAATGAGAGGTAAAAAGTAATAGTCTACTGGAGTGAGAGGCTTGAGATGCCATCTCTACTGGTCTTAACTCTTCCCCTTTCTACATTGTGATTCTAAGCCTTTTTTTCTCTGAAATAGAGTTATTTCCCTCTCTGATACTCAGATGCTCTATGCTTGCTTATTTTCCTGCCCCATCATTCCCTGAGTGCTTTCTAGTTATAATGTCAGGGTAATATTAATTACATCGGTAAATTGTCAAGTGCTGTTTGAGCTCACTGAGATGCTGACTCTCCTCCCACTTCAGACTCAAGCCTATTATCTCAAGATATGTTCTCCAGGATGTTTCCAGGCTCAGGCTGGCCCCCTGACCCTGTGACAAGGAGGAGAAGAACAACAAAACAGCCTAAGAGTAAAGGCACTGTGCAGTTGAGAACAGCTAAGGTGTAAATTAATTTCAACAGAGGTTATTACTGTCTATTATGAAATTA
>NW_008336857.1:669439-679298 GCF_000622305.1 Nannospalax galili
CAGCTCACTGTGTTTTTTCTGCTTTTTTTCCCATCCCATTCCTTGTACTTTGTCTCTATCTACTTGCTGGTCATGCCATGCTCTAATTGCAGGGTTTTCCGCTCCTCTCGCTTGCCTCAAAATCACATGTGTGTCAGAAAACCCCTTCCTTTCTCTGGATATAGGATGCTATTTCCAGAGATAGGAACATGCACTACTTCCTGTCCAGGACAGGATCTCGCCTCTCCTCTCCCTGATGATCTAATTGCGGGACGCCGCCTTCTGGGACTTGGAAATAACTCGAAAATAACTTGAACCCATGCAACAGAAAACAGACACTTTCTTTTGATGCCTGTTCTCCTTGTGTTCTCGTTTTGCGTGACCAATGCCAAACCCCTTTTCCTCCTACTCCCTCCCTGAATCTCTCTCTTCCTCATCTGCTGTGCTTTCCTGCCTGGACTCATGGTCCTGCCTCCACTTCCTATGGAGAGAGGATTTTCTTTGTCCCCCATCTGCTCAGTTCTGTCTCTACCTACTACCCAATCGCTTGGTTCTTTCTCTATCTCCTCTTCACTCTGTACATAGTCTATCGCTATGGGAACCACCAACTTGAAGTCTCAGGGTCTCACACCTCTTGCTTGTCTTTTTAAATCCTTAGAACAACTAGGACTTTCAGATACAATCAGGCCGAAACACCTGAAGTTCCTGTGCACCACTGCCTGGCCTCAGTATGAGATAATAACTGTTTGGCCAGACACTGGAATCTTAAACTTCAATATTTTGAGAAATTAAAAAAAATTTCTGCCATTGTAAAGGCAAATGGTCCAAATTACCATACATTCAAGCTTTCTTTGCTCTCCGTGCTAATCCCTCTCCCTGGGTCCCATGTTCTTCCCATCAGGTTCTTCTGGCCAAGACAGTTTCATGGGATCCTGACCCTCCAGGGGCCACCACCCCTCCTCCTCCTCCCTACCCCTCCACCTCAGCTTTTGATCCTACCATAGCAAATGAACTGCCTCCGATTAGGATCCAGCCCCAACCTCCTCCTGCTCTCCAGCCTGAGGCACAGCCAAGTCTTCCCTGTGCTCTCCCCTTGCTATACTCTCCCTTGCCTTCCATTCCAGGTCCCAACCCAGCTCCTCTCCTTTCTCTGACTCAAACCCCCTCCCTTCTCCAGTACCGCTCTAAGTCTGTCACCTACTCTCCTTCCACTGACTCTCCTCTACTCGAAGAAATCCAAAACCTTAAACACCTCCTTACCAAATATTCCCTAGTTTCCCCTATTCTGGCTTCTAGCTCAAATAACCCATTTATCCCCCTGATGTCTACTTCTACTTCGATTCCAGACCCTGCCTCCAATACCTCTGCCCCTGTGTCCCCTCATGGATGGGACACCCCTCTCATCTCTCCCACTCTGGCCTTTTCCTGGGACTCTCCTTCTCCCAACCCCTCTCCTATGTCAAGCCATACTCACTCCCACATCTAGTCTCATCCCCCTGCCCATGGTATCTTTCCCCTGCGGGAGGTGGCAGGCATGGACAAGATGGTCAAGGTCCATGTCCCTTTCTCTCTTGGAGATTTGTCTCACCTCAAATGCAAAATAAGCTCTTTTTCTACTAATCATACTTCATACAAGATTTTAAATACATCACTTGCTCCTATGATCTAACCTGGACTGTCCTGCCTCATGTGTTTTGAGATAGCCCCCATCTCTTTGGACAAGCTCTCCATCTCCCTTAGTCTTCAAGGCCCACAAAACTCCTTAATTTTCTGGGGGAAAAGAGATATAGGATATCTTCAGCTAAGACTCACCTTTCTCTCCCTCAAGTCAAGTACTTGGGGTTCCTTCTCAAACCTACATCCCGCCATTTAACTATAAATAGGACAAATTACCTAAGGTCTTTAAAGCCCCCCACAACCAAGGAGAAAATTCTATCTTTCCTAGACACTGCAGGGTACCTGCGCACCTGGATTCCTAACTTTGCCCTCTTTACAAAGCTGCTCCATGAAGCCTCTAAAGGAAACTCCCCTGATCCTCTTGACCCCTTAGGGCCTGTTACAGCAGCATTCCACACTATCTGGGAAGCACTCTTAAAGACTCTGGCTCTGGCTCTCCCCAACCTGGAATATCCATTTCTTCTCTACACAACTGAAAATAAGGGCCAAGAATTAGGGGTCTGGGGACAGATGAGGGGGTCCCACTTTTGCCCCAGTAACTTCTCTCTCTGAACAGCATAATGCCACCATTCGGGACTGGCAACCTTGCCTCCATGCTCTGGCTGTTGCTGCTCTCCTGGCTCCAGAGGTACTTAAGCTCACTTTGGGTCAGTCCATCTCTGTCCTTTCCCTCCACCGGCTTAAGGATTTACTAACCCACACGTCTCTTGCCAATCTAGCTCCCTCTAAACTACAACTCTTCCACGTAATTTTTCTTGACAACCCCTTGCTCACCCTTGATTCCTGCCCTCCTCTCAATCAAGCTTCCCACCCCCCTTACAGTGAACCACTCACTCACTGATGCTTGGAAACTCTTCAGGAACTCTCATACCAGGATCCCCTAATTTCCCTAAATCCTCTACCAATCCCAACTCTAACTTGGTTTATGGATAGGAGTTTAACTCTCACCCCAACAGTGTCCCACAGGCCATAGTATCTCTCAGAGATGTCTTTGAGTCAGGACCCCTACCACTTGGAACCACGTCACAAAGAGCCAAACTTGTGACACTCACCAGGGCCCTAATTTTGGCCAAGGACGACCTCTTCCTCCTGCATCCCTCCCCTCTATACAACTATTTACCTGCCTTCACCTTTCTAAGGAAATTATTCAGGGAACATGCTGACCAGATTATTCCTCAGGCTTCTAAAGGCCAAATTGAGGCACCCACTTCAACCTGGAGATCACGCCTACCTGCGGGTTCACACCCAACAGAAAGGAGTGAAGGAAACCCTCCAGCCATGTTGGTCATCACCTGGTGATCCTGTCTACCCTGACTGCAGCCAAGATCTCGAGGTAACCTGGTTGGGTTCATCTCTCCAAATTAAAATTGGCCAAGGAACACAGCAAGTATCAGGCCACCAGTATCGGGTCTCTTAAATTAAAAATCTCGAGGACTCCTCCCTTAACACCAATCCAGGAATGAGTTTTCTACTGACCATATGTCTATTCTTCCCTCTGAACCCCACCTCAGCCATTCCCTGCTACACCTACCCACTGTGTTTCTATAAATTTAAAATGAGATAAATATATAGATAATCTTAAAATTTCTAAGGTAGTCGCTTAGTCAACTAGTCTAAGGATGTCTAGTCAAGGTTTATTTAAGGATGTTGCCCAAGCTCTATCTACATAGCACATGGCAATTAAAAGTACCAGACTGGTGTAACTAACCTTGTTGGATGTTTAATATCCAAACTTTAAGGCCTATATTAATCTGGTCAGAGGAACTTAAAGGGACAAAATTTTTTTTCCTTGCCCTCCAAGGTCAAGCAAGTTCCAGGGGCTATGGAGCATCTCTCAAAATGTCCTGTAACTTTGGTGAGTCACCTGTCCTCTTGTTCAGGGAGGCCATGAAGACCCCAGAAGATGGACTTGAACCAGTGTCCAGTCTGCAAAGAGGAGGGTCAACACAGAGGAAACATTTCCTCCATGCTTCCAAGTGAAGCCCAGATCAAGCAGGACCTCTTGACTTATCTTCACATAGATGGAACTGGTAAAAGAAAAGCCTGAGGAGCCCGGGGCTTCCCCCAAGCCCATGTGACCCCTGAGGACCAAATCCTTATACGAACTTAAGAGTAAAAATAAATTGGTTTATTTGGGCCAAGAGTATGGTCTTAAACACCCAAAAGGAAAGTATAACCAAAAATTAAAGTCATCAGTGTATTTTAAGGATCCAAGGGATTACACAACCCAGACATGAGATGTAAGTTCTTATGTTATTTAGATAATTATCTCTCATTAATGATTTTGTTCCTAATAAGACAATGCTACTTAGATGTAAGACTTCAAATCTTGGTCTGCACTACTGTAGTGCCCACCTACCACTAAGGGAGGCCACCCACTATTGTCCTAGTCTAAAATATCAAATGATGGTTTAATTTGTTTTCTCTCCCTATCTAGAAGCCTCTGAGAGGTAACTGACAGTGACTCTAGCCACTCCAACAGCTATCAAAATGCCCGAAAACAAATCCTGAGTCCATCACTCTTGAGTTCAGCCCTGGCAGGGAAAAAAAAAAAGAGCTATTACCTTGGTGCTAACCATTGCTCCTTGCCTCTTCAGATATTTTCAGAACCAAAATCCAAAAACTAACTCTTACTCTCATACTAATTTTAATCAGTTATTTGTTACTTTCCTTCCCTCCACATGTATATGAGCACCTGCCAACCATTGAGGGCCCTGTTGAGATGCATGAAGAGGGAACCCCTGCTCTCTGATTGACCCCTAATCCAGCCCCCCCAGTTGACTCTGTCCAACAGGAAGTAGCAAAATGATAATGGTGCCCCCCTATCCTATAACACCAAAGGCTGGAATGTTAAGGTTCAGATAGCCTTGCCCCCTCACCAACAGGGCATCATGGACCTCACAAGCCCCTGAGAAAAGGGAACCGAGTTAATAAGCACCCTGGTCTTTGAAGTTAAGAGATGCAGACTTTTCTCCAATGTTTGGCCAATACAGCAGGCTTCCCCTTTGATCTCTGAAGAGGACAGGTTTTAACAGTCCCACTCTCCCTCTTTCCTCCGCCTAACTTTTAAAAAAAAATATATCTTCCCACCTTTTGCAGCCCCCAGAAGCCTCCCCCTATAAAAGACCCCAGGTCACAACTCGGGGCAGACATTTTCCCTGCCTGGAAGGGAATCTGTCCCATGTGTTCCTTTGCTAATAAACTCTATTCCCCTGGAGTTTTTTTATCTGTGTCCTGGTGCTTTCTTCTGATCAACTGGATTCATCCATCACCTATTTTACCTATCAGCTAAGGGCTGCCATTTGCTTCCATGTCACTATTTTAGGAATTATTGGTTGATCAGTGCAGGGAAGTCACATGAGAAAGAAGGTAAAAGTTGATCCAGGAAAATATGTTAAAAAAAAAAAAAAAAAAAAGAACCATCATGGAATCTCACAGCATACAAAGAAGTTAGAGGAAGAAAGAAACAAGAAAAATAAGTATCAAATGAAGTGCAGGTTCCCAACAAATGTGCTAGTCTAAGATGAAAGGCAACAGTGAGATACTACTTTACACACTAAATGATCAGAATGCCAAAGCCTGACAGTGAATGTTGAAGAATGTTCCAGAGCAACAGGAATTCTGGTGGCAAGACAATTTGGTAATGAATTACTTGATTTTTATTTCACTGTGACCCCCAAACATCTGACAGAACCACTTTGTATTAGTCACTTTTCTGTTGCTGTGATAGAAACATTGACCCAAGCAATTTATAGAAGGAAGAGTTTATTTGAGTCTTATGGTTCCAGGGGAATTACAGTCTGTCATGACAGGGAGGCATGGTGGCTGGAGGTGGCTGGAGCAGGAGCAGCAGAAACTAAGTGCTCACATCATCACACAGGCACAGGAAGCAAGAGAACAACTGGAGATCTGGCAAGGCTTAAGAACTCTCTAAGCCCACCTCCAGTGACATGCTTCCTCCAGGATAGCCACACCTTTTAAAACCTCCCCAAATAGCACCATCATCTGGGGACAAAATGTCCAAACACTTGGAGCCTATGGGGGACATTTTCATTCAAATCACCACACACTTCCAAGAGGAAGGCTTTAGCTTGTCTCATGGCTTCAGAGGGTTCATCGTGGACTGCTTTGTTGTTTGTAGGATCATGGTGTTACAGAAAAATCAGAGACTAACAGCCAAAGTCAGGTGAGGAAAATAAGTTTAATTTGACACTAGTGGACTGACACCATCAATCAAAGGTGTCAGACCCCCTGTTCAAGTTTTGGAGGGTTCTTATACTCAAAAGATATATAGCATGTACATGATAATTAAGTAAGATAACAGAGGGTGGCAAAGATAATGGAAATGCAAAGGTTACAGGAATGCAAAAGCCTTAGGCCTATACAGGAATGTGATAGCTTTGGAAAACAAAGACTTCTATCCTGGATAACCATAGGGGGCAGGGAAAGATTCCTGTTCACTTCTCTATTCAGGGAGTTCTTAATTACCGTCACATTGCAAAAATCCTTTAGCATCTGATAAGCTCTACTTCCATAATATTTCCCTCCTCTTCATTGACATAATCCTTTATGTTTATTCTAGAGGAACTCTGTTATATTCTTGATGAATCATCTAGAATCTGATGGCTTCTACTCAGTTTTTGATAAATTTACTGAGAACATTTATTATACGTGATAGGTAAAGTAGGCCATGGATAAAGCTGGTTGATCAGGAGAAAGCACTAGGACACGGATAAAACTTCATTGGAATAGTTTATTAGCAAAGGAACACATGGGACGAATTCCCTTCTGGGCAGGCAAAATGTCTGCCCGGGTCGTGAACTGGGGTCTTTTTAAGGGGGAGGCTTCTGGGGGTGCAGAAGGTGAGAAGATATATATATTTTTTAAAGTTGGGTTGGGGGGAGTGGGAGAGCAGGACTATTAAAACCTGCCCTCTTTAGAGATCAAAGGGGAAGCCTGCAGTGTTGGCCAAACAGTGGAGAAAAGTCTGCTTCTCTTGACTTTAAAGACCAGGGTTCTTATCAACTCAGTTCCCTTTTCTCAGGGGCTTGTGAGGTCCGTGAGGCCAAGTTGGCGAGGGGGTGGGGCTATCTGAACCTTAACAATTTGTGGCCCTATCAGAGGGATTAATAGAACCATGACTATGGGTCTTGTATATGGGGCCAGCCAGGGACCCCAAGTTTTCCAGGTATTTTTTCAGAAAGCCTCATTTCCCTCCTTTTAGAACTTTATTCTCCCTAGTACCTGTCTTGTATTTTTCTAACTGGGCCAGATTGATTTGCATAAAAACAGAAAATACTTTCCTTTCTGATGGTTCTGGCATCTCTATTCTCAGGGATAAGTTTACTGGCAGGTCTAAGGAAATTTCCAGCACCCAGTTCAGGAAGAAACTGGTCATTTTCTTTGGGGGTCTTTACTTTAAAACTGGCTAGTTAATTTTTAGCTTTTGTTTTTATTACTTTTGAAGAGGTAACCCAATTTTCCCATGGGGAATCAGTATCCAGACTGCTCTGGCTTCTTCCATGCTGGGCAGGGATGCAGGGTGTAGCAATTGGGTTACCCTTTCAGTGGGTCTATCTAAAAGACTCCCAAATTGCATACGTTTTAACTGTAGGGAGAAAAGAAAGTCCTTCACCAATGCCTGGGTAATGTGAAGGAGAAGTAAAGACAAGAATAGTTAGAATTACAAGTTCTAGACAGGGAACCAGAAAAAATCAGGACAGGGCAAAATTTAAATGTCCAAATAAAAGGCCATTAGAATTTCCTGATGACGGCTTCCAAGAGCATGCATCTATTGGGTTCCTCCTCATTCTTCTTTGGCTGCCAAGGCTGGACTCAAGACTGATGAACTCAGGATTTGTTTTGAGAGCTGTTGGAGTACCTAGAATCAGTCTTCTATATAGGGAGAGAAAATAAATTTAGCCATTTTAGAACAATAGTGGGTTGTCTCCCTTAGCTGCAGGTGGGCACTATGGTATTGCAGACCCAGATTTGAAGTCTTATACCTGAGCAGCATTTTCATATTAAGAACAAAATCATTAATGAGAAATAATCATCTAAATAACATTTTACCTGGACTTAAGTCTAATGTCTGGGAAGTGCAATCCTTTGGGCTCTTAAAGAAATATGTTGATCACTTTAATTTTTGGTTATACTTTCCTTTTGGGTGTTTAAGATCATGCATTTGGCCCAAATCAATTTATTTTTACTTTTAAGGTCAGTTGAGGATCTGGTCCTCTGGAGTTACATAGGCTTAGGAGGAGCCCCTGGCTCCTTAGGCCTTTCTTTTATTAGTTCCATTGATGTGATGTTAAGTCAAGAGGTCCTGCTCGACCTGGGCTTCACTTGGAAGCATGGAGGAAATGTTTCCTCTGTGTTGACCCTCCTCTTTGTAGACTGGACACTGGTTTGAGTCCCTCTGGTGGGGTCTCCATGATCTCCCTGAACAAGAGAACAGGTGACTCATCACAGCTACAGGACATATTAAGAGATTCCCATAGTCCCCTGGGACACTGCTGACCTTCCAAGGAAAGGAATGAAACTGTCCCTTAAACCCCTTTGTCCAGATTAGTATGGGCTTTTAAGTATGATTATTAACCACCCAAGAAGGTCAGTTCCACCAGCCTGGTACCTTTAATTACTGTGTAATATATAGATAAAACTTGAACAAAACCCAAACATTCCCAATAAACATTTACTGGAAGAGATTTACCATTAAAGGTTAACTAGGCACAGTCCAGGAAAGGGACCTTAAAACAAGAATTTTCTAAGTCTGTTTCAAATGAAGGCTGTTCTGTTACAAACAGAAGCAGTCTCCTTTTAGTTTTCTATATCTTGATTTACAATTTTCAGAAGGGAGGGAGGTATCATATCACATACCTATGGACAGGAAATAAACTGATCAGAATTGAGACCAAGCTTCACAGAAACTGTTTTCTTCTAGATTGCATACATCTGGTTCAAGAAGGTAGACCAGGTTCTTCTTGAGCCAAATCATTCTTGTTATGGGCAAAAGAAAGTGCCAAAAGTAACATTTGCATAATACAGAGAAACATAAAAGACATCTTTCAGAAGCCATAGGTAACCCAATACTTGTCTGCACCCATTTAATTCAAATTTGTAACCCGGTGTGCAGTACAAGCCAGGAGTGGACTGAAAATTAACAACTCTGTATCTCGATAACCTGTTCAGAGCTTTTAATATGTTTGCTTAAAACAAATTTCATTATCCCTTCTATTCTGGAAATTCCCTGTCATTTTAATCTTTATATATCAATTTTTACTACTATAGTCCTTTTTAAATTCAGGAGACCATTTGCAATTAGGGCAGAATTGCATACAGCTGGCTGGGAAGAATGGCTGGATACTCAGGTTAGGGTCTGTGTCCCGAACAGCCTGTTTCCTCCAAGGGGTGGGGCCTGCTGAGGAGAATTGACTGTGTAGAGGTAGCCACAGGAAGAGGGGCTTTTTTGGTGCCATCTTGGAGAGGAGCCACAACAGGAGCTGTGACTGGAGCACAGCGGCTAAATGGCCCAGCATTTACTTACCTGGTGCGAGACTACAGGCCCATGAGGCATGGGTGAAAGCTAGTGGTAACTAGGGGCGGGCTGCAGGAGTGATCTGGAGTGGTGGGCTCTGAGCTGTGGCACAGAGCTGGGCAGTGTTTGTCTCACTGTGAGTTACTCCCCTTCCCCATGGTTTAAACTATAATAAATTCACATAAAAATATGTTATATAGTTTGTCTGATAGTGCAATAGACCCTGAGAGAACTTAGGCAACAGGGTCCAGTGACCCTGCTTATCTCCCCTTTAATGAACGATTAACAACCATCAGCAAGCCCAATTGTGATGGGCACAACTGAGGTCATGAAGATGGTAATTCTTTGACTCAGAAGAGTTCTGTGCAGCATCATCTTATTAAAAGAACATGGAATCCAAATTACATATATTAAGATAATATAATGAATTAACATTACCCATGTACGTACCCGTGCTTTAAGTTCCCAGGTAGACCTTTTAGAAAACACAAAACCATTAAAATCTTTTACTTTGTGTTGTTCAGAGAGTGGTCTATCAAAGAAGGTGTATAAACACACGGTAAAAAGAAACAACTGGCACCCAACCTCCAGGATAATCACTTAAGGAAAACTGCTATAACCCTGTTCAGACTTTAATAAACTCTTTTTAATAATATTTATAAACAA
>NW_008336857.1:683564-684096 GCF_000622305.1 Nannospalax galili
ATAATAGTGTAGATGCAAAGAAAAAGAAATGGACAACCTTATGTTCAGTTGATTGGCCCTTCTTCAATGTTGGATGGCCCCCTGAAGGGACTTTTAACCTGAGTTTGATTTCCAGGGTAGGGGACCACATCTTCCACCCACGGATGGACCACCAGGACCAGATCCAATACATCGTGACCTGGCGAGGCCTCATCAAACGACCTGATGGCTCCCCAGCCTGGGTCAAGTCCTTCCTTCCCCTGATTAACCCAACTGCTCCCCCTCCACCTCTGCAGGTCCTCCCTCTCAGACCAAAGGCGGAAGAGAAACCCATTCTCCAGGGAGGCACGGAGGAGAACGACATCTTTCCCCCGCCCTAGTCCTCTCAGATGGGCACTCCACCAATGGCACCACAAGTGCAGGCCCCGCCTCCTAACCCTGAGGAGCCACCATCACCTCCACAGGGACCTGCGCAGGCCAACACGGAGCCGGAGGGGGCAGGCCCCCAGCCTGACACCATTGTCCTCCCCCTCTGGCCGGTGGGGCCCCCAGA
>NW_008336858.1:0-1648 GCF_000622305.1 Nannospalax galili
GTTTTATCTTAGGGGCAATCAACAGGTACCTAATTGAATTAAAAGCCCACTAAATTGGAGGAAACCCATGTGTCTTTCTGTAAATATAGCCAAACACACATAGCTGGAGAGTTCATAAATCTAAGAGCAGACCCCAGGACTATAACATCCCTAGACTAATGTGGTTTCTTACTATGTACAAAATATATATCCTTCTGTTTACAGACAAGTGCCCCATCTGCCAATCATTTTGGAAGCTTCTTTCAGACCAGACAGAGTCTATTGCAGAGTACCACAACTGGTCACACATAGACACCATCTGTGAATTGCCCAATGCTAAATGGCACATCTACATTGCAACCTCTATACCTAAGGCTCAGGGAAAATAGAAAAAAGGGTAAAAAGTACACCAATGAATATCTCAGTTCTTATTAATGAATCTCCCTTATGTGACAGAGGCCCAGGAACCCAAAAGCCACACATGACCAAAGTGTAGAGATTGAGTCTGCAGAATGCTGGTCTTCGGACAGGACTCCTATATTAAATTTCACCCACCAAGGGTTCAAGGACCATGGTTTAGCCTTCAGGTTACGTGTACCTGTAGAAAGTCTCCATGTGGCCACCATATGAATACATTATTAGAATTTTGGGTCTCCCTTCACAGTTGCCACAATGAGACAGGGGAGAAAGAACATCCCCAAGCGGGTTCTTAGACTCAATTGGATGCTTTAGGACAA
Source organism: Nannospalax galili (assembly GCF_000622305.1). Lineage (NCBI taxonomy): Eukaryota > Metazoa > Chordata > Mammalia > Rodentia > Spalacidae > Nannospalax > Nannospalax galili. The sequence continues at coordinate 717 of NW_008336858.1, forward strand.
TTTTATTCGAATTTAAAGAAAAGTGCTCAGGGCAGGCAAGCTTCAAATTTTAGAAGAGGCCTTGATTTGGAGAATGGAGGGGAAAGGCAGGGGGGAAAGCCATGGAGCCACTCAAGTTTAGAGCCTGCATGGAGAACAGACACGTGGTGGACTAGAAGCCACATGGTTTGGAGAAGGAAGAGTTACAGAAAGTGTAAAGACATACTAGGTGTTGGGAACAGAACCTTTGATGGCTGGGCCAGCTCTCCAGCCCCCAGGGTCATAAGTTCTCCATGGACTTCATTACTGATGTCCCATTTGGATTCTTGTTTGGGGAATTTAACCTCTGGTGTGCCAAGATCCCCCTGACCTGATGCATGTTTTCCCAAATAATCAGTTTGGTCCTCCTGATCATCATCTGCCCTTCTTCCAAGAAGAGAATTCCTGTGTCAACCAGAGGAGTAAATGTCCCCACATCTGAGGAATCTATTTTTTTCTTCCTTTCCTTTTTCCTTCTTTTTAATTGTTTAATAAAAATTTGTTTTTATTTATTTATTTGCTATTTTTATTTGGTGCATATGAGTATATTGTCTGCATGTGTGTAAGTGCACCTGTGTTGTGAAGAGCCCATGGAGGTCAAAAAAGGGCATCAGATCCCTAGGAAGTGAAGTTGCGGACAGTTGTTACCCATCATGTCGGTGCTGGGAATTGAACCCTAGCCTTCTATAAGAGCAGTCAGTGCTCTCAAGCACTGAGCCATCTCTCCCAATTTTTTAAAAATTTAATTTCTAATCTCAAAAATTGGAAGATAAGGTTAGTTTGTACCAAGAGTTCACTTGGGTATTTTTTAAAATATTTTGCTGGGTTTTAAAAAAATTTTACGTGTGCGTGTATAGTGCCTACATGTATGCAAGTGCGCCCATGTCATGCAATGCCCATAGAGCCACAGAGGT
>NW_008336858.1:2062-4617 GCF_000622305.1 Nannospalax galili
AACTTAAGATGAAGGTCTATTGTCTTGGAGAGCAATCTCTACTAAATAAAGACCCACAAAATAACAGACATATCTAAGAAACTATTTTTTCTATCAAATTCTCTCTTCAGAGCTCCCTTAATTTCATTATTCTTCAAACTATAGATGAGTGGGTTCAACATTGGGATCACCACCATGTAGAAAACAGACACCACCTTGTTCTGGTCAATGGAGTAGCAGGATTTGGGCATCACATAAATGAACATGATGGTCCCATAGAACAGAGTGACTGCAGTGAGGTGGGAGGTGCAGGTAGAGAAGGCCTTCTGCCGGCCCCCAGTGGAGTGCATCTTCGTGATGGTGATGAGGATGTAGATATAGGAGACAGCTATGACTAGCACTGTGAACATAATGGCGAAGCCAACAGAAACAGTGTCAAGAATGATAGAGACACTGTCATCAGAACATGAGAGTTCAACTAAAGGAGTAAAATCACAGAAAAAATGATTGATTCTATTTGGTCCACGGAAGAGAAAACTAAAAAAAGAAATGGTAAAAGAGAAAGCATTAAGAAAACCACCTGTGTAAGCTCCTATGAGCAACTGAACACAGACTTGTGTGGACATTTTGGTTGAATAAAGCAGTGGGCTACAGATTGCCACAAAGCGATCATAAGCCATGACAGCCAGAAGGTAGCACTCAACTGTCCCAAAGAAAGCGGCTGAGCCAAGCTGGATAGCACAGCCAAGGTAGGAGATGTTTTTTCTCTCCCCTAGGAAATTAACTAACATATTGGGTGTGACAGAGGATGAGTAGCCAATGTCAGTAGAAGCCAAGTGGCTCAGAAAAAAGTACATGGGGTGCTGGAGCTGAGGAGAGGTTCTGATTAGCAGGATTGTGCTGAGGTTTCCAGACAGGGTCACCAGGTAGATGCACAGGATGATGATGAAGAGGATGACTCGAAGGACTGGGTCATCTGTTAAACCAAGTAAAATGAACTGTGTCACTGTTGTATAATTTGCATCCACCAGAAAATCCATGGGACACTATAGCTTCTGCCAGAAAAAAAGCTGTGTTGAAGATATTACATGACTGGATTTTTAAATATGTGGCTGTATTTTGTTTCACACATACCTGGAAGGTATCATAAACAAATATGTCAGTCAAGAAAAGTTTGAAATAAAAATAGATGTTTTACTCTGACTCTCAGAGTTCATAAATTTGTATGCATTGAATCTGTCTTAAAATTTTTAAACTGAACAAGGAGAAAATTTCAACAAATCATGTGTAAGGCTTCTTTACTTTTATTTACAGTAAAATATACATAAGCTTCTTTAAATCTAAAGATTTAAGACTCTGAGAACTGAGCCTCCAAGATGCCTCAGCTGATAAAGGCTCTAGCCACCAATACTGTCTGAGTCCCATTATACGAACCCACATGGTGAGAGGAAAGAACTGACTCCTAACAGCTGTCTTCTCACCTTCACATATGTGCTGCACCCCCCACATGCCACATGTCCCAAATGCATGCATAAATAAATGTAAATTATATGAGATTTCTGAAAAATAACAAAGCAGTTATTACAGTATAACCAAGGATTGACATGTTTAAACATAAATTTATGTAATGAAGACTTAAATAATTGTTAATCATGGAAGTCTTATTCTCCACTAGCATAGGATTTAAATGTTATATATAATTCTATTTTCATGTTCATGTGTGACATTACTATGCTGACATTTTTTTCACTTGAATGAAAAGCCTAGCTCTTAAACTTAGCTTTTAAGAGTAGGTACAAACTCGGAGGAAACTTGTTCCCCTAGGTATGTGTTAGAAGCCTCTATCTTCTGGAACTGTGCTGATGAAAGTCTCTGCTGGAACTCTGTCCCTGAGTCAGGCCTCACACATATTTTCAGTCAAAATGGTTGCTACATTTCAATTGGGAAGTACAACCTTGGTTCCACCCTAATGTCAACAGATCATCTGACCTTTTCAAAATGACCACTTCTAGACATCTCATTTGTCCAAGGTTATGTCCCTTCCCAGTCTTCATTGTGTGCAGTGGAGATGGGCGTGCTTGCTTTCAGTGATTTCGTATGTTAATTCTCAAGCATACACACATTAATTCATTATCTTTTTTGGTGGAGTACCAAATTGAGGTTCCCAGTAAACAAGATCAGGTGCGCAAGTCCAAAGACACAATAGCACATGGTTTTGCTGGGCATAATTAAAAGTCATTAGTCCAGATAATGTCCATTTATAAAAGTCATTCCTACATCCATGGAATAGCATTAGATACATTACTTCCATTTTATAGTTGAGAAAACAATTTGAATATGTTAAGTTACATGTAACTTAAGATTACATGAGAAATAGTAGAATTACATATGAACACCAGGCACTGAACTCAGTCAATTATTTTTCTAGTACCTATATCATATATGAAGAGCTGAGAGCGCTTGGATATTTGGTACAGATAGCAGGGTAGATTCCCAGTTTTCTTATGGAAAATATATAGAGGTGATTGGATGGTGACATTGGTCATAAAATCTATTAGTTAAATGAAGATTTCTTA
>NW_008336859.1:0-270 GCF_000622305.1 Nannospalax galili
GGAACGGAACCCCGACCGGGCGGCTGACCGCGGTCCTCTGGAGCCGCCAGCACCAGTAGCAGAGAGGCACAGCAAATGCGGTGCGTGATCCGCCGCACCCCCCAGCGACATGTGGGACACCGGCGCCATGCTAGCAGCTGGCGCCCCGAGATCCCTGCACTCCCATATCTGGCGCCCAACGTGAGAGCCTCTGAACTTCGCGCAAGTCAGCAGCTGGCACCCCCGGAAACGCAGGATTCGTGAGTATCTCTCCCACCAGGAGAGCAACAC
>NW_008336860.1:0-353 GCF_000622305.1 Nannospalax galili
TATAATGGCACATAGGGCAAAGTGTTGGAACATTGGAGCACTGGGTTGTGAAAATAGATCATTGAGATGTCATATTGTAGCATTGTGATGGCACATTGGAGAAATGTATTGGCACCTGGGGCAATAGTTTTGGCTCATTTGAGCATTGTGATATCACATTGGAGCACTGTGATGTCACAGTGGAACAATGAAAAGTCATATAGTAGCATTGTGATGGAACATTGGAGCAATATAATGGCACGTGTGGCAACAGTGTGGGGACATTGGAGCATTGTAATATCACCTTGGAACATTGTGATATAATATTGTAATATTGTGATGGCACATTGGAGCAATATGAAGGGATTAGAGGC
>NW_008336861.1:0-830 GCF_000622305.1 Nannospalax galili
ATTTTGGGTTAAGTTTAAGATTAGTGATATGTTATTGGTTAAGTGTTTGGGGGGTTAGTTTTAGGATTATGTTTATGGTTAGGTCTACGGCTAGAATTTTCATTAGGTTTATGGCTAGCACATGTGTTAGGGTTAGGGTTAAATCAAAGGGTAATATTAGATTTAGCGTTAGGTGTAGCAGTAGTTTATGGTTTATGACATGGGTTAGCTTTTGGGCTACGTTAGATTTAGATTGTGGGCTAGGGTTAGTGCTAGAGTTAGCGTTAGTGCTAGGGCTAGGTTTCACGGCTAGGGTTAGGATTAAGATTAGGGTTAGGATTAGGGTTAGGGCTAGGTTTAATGTTGGTGTCAGGGCTAGGGTTAAGTTTAAGGTGAGGGTTACAGTTAGGGTCAGGGTTAGGGCTCATGTTAGGTTTAGGTTGAGGGTTAGGCTTAGGTTTAGATTTAATGTTGGGGCTAGAGATAATTTTGTGGCTCTCCATAGTGTTAGAGATACGTTTAGGGCAAAGCTTAACATTAAGGTTAGGCTTCAGGTTAGGTCTAGGATTTAGTATTAGGTTTATGATTAGGGATTAGGATTGGGGTTAGGGTTAGTTGTAGGATTAGCCTTAGATTTAGGTTTAGGGTTAGAGTCAGAGTTAGGGTTCGTGTTAGGGTAAGAGTTAGGATTTCAGTTATGGCTAGTGCTCAGCTTATGGTCAGTTAGAGTTAAAGTTAGGATGAGAGTTAGGATTTCAGTTATGGTTAGTGCTAAGCTTAGGGTTAGAGTTAAAGTTAGGATGAGGAGTAGGGTTAGGGTTATTTTTAGGGTAGGTTTAATCTTGGGAATT
>NW_008336862.1:0-105 GCF_000622305.1 Nannospalax galili
GTAAAACTCCATCATATAAGTGAACCACATTTTCATTATCCACTCATCAGTAGGGAGACACTTAGGTTGCTTCCATCTCTTAGCTATTGTGAAAAGAGCAGCAAC
>NW_008336862.1:604-762 GCF_000622305.1 Nannospalax galili
CCTTTGATGTACAGAAGCTTTTAAGTTTAATGAGGTCCCATTTGTTAATTCTTGCCCTTGTTCTCTGAGCAATTGATGTCCGGTTTAGAAAATCCTTTCCTACACCTATATATATCTTGTAGGTTTTTCCCAATGTTTTCTTCTAATAGTTTCAGAGT
>NW_008336863.1:0-478 GCF_000622305.1 Nannospalax galili
TCCTACACCTATATCTTATAGGTTTTTCCCAATGTTTTCTTCTAAGAGTTTTTTGAGTTTCAGGCTTTACATTAAGGTCTTTGAGCCATTTGGAATTGACTTTTGTGCAGGGTGACAGGGGTTTAGTTTCATTCTTCTACAGGTGGAGATCCAGTTTTGCCAGGACCATTTGCTGAACATGCTGTCTTTCCTCCAGTTAATGTTCTTGGCCCCTTTGTCAAATATCAGGTGGCTAAAATTGCAATTACTCATATTTGGGTCTTCATTGTTCCATTGGTCTATGGGTCTATTTTTATGCCAGTACCATATTGTTTTTATGACTATATCTCTGTAGTAGAGCTTAAAATCTGGTATAGTAATCCCCCCAGCATTGTTCTTAGTTCTCAGGGTTGTTTTGGCTATCCGACATCCCTTGTACTTCCGTATAAATCTTAGGATAGTTTTTTCCAATTCTTTGAAAAATTTCATGGGGATTTTG
>NW_008336864.1:0-2439 GCF_000622305.1 Nannospalax galili
AAGGTATTTGTTGTTGTTATTTTGTTTGGACTGGATTACCTTCCCTAGCAGAGTGTCCTCTGGGGTCAGCAAAGTGTGGCATGTGTGGGAATTTCTTTTTGAAGCAGAATAATAGTCCATTATATGTATGTCCTGTGTTTTGCTTATCCATTATTCTGTTGATGGAAATGTGCGTTGCTTTCACCTTTTGGCTTTATAAACAATGTGCTCTGAGTTTGTGAATCTGTCTGTTTCAGTCCCTGATTTGTGTCTTTTAAGGTAGAATCCCGGAATTTCCAAATCATATGGCCACTGTGTTAGTTATTTGAGAAACTGGCTTACTGCTCCACCTGTATTATTTTATATTCTTCCAGGAGCACACAAGTATTCCAATTTCTCCACATCCCCACCCAAACGTGTGTGTTTTTTTCTTGGTTTAAATAAGATATCAAAGATAAACAAAACACAAAAAGAGAAACTTTGCACTGTTAGCTACTGAAAGCTAATTTTTTGTTTGTTTGATTTGTGCATGAGACTTTGCTTAATTACCTCTAAGAGTAGTTTATGTAATTCTTATCCAAGGAATCTATATAATACTGGCTAGAATGAGATAAACTATTTGCAATGGAGTCTGCTTTGGTGCTAAGCTTTCTTATGGTGTAAACATCAGGCCCAGGGGCTCCACGTTGCAGGTTCAGGCTACTGGCCTTAATGGTGAACTCCAATTTACCAATGGAATTCCACCAGTGTTCATAGAAGCAGCTATGTCTACGATAAAGTTAGAATCTTGCATCTCCTTGAGCACAGTGGGACAACTCTAGCCCATTTGTGAATGTTGAAATGTTAGCTTAGGACTAGGCAAACTGTTTTTGGTAAAAAGCCAGATAGTAAATATTTCAGGCTTTTCAGCCATTATATGGTCTTTGACTTGCAGTCAAATCTTCCATTTTGGTGTGAAAACAGCCATAGGAACTACATAAACAAATTGACATACTTATGTTCCAATGAACCTAAAGTTTCAATTTCATATAAATCTAACATTGCAATAAAAATTATTCTTGATCTTTTCTCTCCTAACCCATAGAAAGTGTAGTGCATGCAGACAGGACAAAAAATGCAGCTGGTTCTCTTTGACCTGTGGACCATAGATTACTGACTTGTTTTTAACATCGTGACCTTTTTTACTTCTTTGATTTGAACATAGAGTTTCTTTTGGATTGAATTCACTGTTTCCATAAGTACATGTTTCAGACCTGGCCTCTAAACAGAAATTGTATTTGGAAGCTCTTGGAATGGATGTATATGTATAAAAAGAGTTGTTATTCACCAAGCATGCCAAGCGTTAAATGAGCAAACCAACTTGGAAGAATTTATTGTCAATCTTTAAGAATTAAGGTTTTCATCGTTATGTTCTACATTTGACTATGGATTCATGTTTTTAAAAAATTTTACTATTTTTATTTTATGTGTACAAGTGTTTTGCCTGCATGCCTGTAAATATACCCACGTCGTGCAATGTTCACGGAAGTCAGAAGAGGGTGCCACATTCCCTGGAACTGGAATTACTGATGGTTTTTACCTCTCATGTGGGTGCTGGGAGTTTATCTCAGGTCTTCTGCAAGAACAGTCGGTGCTCTTAACTTCTGGGCCATCTCTCCAGCCCCAGATTCCTTTTATTTAAAGTGAATGTTACAAATAGACTTCACAACCCACTTTAATGAAGATAGGCTAAAAACATTGAAACAAAGACAGATTAACATGTCTGGAGATTTAAAAAAATATATTCAAAATAGAGGTTCGAAGCCAGATCCAAGAAGCTGTCAGTGACATTTTTTCTTAATGTTTAGTTTGCCTGGTGGTTTTCTTTTTCTGTATGCGAAAAGAATAGAACAGGTGTGATGTGTAAAAGCATGATACAACATTGGAAATCATTGTTTTACCGGTGTGCTTCAAATGACTCAAAACTGCCATAGAACATTGAAGCTCATGGTTTACAACCAAATCCTGATATTGACAATGTTAGTGTAAGATAGCAAATTTGAATGCAAAAAAAAAACAAAAACAAAAACCCAGAATAAAAAGAAAAAAGAATGCCGAAGATCTACTTGGAAAGGTTGAACGGTCTCAAAAGTTATATTGTATGAAAGTATAGACATATGTATGGTATACATATGTGTGCATGTTGTTAGAGCGGCCAGCATTTATTATGGAGGTGTGATCTGGTAAACTGAAGTGTATTCTAAGTTCTGTGAAAATATCTCAAGGGGATAGATTCTACACATACTCCTAGATTTCTGCTGAAAAAAATTTTACAGACATCACATAGAGAAAACTATTCTTTAGAGTACGATGTCACAGATGAGTCTCTACAGATCATGCTTTTCTTGTCCTACTTTGACTTTCTTCTTGCCAAAAAAATGTTTTCACCTATTAATGCTTTGGAATTAGTGAGGTTTTATT
>NW_008336864.1:3893-4813 GCF_000622305.1 Nannospalax galili
TGTCTGAATCTATCTGTTTCAGTCCCTGATTTGTGTCTTTTAAGGTAGAATCCCGGAATTTCCAAATCATATGGCCACTGTGTTAGTTATTTGAGAAACTGGCTTACTGCTCCACCTGTATTATTTTATATTCTTCCAGGAGCACACAAGTATTCCAATTTCTCCACATCCCCACCCAAACGTGTGTGTTTTTTTCTTGGTTTAAATAAGATATCAAAGATAAACAAAACACAAAGACATCCAGTAGATCTTTCATGAAATGGCTAATGAAGTAATGTCCCATTTTTAAATTGGATGATTTCATTTTCATTTTTATTATGCACACTTGTGTGCCCTTGTACATGTGTGTGTGCATACAAATCCCCCAGCATGTATGTGGAAATCGACGGACAGTTCATGGGAGTCATTTCTCTCCTTTTTCCAGGAGAATTCTGGCATTGAACACGGGCTTGGCAGCAGGCTTCTCTACCTGCTGAGCCATCGTGCACTGACTGTTCATTTTTTTTCTGTCGTTGGGTTGGAGTTATTTTTATTCCTGAGGTACAAATCACCAATTGGGTCTCCCTCTACCCAGGTGTGTCAAGTTGAAAACTAAAGCTACCCAACAAACAGGATCTCTCATTGAACCTAGAGCTCATTGATTTGGTTAGGAGGGCTGGTAAATGAGCTCCAAGCATCTGCCTCCCTTGCATGTGGCATGGCAGACAGTTAAGCCATCTACCCACCCCCATGAATCTACTTTGATGTCTGGAAAACGCTAATTAATCTTGAAAGAAAGAATAAGAATAAATATCAGTTCTTCACTTGTGTGAACTTTCTTCTGTATGGAGCAGATGTTGCTGCCCAGTGAGATGAGGACGACAGATTTCCATTTTGGTCTCTTTTCCTTTTCCGTTTCATTTTCCTTCCCCTCACCTGTC
>NW_008336864.1:5431-8351 GCF_000622305.1 Nannospalax galili
CGCACCCGTGTCGTGCAATGTCCGCGGAGGACAGAAGAGGCTGTCGGATCCCCTGTAACTGGAGTTACAGACAGTAGGTAGCTGCCATGTGGGTGCTGGGAATTGAACCTGGGTCCTCTGCAAGAGTAGTCAGTGCTCTTAACCGCTGAGCCATCTCTCCAGCCCCTACCTTTTTGTTTTTATCTGGACTTTCCCTCAGTAGATTATAAAACAAAACAATTTTTGCTTTAATGCTAGTTGAGTCTCCAAAAGGATCTCTCCTCTTTGGGGATAACTAGATACCCATCACCTGCTTATGTGAAGGGAGTTACTGACCCTGACCTTACACTTTGTAGTGAGTCTTCTACCAGGGAGTTATTGAATATTTGCAATGAGTAGTATCTACTGGACTGTAGATACTGACCCCCTAGACTGCCATTTGTCTTAGAGGAAACTGATATGTCTAGGACATAGATAACTGCAGAGGGCCTTTCATTCTCTTTCTTCCTGCTTACCATCCCCTGTTGCACAAACACAAATTGTTTCTTCATAAATAAACATGACTTGAGCCACGTGTGGTGGTCCTTGCACTGCGGAGGCAGAGGCAAGCAGATCCCTGAGATCAAGGCCAGTCTAGCCTACATGGTAAGTTCAGGCCTGCAGGGGCTACAGAGAGACCATGATTCAAAAAACAAAAAAAAAAATTAAATAAATAAACATGACTTAATTTACTTTTTTGAATGCTCTGGATACCATGTAGGAAGCTGGCTGACCTGTTTTAGGGATAATTATCAAGCTTTGCTGATGATTCTGTAGTAGATGACTGTAATAGGCTGCTAGATGGAGGAGCTGCCTCGTAGAAGAGACCACTCTGCTGTTTCTTCTATTATAAAGATACGGAACTCACCATGGGTGTTTTCCTCTCATGACCTCACTTAAAACTAACTCCCAAAAGATATACATCCCAGCATATCACATTGTGAGTCATTATCAATGTGTTGGATTTTAGAGAACACAGCAACCATTTTCTGTTCTCTCCCGGCAGAACCGGCTTGCTCTACGCGATGACGGTCATCCAGTGTATCACAAGTATGTCTGCAGGCGCACTCTTTGTGGTTGAGAAGAAGCACTTTCTGTGAGTATCTCTGCTACAGGAGTAGGCATCAGGGGTTGGTGATCAAATTGGGCACATTCAGATTTGGGCCTAGGATGTGATCTCCTGGATTACTAGTGGGTTTTTCTTTTTCATTTTTTATTTGTTTATGTTGAAAAATATGAATTTTGTGTTAATTATGTACATCATAAGTTTTTTAAGAATGTATAGAGATTACTGATACTGAGAAAAAGAAGTCATGGGCTGGATGGGAAATCAAGAACGTGTGATGCTTGCTACTCAGGGAAAGTTTCAAAGTTGAGCCTTGATCGGCCATCCCAGTCCTACAGAGAAAGCATCAGTAAAGGGGCTAAATAAGTATCTTTTACTTTTTAGCAAATAACATGTTCACAATAATTCTCCAAAGAAAAATTGCAGGAGCTTGATAGAAATTTAAGTGTAGTAGGTTTAGCAGAAAGTTGAATTTGTAGAGATAAATTGACCGTGAATAAGAACAAATTTAGCCCTCTTGAATGGAGGGGTGGAAAGAACCAGAGGGGTGGTTTTCAGTAAGATCTGTTTTATCTCTTGTGAAAATGGAAGAATTTCTTCCCCATGTGCTTAGGACTTGACACTTTCAAAATCAGAAGAGATTTTTCAGTAAGAAAGTACATCCTAAGAAAGGAACGATCAGAGAGTGGGGCTGAGGATAGACCTTAGTGCTTGCTTAGCATGCATGAAGCCCTGAGTTAAGTCCACGGTACCACATAAACCCAGGCATGGCGGCATGCCTATAATCCCAGCACTCAGGCCAGTTTGATGGCATAGGGAGTTCAAGGCCAATCTGCACTAGAGACCCTGTCTCAAAAAAAAGAATTAATCATAGAGGCAGTGGCTGAGAGAAAGCTGTCAGGAGGATTAGGATGTAGGAGCTGACAGGATTGTGTGTTTGTAAAGTGTGATCATGGAAGGAAGCATTCTCTTTCTGTAAAGTCAGAGCAGCAGAAGTAAAGTCTGTAGTGACCTGGAGCTGCAGTGCGGTTTCGGGAATATGACAGTGTCACCTTCTTCATAAGAGGTGGGAGGAGAAAAGCCTCTGTGATCACTGACTGACATGAACCCCTGAAGAGCTGCTCTTTAGAGAGCCAAGTTAGAGGAGCAGAGTCACTGAGGAGAGGAAAGACATCAGGTTCCGTTTCCCTGGAGTCCGTCCTGTGGGCAGAGTCGACAACACAGGAGAGATTTCTGTCATGAGGGGGAAAACCGTGAGAGTGTCATGAGGTCGATAGCCCTGGGATACTGGCCTCTGAGATGGGGAAGGACTTGGGGTTCAGCCTTGGGCCTGAAGGGCACTCTGCTGTTGGACCCCTAGTGGCAGCAGAGTCAGTGCAGCTGGAGTCTCATCTGTGCCTTCTAGACTAATCTAGGATGTAAGATGTGGATTTTTTTTTTCTGTAGACACGAGTATACCAGGGGATACTACAGAGAGTTACCGTATTTCTTTGGAAAACTGGTATCTGAGTTGGTCCCCAGGAAGTTGTTGCCAAGTATTTTATTTAATTTTATATCATACAGCATAGCAGGTAAGTACCTAGATAGAAAGATGTGTCTTCAGTCGGGTATGAGGTGAAGCGTGTTTTGGTTCATACAGCTGTCAAGGAGGCCCACAGCAGGTCCCACTATGCACTCTGAAACACGTGTCCAGTGTGGGTATGGTCATCAGGATTGTTCCCAGCAAAAACTAAAAAACTTTATGAAACTGTGTTTTTACTGGAAGACTCTTATACAAACATAGAAATAGCTTATAAGTCTGTTTGAAACTGTGCTATATATTATATACAAATATAG
>NW_008336864.1:8705-11377 GCF_000622305.1 Nannospalax galili
CATTTCCCTTCCATGCATCCCCCATCCCCCAAACCAAACCTTATACACCCTCCCAAACAGGAGCAGGAATATTTATATCTTTATATTTAATATTTCTGTGTTTCAATGTATGTATCTCTATATAAAAACTAAACATAGACAAGTAGACAATATCTCACATATATGGACATGTGTGCCTAAAAACAAACACATTGGGATTGGGTTGTTAGTATACTGTGAGGAGTTATTTGGAAGATGTGCACAGATACACTTGTGTACTGTGCTCGGGTTTCACCCTAGATTCATTGCATCAGAAGTTCTGTACATTCCACACACACACGCACACGCACAGAAACACACACACACACACACACACACACTCCCGAAATATATTTGACAACATGTTCTGAGCTAAGAAGCATCTTATGATAAAGCACAGCCTTTCATTTTAAAAATAAGAAGTGAGTTGTTAAGAATTAGGCATTTAGACTGGTGGAATGGCTCAGAAGATACATGTATTTACTGTGCAAGACTGATGATCTGAGTTTTGACCCCAGAACCCACAGCTAAAGAGAGAGAAGCACTTCAGAAAATTGTCCTCTGACCTTCACAGTCATGCCATGGTGCGTGCTCACCTGCAAACACACACACACAAACACACACACACACACACACACACACACACACACACCATGTAAAATTTTAAAAATAATTAGGCATGGAATTCAGATTCCCCAGACTCCTACCTTGTGTTCTTCTGACTGTTCTATGACTCATACCATTAGCTCGCTGTTCCATTGCAGTTATATGGTGACTTGCCTAGAGGAAAACTAAAATTCAAAGGTACCTTTCCTGCTCCTCGATGTTAAAGCCATTGCAAAGCTGTTCAATTCTGATCCCAGTTTCTTCACTAATGTAGTTACAGAAAGCAGTAAGGAGTGTGGAAATGAATGTTTTCTATTCATGAGTGTCCTGTGAGAGCAGGCTGAAGAAATTTGGCGAGTTGTGTTGCTTGTAGCTCTCCATGTCAGGAGCTCATAAATTGTTCATAATTACACATAAAAGAAAAGATGATTTTGCAGCAAGTACAAAAGTAAAACCATATGATGGGGCTAGAGAGATGGCTCAGTGGCTAAGAGCACTTTCTGCTTTGCATAGGACCTGGGTTTGGTTCCCAGCACTCACTTAGGACAGCTTACAACTGCCTTTTAAACAGAGCTTACAACTGCCTTTAACTACAGCTCCAGGGAATCTGGCACCCTGTTCTGGCCTCTGAGGGCATCCATACACACATGGCACATACTCTAACAGATACATAAAGTAAAATAATCGTTTTTTTTGAGACAGGGTCTCACTATGTAGCCCTAGCTGGTCTGGAACTCAGAGATCTAGCCTCTGCTTTCCAGGTGCTGAGATTAAAATAATGTGCCATCATTCCCAGCAAAATAAATCTTTATTTAAACCTGTATAATAACTTTATACAGACACGTGGAAGCAATGAAATTGGGAATGAAGAGTAGTTGGGTGATTGTGAAACTCCTATTGTTTTCTCAGATTATCAAAGTACTGTTTGAACAAATAGACAATTCCCTTGACATAGGCTTCTGACCCTTTCTTTGTTCCTTCTAAGGAGTGATAACGGGTGTGAAGGGTTTCCTCACCATGGTGTTTACTGTCTTGATGTTGGGTTATTCTGCGAGCTCCTTGTCATTGTCTATAGGAGCCGGAGAGAACGCACGGAAGGTACCAACACTGATTGTGGTCCTCTATTTTGTGTTCATGCTGGTGAGTATAAACTCTGCTTTTCTAAGAGGAAAATTTTCCTTGTATTCCTATCTGTGTGTGGAAAACCTGCTTTGAGGGTTCTGTACATAGGGCATGAGGCCACATGCTTAAATATTGTATAGTCTATAGCACAGAAGGAACTGCCTTTCTTCCTGGCTTTTTTCTTTTTTTCCTTTTTTGCCATTACTCTAAAGTTGGTTCTATTAATGAGCTCTTAAAAGACATTTCTTGAAGAGACATATTACGAAACCAATAAATATGAACTTCAAACCCAAAGAAGTCTGATTGGCCGATTCCTTCGCATAAGAACAGGTCGTCTGCCTTCCTTCATGTCCCTGTTAGAGAACTGTCTGTAGTTGGACCAGAGCTGAAGTTTAGTTAGGTTCACTGCTCTCCAAGGTGAAACAAAGCTCAGGAGAAGTAAACGGTGGGGAGCAATGTGGGTGCTGGGAATGGAATCCAGGTCTTCTGCAAGAACAGCCAGCACTCTTAACCACTAAGCCATCTCTCCAGCCCCTTATTTTTACTTTATTTTTTGTCTTTTTGAGACAGGGTCTCTCTGTAGCCCCACCTGGCCTAGAACTTACTATGTAGACCAGACTGGCCTTGAACTCAGATATTCTCCTGCCTCTGCCTCCCAAGTGCTTCAACTAAAGACATGTGCCCACTATGCCTGGCCCTAATTTTTATTTTTAACTGTGTATGTGTGTGTGTCTGTGTGTGGGTATGTGCCCATAAGCCAGAGGCATTGGATTCCCCCAAGAGCTAGATTACAGGTGGTTGTAAGCTGGGAATTGAAAACTCAGGTCTTCTGAGAGAACGGTACATGTTCTTAATCACTGTGCCATCTCTCCAGCCCTTATTATTACTCTGTGTGTGTGTGTGTGTGTGTGTGTGTGTGTGTGTTT
>NW_008336864.1:12952-13662 GCF_000622305.1 Nannospalax galili
TCACCAACAATGATTCATTCTCCTGATTTCCCCACGTCTATCCAGCATTTTTTGTCCTTGTTTCCATCTTGGTCATTTTGACTGGATAAAATGATATCTGAAATTTAATTTGCATTTGCAAAGGATGTTGAAATTTAAAAAACTTCTCAGCCATTCTTATTTTTTCTTTTGGGTGAACTTTGTTTATTTCCATGCCCCAATTTTTAATTGGATTATTTGCTTTCTTGATGTTCAGGTTTTTTTTTAAGCTCTTTGTATAGTCCAGATTCTAACCTTCTGTCACATGTATTGCTGGGAAAGATGTTCTCCATACTCTGTAGTTTATTTCTTCACTCACATGGTGGTGTCCTTTGCTATACAGAAGCTTTGTAGTTTCATGAGGTCTCCTTAACAATTGTTGATTTTAATGCGTATACTACTGGGGTGCTGTTCAGAAAGTCCTTTCTTGTGCCTAAAATTTCCAATTCATTCCCACTTTCTTCCCTGACAGATTCAGATTATCAACTCCTATGATTAGGTCCTTGATCTGTTTGGAGTTCAGTTGTCCAGGGTGAGGGATAGGTTGAAGATGCTGGTTTTACTCCATTGTATATTTTTGGCTTATTGTAAAAACCAAAAACAACAACAACAACAAAAAAGCACATGGTAGAAGTAGTGTTGGCATAGATAGATAGATAGATAGATAGATAGATAGATAGATAGATAGATAG
>NW_008336864.1:15160-16141 GCF_000622305.1 Nannospalax galili
CTCCCTGCAATAAATTGTGTCTTAATATTGTATAACAAAGTCTCATAATTACAGGTGGATTTGATTAAAATGGGCAAGAAAAGATTGTTGCTATGAATCAATACTATTCATTGTTTTATGGGGTTATAGGATTGGCGGTCAAAGAAGGATGGAGCTTTGTGGTAATCTGGTCAGAGATCTCACCCCTTAATCAAGTGAAGCAGCACTCTAGCCCTAGGCCTCCTGATGGCCAGGGAAAATAGCAAAAGCTTTGCTGGGCAGACTGTGAACTTGAACTTAGTGTGCTTCTTATTTCCTTTAATATATATTAATATATTGCAATTAATGATAGGTTGAACTTGCGGAAGTAACTATCTTCTTTGGAAAATATTTGATATTTAATACTGTTTACCTTGCTCGTTACCACTTTTGTTACAGGCTTTGCAGCATAATGAATTCTGGGGACAGAACTTCTGTTCAGAACTCAGTGGAGCAGAAATCGGTCACTGTCAGAACTATGTAATGTAAGTTTAAGTTCAGTGTCCTGATGGGCTCCCTTATTGTGCTGTGAATAGAAAGACCCTGTACTTACACGTGGAACTAGTCCTTTCAAGGTCAACAATCAAGTCTGAGTCCCAGTTCTCCACCTTGTACAGGAGTCACTGTGTGCCACCACATGCTGGTTTGTAGCTTCTACTCCAGAGTGTAGAGAATGCGCAGAAAGGTTTCTCTGGAGCCATTTGAAAAATGATGCTTTGATTATGGATTAGAGTTATTTCAGAATAGTTGAGTTTTGAAATGGGTTGTTTTGATAGTTTAGAAATGGCATATCATTTCTAAATGTATGGACTGTATGGTCCCTGTGAGCCCAACCCATAGACAGCAGAAACTGTTAAAGGAATGAGCTTTACCTGCCAAGATTCTGGCCCTTCCCTCTGTCTCACAGTTCTCTTCAAGAAATCAAAGGCTCCAGGGTATGTGTAGGGGAGGTGCAGGTGTAAA
>NW_008336864.1:18809-19161 GCF_000622305.1 Nannospalax galili
GCTTACTAAAAGAAAATAGTTTTTGAAGGACAGTGATCTAGGAAACCCCTGAATTTAGCTCCCTGTGACTAGATTTTGAATCCTACTTAACACAGGTGTGTTGCGCTATTAATACACACCAATCTGGAAATTATAACTATATATTTTGTCTTTGAACTCTAAGAACACTTTTCTTATGACTTTGGATTTACAGCATGATGTCATAATATATAATCTTTCCTGATTATCAATATCAAGGTCAATTATTTTTTCCTATTTTAGTGTAATCACATCTATACAAAACATATAACACAAGCCTGACGACATCCTTACTCTTACCAACAAATTTAGCTTATTTGTCAAAGATTTGCTT
>NW_008336864.1:19200-19693 GCF_000622305.1 Nannospalax galili
AATATCCTTAATTTACATATTAACATATCTTCAGGCTAATCTGGTAGTGTGCAAACAATATGTGAACATAAGCACACGTGCAGACATAAAACACACACATGCAAAAGAAAAGACATGGAAAACACAGTTTTTAAAAACTCAAAAGTTTTATACCTCTTTTAGGTTGTATCATTTGTCAGATTTTTTTGACTCTCGATCTGACTTTTTTTCCCAAAGCTCTAAGCAATATCCTTAATCTTAAATTTATTCTTTTAAAGGACTGACTCTTATTCTAATGGAGGTGGATCTCTGTGAGTTTGAGGCCAGCCTGGTCTACATAGTGAATTCTAGGCCAGCAGGGCTACATAGTGTCTTAAAAAATGAAAATAAATAAATATAAATAGATAATAAATGCTTGAATCCCAGTTGAAACAACAGAACATTTATATCTCAGAGACAAAGTACTTAAAAGAAACTATTTTTTAAAAAAAACAGTGAAAACAAAGGCTTTAAA
>NW_008336864.1:20152-22850 GCF_000622305.1 Nannospalax galili
TTACCTCACAGATCCCTGCTTCACCCTTCCTTAAATCAGAAAAGGGCTAAGAATCTAATCACTGGCTTTGCAGTGTGGGAAGGAGAAATAGGAGAGAAAGCTCTTAGACAAAGGAAAATAAAGTTAGGTCAGGATATGAAGATAAATGCGACTGGATGTACATGTTACCAAGCCCAGATTCTGATGCTGGAAAAGTTCCAAAAGAGTCCTCACAGGCCCACTGGATTCCAGGTCTGTCAGGAGCCCCAATTCATGGTGGAAATTTCCCAGAATCAAAAACACCATGGGATTGTGGCTTGGTGTGCTGGAAGAGATGGTTTGTCAAAATAAAACTGTTATGATTCTTTACCCAGATAAAATTTTGACTTTAGAGTTTTACAGTATTGTAATTGAAAATGCAGCTGCACATCTGGGGGTCTGGGATATAAAAAGAAAATTTATAAATCAATCAAATAAATAAAAAAAGACCCACATTTCCCTCAAGCTCTTTTTCTTCTATGAAGATCTGCAGCATGGGAAATGTTTCCCAACCTCCTAAAATATGTTACTGGCAATTAGGTCAGAAATTTCTCCCAACATCTCATTTTCTGAGGCTTTGATTGTCAGGAATCCCCGCCGAGCCTCCGTTTCCAGGTGAAGACACCTGTTTCCTTGAATCACTGTATGCATGTACTCAGACTAGTCTAGAACTACTCAGCTTCGTGCCACAGCCTCCTGGAGTGCAGTTTTTCGGTTTGCACGAATGTTCCCACGCAGTCTTTTCTGTAACTTTACTCTCAGTAACCCTGCAGCTTATTCCTGACAGGCCACAGGCCTTCTGCCAAGGGTTGCTAAATGCAGAAGCTGATTTGAGAGGGTACCACTTGCCCTCTAGCGGCGCAGCCCAGAAGAGCATCCTGAAACCTGGTACCCTGGTCTAGGGTGCTTTGGCTACTTGCTCTGGTGCTGCCTCCTCCCCTGTGCCCCAGGTCCCTGATGAAGAGTGAAGGTTCACTAGCACAGCCTGGCCCCTCCATCACCTGACCACTCTATGCCTGGGGAGTGTGGGTGAGCATGTGACGCCAGAGGGGGGCGGGTATTGCTGGTGCATTTGTTGGAAAATAGAGTTCAAGGGCGGTGGCTACCCAGCTCCTTTCAGTTTCATTTGGAAGCAAGTATGAAGTATGAACAGTTCAGAATGATTTTCCTGAAGTTTTGTCAGGGTTTAATTGGCAGGTCTGCTGGTGTGTTCTGGAAAGTATGGTGAAGTGAAACAGTTTTAGTCAAATGTGAGAAAATGAATATAGTTGATATTGGATAAACTTTAATGAGCGTGGGAGTTGCCATAGGCGGAGGGGCAATTTGCTAACACTAGTATGTTATTTATTTTGATTTTTGAGACAAGGTCGTTCTCTATGCTCAGCTGATCTGGCACTCTCTATAGTCCAGGCTGGCTCCAGTCTCCCAGAGATCTGCCTGCCTCTGCCTCCCAAGTGCTCGGATTAAAGGTATCTGCCACAATGCCCCGTTAACTTTAGTATTTTAAGGTCACTGAACAAGCTGTTCATTTCTTTTTATTTCCAATACATGATATTCTCCGTAGCTTTCAGTCTTCTGTTTAAGATTTTTAGTTCTTTTTGGTATTACTCTCTAAATAATTAACTTTCATTAGCTTATCAATTTATTATAATCCCTTTTAAATCTTACTGAGAAAGTTTGAAGAGAACAGAAAAATATATTCCAAAGTGACAGATTATAAACTTACCAATAAAAATCTGTGATGTTGTTTTATTTTCTTCCTCAAGAGCAAAATGTAAGAACTTGCTTTCTTTTCATAGTAAAAAATGTTTATGGGCATTTTGAGTCTGGCGTGGGCATTATGCAGAAGTTGCTTTAGGGAACATGCTCTTTTGTATCAAAATACACCTGTAAAACATGTTTCTGCATTCATTACCATTGAACACTGGGCTCAGCATAAGACTGTAAATGGAAAGTGAAGCACAGTCTAGAGCCATTAGGTGCAGTGAAGACGCACACTTCTTCTAGGGTGGCCTGAGGGTCCCGGAGACCGTAATAAAAAGGAATGAGTAGTCCTATAATGCAGCAACTGGAAAGGAGAAAGCATGCTGGCTTTTCAGAAAGGTATTTCCTGGCATTTTCTTCTGTGTCTGTGTCACAAAGGATGCTTAGGAGACTGACAATGGCAAGGATAGGGCATCCTTACTTCTATGCAATGTTACACACAGTGCATGGTCCAAATGTGCTTTTTCAAGTGGCTTGTTGTAGTTGTAATTTCCCTTACCCTGAGTATTTTTTTAAATATTTTAGTTATTATTTTTATTTTATGCTTTTGAGGATATTGCCTGCATGTCAGTGAGTGGACCTTTGTTATGCAATGGCTGCAAATGCCAGAAGAGGGCATTGGATCTCCTGGAACTGGAATTATGGATGGTTGTTAGCAGCCATGTGAGTGGTGGGAATTGAACCCAGGTCCTTTGTAAGAGCAGCCAGTGCTCTTAACATCTAAGCCATCTCTCCAAACCCCTATCCAAAGTATTACTAGACACACATGGATGTTAAGATTTGTGTTTCCATATGATATTGTTTGTTAATTGGATCTTATTTGTAGTAAGCCAATATATTATAAAGGGACAGGAAGACCTTATGTTATTTAAATACTGAGTGAATTTTAGAGGTGTTTGGAAGAGTTTGTGTGTGT
>NW_008336864.1:23941-27939 GCF_000622305.1 Nannospalax galili
TCATTGATTGGAAGAATATTGTGAAAATGACCATCCTACCAAAAGCAATATATAGATTCAATGCAATCCCAATCTAAATCCCCATGACATATTCACAGAATTAGAAAAATCCATCCATAAATTCATATGGAGGCACAAAAGACCCCAGATAGCCAAACCAACCCTGAGCACTACAGGGAAAAGCTGGGGGATTACTATACCAGATCTCAAAGTATATTACAGAGTCATAGCCATAAAAACAGCATGGTACTGCCACATAGATTAATGAAACATCATTGAAGATCCAAACCTGAGTACATGCAGTTCCAGCCACCTGATATTTGACAAATGTGCCAAGAACGCACAATTGAGGAAAGACAGCATCTTCAACATTGGTGCTGGCAAAACTGGATCTCCACCTGTAGAAGAATGAAACTAGATCCTTATCTTTCACCTTGCACAAAAGTCAACTACAAATGGATCAAACCCTCAATGTGAAACTAGAAATCCTGAAACTATTAGAAGATCCTCAAAGACATTAAGTGTAAAAATAAACTGATCTATTTGGGCCAACTGTATGGCCTTAAACACCCATACGGAAAGTATAACCAAAGAGTAAAGTCATCAGTATACTTCTTTAAGAGTTCAAGAGATTACACTTCCAAGATATTAGGCTTAAGACCATATAAAAAGTGATTTAGAAACTTATTTCTCATTGATGACTTTGTTCCTAAACATAAACTGCTGCTCACATGTAAGACTTCAAATCTTCATCTCCAATACTGTAGTGCCCATGTGTATCTAAGGGAGGCAATCAACTATTGTTCTAAAATGATGGATAAATTTTTTTGTGTTTTCGCCCCCTACTTAGAAGCCTTTGAGACCGAACTGACACTGATTCTAACCACTCCTACAGCTATCAAAATACATGAAAGCAAATCCTGAATCTATCACTGTAGAGTCCAGCCTTGGAAGACAAAAGAAGAATGAGGAGGAACCCAGGAGAGGGATGCTTTTGGAAGCTCTCATCAAGAAATCCCAATGGACTCTGATATGAGCAATTGAATCGGACCTTTTTCTAGTTCCCTGTCTAGAACTTGCAATGCTGGTTACTCTTGCCTTTACTTCTCCTTCACACCTCCCATTCATGATTGAGGGACTTTCTTCTTCCCATAGAGGTAAGAGTTATGGAATCTGGGAGTCTTTTAGATATACCCACTGAAAGGGGACTCCAGTTGTCTCACTCTACATCCCTGTTCATCATGGAAGAAGCCAGAGTGGTCTGCGTCCCTATTCCCTATAGACAAGCTGGGTAACCTCTTCAGGGGATGGTGTGACATCATGTACTTGTTATTTGACTTTTTGTGGTTTATTTATTCAGATTGTGAATGTTTTCAAAATTTTTTCTACAATGTGTATATGCAAATGTTTAAATATGCATTCATACCTGTTTGTTATGTGCTATATAAATACTTCTTACATAACTTTTTTTTGTGTAAAAGTAAGGACTGGTAGGTACTGACATTCATATAGACATAAACATGAATATTATGTATATATATATGAAGGAGGAAAAAAGAGAGACAAAGAATGGGGGATAGGAAATCATCCTAACAAAATGTTATCTGATGATTTTAGACATATTCAGTTAAGTGTAATTCATTGTCTGTCTCCATAGCATCACAGAAATGAGACCTCATGTGATACAACCTTATGTGCATTCAGTGGAACTGATGAGCAGATTATATGGACAGTTCTCCTCACAAGGAACAAAGTGTGAGAGTAGATTTCCTCTGGCAGGTGTAGCCTTATGACCTTGGCATCAGTCAGTTATTCCAACAACTTTATGTAGCATTGAAAAAAGTGACACATTTGGGTTTGCTAATTTTTCAACAATTCATTAAAACTGATGTGTTCTATGGACGATTCTAATTTTTCTCATGTTATCAATATAGAGTAGAGATTTCAAAAAAAATCAAAAGGTTGATGACATTTCAAAATTATACTGAATTAAACTAGCATTTTTTAAAAACATATCTGAGCACCTGGGAATGTAAAGAGAAGGAGCTGAGCGGTGTGCATCCACACATACACATAGTTCAGATTTATTCACATTTATTAGAAAGTAAAATGAAAAAAAATGACCAAAGACATAGTAGAGGAAATCAGGATAACAGCACATCATCTGTGCACACATTCAAAGGCAGTATCAGCAATTCTTTTATTTTCTCAAAGACCAATTAGAAAATTAATTTTTCAGATTAATCAATACAGTAAGCCTTCCCCCAACCCTTTGTGATTCTGAGTCAAGATTTGGAGCAGTTTTTACATAGGAAAGCACACTGCAAGAATACTATCTGTGCACACATAGTTTTGTCAAAAATCTTTCTGTTTACTGTTATTGAAAGCACAGAGAATT
Source organism: Nannospalax galili (assembly GCF_000622305.1). Taxonomy (NCBI): domain Eukaryota; kingdom Metazoa; phylum Chordata; class Mammalia; order Rodentia; family Spalacidae; genus Nannospalax; species Nannospalax galili. The sequence continues at coordinate 26,340 of NW_008336864.1, forward strand.
TGGTCTGTGTAGCTATCAGGAGTAGTGAGTGATCGTGAAAATGCTAATATTATGTCCTTAAATTAAATTTAAGGCATAAAAATTATGAATTTTAATTTTAAAACCGAACATGTGTCCTTTCCCATGTTTTTTGAGTGGTGGGAGAAAACACAGTAATAGTTCTATAATTTTATGACAAAATCTGTGCTTCTTTATTCTGGAGGAAAAACTCAGAACTCCCCCTACTGGCTGAAGGCTTACTTCATTTATTTGATTATCAGGAATCACTGAACGTATGAAGCACTAAAAATTCAGGAGAACAAGTAAATAAAAAGCATTCCAAATCCACATTTTTAATGGATTTGAGGCTTGATATAAGAATGGATTATCAGTTTTATACATCTTCTATACCCTCAACATCTAAAGGACATGGCCCACAGTAAGTTTCCAACCGATAAAGTAACTGCAAAGAATAATTTAAAATCAAAGATACTATGGACTAATTGGGAATACATTAAAGATAATATTGTAATGACACCTTGTAGAATTTTCAAATTAGATGATTCCTTGAGAAAACAGCATATCTTATATTTTGAAAGTTGTCTTACCAAATATGAACAGCATCAAGAGAAATCTGTAGTATGCAGAAAGCTTGAGTAATTCAAATTCTTGGCAACTAGCCACTGAGTTTCATCACCTTGCCCTCCTCCGTTGGATCTGTGTTCCTCTCCTGTGAGCTGGAGCTGTGGTCCCCTTCTGTAAGCTGGAGTCATGGACCCTTCCCATGAGCTGGAGTCGTGGTCCTCTCCTATGTGTTTGAGCTGTGCTTCCCCTCATGTAGGCTAGAGCTGTGGTCCTCTCCTGTGAACTAATGTCGTGGTCCTCTCCTATGAGCTGGAGCTGTGGACCCCTCACATCACCTGGAGCTGTGGTCCCCTACTGTGAGTTGGAGCTGTGGACCCCTCATATGAGCTTGAGCTGTGGTCCTCTCCTGTGAATTGGAATTGTGATCCTCTTCTGTGAGCTGGAGCTCTGTTTCTTCCTATGAGCTGGAGCCGTGGTCCCCCTCCTGTGAACTGAAGCTGTGGTCCTCTCCTGTGAGCTAGAACTGTGGTTTCTCTGGCTAAGCATCTGATTTGAACATGTGCTTAATGTGCTCACACATAAACCTGCATTGGTACACTGAGGGCTAGCCCTGTAGAAGCGGTTCTTTGCTCTTCCATCTCGCCTGCCCCTCAGTCCTGCCCCACCAATATAACTTCATGCCACTCTGACAAACATTCTGTAGAAATCACCAGAGGGTGAATGCATCTCAGTTCTCAGCAGAGAAGTTTCCTTATGAAACAGATGGTGATTAACACAGAAACCCACAACTGGCCGACGTGCAGAGAGCAAGAGGCTACAGAGTGCTTATCCTAGAATAGGACACCATATCAAACTTCTGCTTCCCAAGGTCAGGGATCACTGTAGAAGAGGGGGCAGAGCCAGAGGTGATAGATGACCACAAGGAAAACGGGGTTCTCCAGACAGTGATTAGTTACTCATGTGAACTCACAGCAGTGGTGACAGGATGCACAAGTCCTGTGCAAGCTCCAGTGGATGAACCCACACTGGAGAACAT
>NW_008336865.1:0-531 GCF_000622305.1 Nannospalax galili
GGAGGCAGAGGCAGGCAGATCCCTGTGAGTTCAAGGCCAGCCTGGTCCACAAATTGAGTTCTAGGCCAGCTCAAAAAAATAACAAAAAAATTATATGTGGGGAGGATTTTAATACATGTTCAGATTGAAAGATGTATGCATAGAATATAAAAAGCAAGACATGAAACTAAAGAAAACATAAATGACCTTAAATATCAAAGTTCAGCATCAGCCAGTAAGAAGAGTTTACAGTTGTAACCAACCACGATGAAGCAAGGTTGGCAAAAGCAGCTGCTGACTGTAGAGTTTGGCATCAAGAAGAAATGGAAATGCTATTGAGATGTGAAGTCAAACCACACTGGTGGGAATATTTTCACCCTGATTTCCTGCCGTCTGACTTTTCCTTTTTTAAAAGATTTATTTATTTATTTTACATATATGTTTATGTGCCTGAGTGCATGTATGTGCACCATGGGCATCCAGTGCCTGCAGAAGCCAGGGGAAGGTGTTGGAACCCCTGGAACTGGACTTACAGGTGACCATGAGCCTCCA
>NW_008336866.1:0-1493 GCF_000622305.1 Nannospalax galili
AACACAACACATAGCTATAGGTCGCTCCCTCCCTCCCTCCTTCCTTCCTTCCTTCCTTCATTCATTCCTTCCTTCCTTCCTTTTTTCTTCCTTCCTTTCTTGCTTTCTTCTTTCTTTCATTCCTTCCTTCCTTCTTTCTTTCTTCACATATATACACACTCTTCAGCAAGCATTGATGCTCTAGGTCATGATATACAACAGTGAAAGCAAGCCGTTGTAATAATCACAACCATAACAACTTCTATGCCACTAAATAGAGCAAAGACAAATATGTATGATATTTCAGATACTTATAAAAGATTGGAGGTGAACTAAGAAAAGACAAGAAGACAGAGAAAAGTAAATGATAATGTATTTGGAGGATTTTGGATACAGTATGTAGAAATCAAGGAATCTTCACAATCTCAGCCAAGAAATATAAAAAGAATGAAGTGTGTAGAGGACCAAAAATAAGGAAACAATATTTTCAAAAATTTCACTGACAGAATATCATATTTAAATTCTAGATTAGGAAAAATCAGTACACATTCACACATCTGTATAAACACACACACACACAGAGTCATACATCTGTGTCTCAGATTAGTTGTACATATTTGGAAACTTGCCACTTACTTTCCCAAACACAAAGACTAGCTTCAGATTTAACAAGTGCTAAAGGAGGTAATTCCTAGTTTCCTAGTGTAATGCTATTTGTGAGGGTTATGGGATACCAAGAAGGGAATTTTTTGATGTTCTAAAGGACATGATCAAAATCACTTCATAGTAAATCAAGCTGCAGAAGTGTATTACAGCATACACCACATGGCAAAAATATTTCGACAATTGATACTGTAGAGTTGTCAATTAGGAGAACCTAATATTGCAATCATTTGAAGGAATAAGATACCCAAATGACAAGATATCCCTTTGCCACTTTTTAAAATTCGAGTTATTTTTTATCAGACGCTTGCAATGTTCATAAATTTATTTTCATCCCATTTAGACACTTCTCTTATCTGCACCACTCTTAATGCTCCCACTTGATTTCATGTACTCTGTCATATACATTGAAGCCTACTGAGTCAAGTTTGTGTCCCCAAATGCCCTTTGGTGTGGTTCAATCCACTGCAGCTTGGTAAACCTATCTAGTGTCACATCCTTAATGAAAAATGGCTCTCCCTTTCCCAACAACTACTGGCTGTCAATAGTTACTCAGCTAAGGTTGGAATTTCTCAAACACATCACCATTTCTATGCTGGGATTTTGTCTGCCTTCGGGAAATCTGGGTCTTGTGCATGCTGTCAGTATTGCTGTGAATTCATATGAGTAATTATCCAGCTATCTGGAAAACTGTTTCCTTGAGGTCATTCACCACATCTCACTCTTACAATTTTCCTAATACTTGAGCCTTGAGTGAACTGTTTGATATAGGCGTCCTACTAAAGGATAAGTACCATGAAGTCTCTTATTCTTTGCACTTTGATAAATTGTGGGTCTCTGGGTTAATCACT
>NW_008336866.1:1545-3217 GCF_000622305.1 Nannospalax galili
TTGTCCTAGCCTAGTCCCAGAGCAAGAGGATAGTGACTTGATTGGGTAGGTTAAATGGGAGCTCAAGACAAGCAAAAATCTGGCCTAGTCCTGGCGCTCTCACTTGACCCCTTGCCAAACAAGTGGAGAAAGAAGATGGATCTTCTTAGTGCAGATACATAAGACTGGTAGTATGTCTTACCAAGCAACATGGGAAATTCCTTTGGCTGAATTAGTCTTCACAGACCAAGTGCTATAGAATATGGAATGGAGGACATGCTCAGGAAATAGCAGAAGAATGTGATCCAGAATCCCCTTAAACAGCTATTTTTTGGATTTAACTTTAGCAAAGCAGGATTATGAACTAGAAAATCAATATATTAATTTAGAGTGAAAATACTGTCATATGATCAGTTGTGTTCATATTAGTCCTTTTTCATTCCAGGAAGGAAAATTTTAGTAAGAACACTTTTATCAAGTGTATTAAGGGTGTATAGTTTGTTAGCTATTTCATTTAGATGTTAGTTTAATAAAAATGTAAAATAAAAATTAAAATCTTATTTTACCAAATACCTTTATCCAGATTCATCTAGTTTTAATATTTTGGCTGATTTGATCTTGTTCCTTTCCTCCTTCTCTTTCCTCCCTCCCTCCTTTTTTCTCCCTCCTTCTCTTCCCCATACAACCTCTTCTCTCCCTCCTACTCTCTCTCTCTCCCTGATCTTATTGTACCACATACCTTTATCCAGATTCGTATACTTTTCATATTTTGGCTGATTTGATCTTGTTTTTTTCCTCCTTCTCTTTCCTCCCTCCCTCCTTTTCTCTCCCTCTTTCTCTTCCCCATACGACCTCTTCTCTCCCTCCTACTCTCTCTATGTCTCTCTTTCTCTCTTTCTTACACAACACACCTAAGTTAGAGATTTGACTGTAAATTGGAGAGTTTAAATTATGTCCTTCAACTTATTTATTGTATAGTAGCTAAGAAATGGTTATTAGCTTGAATTTATATGGCATAATAATCAAAGTCATGGAACCTAACACTGATACCATTCTATCATCTAATTCACAAGTCTACTTTCAAGTTTATTAAAGTATCCAAGTAATGTCCTGCATAGCTAATGTTTCTTGGCCCAGGATTCAGTTCATGACCACGCATCACATTTAGTTCTCATAGGAATTTGATCTTCTCTAACCTGTAATAGCTCCTTCGCATTTTGATTTATTAGTCTTGACATTATCAAGTAATATGGCTAATTGTATTCTAGATTGTGTATAAGTATGAATTTGCCTGATGCTTCTTCATAATTAGATTTAGGATGTGTATTTTCTGCAGAGATACCACAAAAGTCATATTATATCTTTCTCAGTGCATTGTATCTACTTAATGATGATTTCAATAGAATTTACTTTTAAAATTTCATTTCAAAATTGTTTATTTAAAGTATATAAAGTATAATTAATTTTTTATATTTATGCCATATTCTTAGGACTTACTGGATTCCCTTACTAGTTTTTGAAGTTGTTTTTCAAATTATGAATTTCTGCACAAAGTGTAGTACCAGTTGCTCTTTCTTTCTTCCTAGCTTCTTTGCTATTTTTATAACCTTTTTCTGACCGTATTAGACCAAGTACAATCAGAGTTAAGTAAAAATGAAGAAAGTGAGACCATTTGCTAGTTGCCAAAGACATT
>NW_008336866.1:3259-9087 GCF_000622305.1 Nannospalax galili
GGTATAACTTATTTATTTTTAAGATGAAATTTGGTTTTATTTTTTTCATCAGCAGATGAGTGAATATACACATAGTATTCAAGATATAACTGAGAAAAGAAATGGAGCTACAGCCGTATTGGAAATCCCAATTTCATCTTGTAGCTATAATTTTTTGACTGCAAAATCAAGGAGGTGTCATTTTCTTTTTATTCTGGGAGATGTAATAAAAAATGCTTAATTCTGATAAAATATGCTTGTATTGGAATAAACATATGGGAGACAGTCAACCAACATACTGGTTACCATTAACCAGGTTTGAAAATATTAATCTAGTTTGCATTAATATGATAAAGTCCCAGTTGTCTTTCTGTATTTTCTTTTAATATCCTATTGAATTATCTTTGATATTATACTGTTACAAAAATTATGACATAAAATATTTAATTTTGACTATATGAGGACTATAAAATATAGATTTCATTTTCAATATATTTTCATTGATTTTTATGCCAGTGAAATGCTGACTTTGGAATCCAGGTAGTAGGGGAGTTGGGAATCTTGGAAACACTCAAAACAAATGAGAGTCACTTTAAAAAGGCAGGCCTGGGACCCTCCCTCAATGTTGCCAACCCAGAGTAATTCTAACTGAAAACTGAATCCTGACCCACAGGTAGGTATGCAGCCCCAGAGTCCCACTCATAATCCAGACAATGAGCTGTTCCTCCACTCAGCTGACAGCATGACTTGAGTAACTCCTTCAGAACTGTGACCTACAGGAAGATAGGCAGACCCAGAGCCTCAGAACGAGCACAGATTGTGATCCTTCCCTCTGAGCTACTGACTCAGGGACCACTTGCCCAACTCAAACTGAACCCAACCCTGAACCACAGGTAGGTACTCAGCCCCAGAGTCCTGGAAGAGCCCAAAAAGTGATTTTCCCTATGCATCATCTCCAGGACTGTGTGAATGGCTCCACAGGAACCTGAACCCCAGGTGGATACGCAGCTCCAGATCACTGCCTGGAGTGCAGACAGTGACCTCTCACAGGACCACGTGTCCAAGGGACATCAACCCCAGTCCTGACACCAAAGGAGCATTTGTAGAATCCTGTGAGTCCTCCCCAGACTTCTAAAATTGGCAGTGAGAATTTCCAAACTCTACAGATTATTTGCTCCTGGGGTAAGAAGTGCACATATCACAAGTAGTGTGGGAAACATTTCTGACATCCCATTTGCAGATAAACACAGTTACTCCAAGATCCAAAACCAAGCACTATTCAGTTGATTCACAACTTTACAAGGTGAGATAACAGCAGTCAAACATACAAACAGTCACTCGACAAATCTGAGATGAGATATCTATACCAAGAAATACCATCAAAAACCTAACGCCAATTTTAGAGGTCTCATCACAAAAAAACGAAAACAATGCGCTTCCTGCAGCAATCAGTACACCTATCACAAATATCTCCTGAGATGACCAACTTAGGTGATATAGAAGACACTGCATTCAAATAGCAATTATAGATATACTCAATGAACTCAAGGAGGAAAGGCATAAAATCCTGAATGAAGTTGGTGAAAACACAGAACAATGAAATAAAGAAAGTAACTCAAGATATTAAAATACAATATACTAAAGAAATAGAATTTCTGAAAAAAAACCAAACAGCAATAAAAGCTGAAAGGAGAAATTCAATCTGCAAAATCAAAGTCGGTGGAAAGTTTAAGCAATAGAATGGATCAAACAGAAGTGAAAATATCGTGCCTTGAAGATAAGAGAGGAAAATTACATCATTCCATTAAGGAAAATGTTAAATTAAAAACAAGCAAACCAAGGAACAGAATGTGCAGGAACTCTGGGATACTATAAAAAGATCAAAACTACAACTCACAGATATATGAGAATGAGCAGAAACTCAGGTCCAAGGCACCAAAAGTATTTTCAAGAAAATCATTGAACAAAATTCATCAAATCTAAACAATAATATGGCTATTAATGTTCAAGAGGTATACAAATCACCAAATAGGACCAGAAAATAAATTCCCCATGTCACAAAATATTCAAAACGCTAAATATACAGAACAAAGGATAGTGAAAGCTTCTAGAGAGAAAGACCAAATCACATATAATGGGAGGCCTATGAGACTTCATTGTAGATTCTGAAATCTCTTGGAGGAAATGGACTGATGTTCTACAAATTCTTAAAAGTCACAGATACCAACCCAGGCTATTACACCCAGAAAAATGATCAGTTCAAATAGAAGGATAAAGGAAATCTTTCCACGATAAAAATAAACTTCAGGAATTTATGCCCACAAAGTCAGCTTTACAATAGATACTGGGAGGAATGAGTCTTCTCTAATGAGAAGATTGCACACACCCGAGAAAGCACAAGGAATAATAAACAATTCCAGAGCAGTTAATCAAAAGAGGACAAAGAAAACAAAACCACCACAACAAAATAACAGGATTTAATAAATATTGGTGAGAAATAAGTCTTAATGTTAACTGTCTTAATTCTCAATAACAAGATACAGATTAATTGACTGGATTAGAAATGGATCGTATCCTTTTGCTGCCTCCAAAAATACAACTGACCATGAAAAATAGACACCACCTAAAGAATAAAAGGATGGAAAAGCATTCCAAGAAAATGGAGCTAAGAAAAAAGCAGATGTGGCTATTCTGGTATATGTTAAAATAGACTTCAAACCAAAACTAGTCAGAAGGAATAGGAAAGGACATTTCATAGTCATTAAAGAGAAATCCGCTGAGAGGCTATGTAATCCTAAATACATGCACCAAACCAGGACATCCAATTTCATAAAAGAAACATTATGAGACCTAAAATCACATAATGACTCAAAGGCAGTGACAGTGGATGACATCCAGATCCCATTCTCATCAACATACAGGTTATCCAGACAAAAACTATATAGAAAATCTTGCAAGTTAAATGACATCATAAATCAAAATGGACCTAACAGACATTTACACAACATTGTATGTAAACACCAAAAAATACATTTTCTTCTCAGCAATTCATGGAATTTTCTCCCAAATCAAACACATATCAGGACACAAAGCAAGTTTCAACAACTTTTAAAAGTTTTAAATAACATCCTGTATCCTATTTGAACACAAAGGAATAAAGTTGGACACAACAGAAAGAGAATTGGGTAAAAGTATGCAAACCATTGAATCTAAAAAACACTACTGAATGAAAATTGTGTCAAGGGAGAAATCAAAAACTAAATTTAAAAATTCCCAAAAGTGAATACAAATAAAAGCACAATATACCAAAATCTATGGGATACAGGAAAGGCAGTCTTAAGACAGAAGATTATAGCATTAGATGTCTGCATTAAATAGCTTGAGAAGTTGTATACCAACAACTTGATAATTCACTTGAAAGCCTTCAAAAAACAAGAACAACCCCCCCCCAAAAAAAACCTAGATGAGAAGAGATAATAAAATTGTGGCTAAAATCAATCACATAGAAATGAAAAAAAAATACAAAGAATAAAGAGTCTACGGGATGAAGAGTGAGTTTTTTGAATAGATTAACCAGATTGACAAACCTTTAGTCAATTTAACTGAAAAAAAGACTCAATATAATCATAGATGAAAAAGGGAAACGTTACAAGAGATACTGAAGATTTTCAGAGAACTAGAAATTACTTTGGTGGCCTGTATTCCACATATTCAAAAATCTAATAGAAATGAATGAATTTCTAGATTTGTATGACCTACCAAAATTAATCCAACATGAGATAATTTAAATAAGCCCACAAGAGCAAGTAAGAAATAAGCAATAATCATAGATGAAAAAGGGAAACGTTACAAGAGATACTGAAGATTTTCAGAGAACTAGAAATTACTTTGGTGGCCTGTATTCCACATATTCAAAAATCTAATAGAAATGAATGAATTTCTAGATTTGTATGACCTACCAAAATTAATCCAACATGAGATAATTTAAATAAGCCCACAAGAGCAAGTAAGAAATAAGCAATATTTTCAAATCTCCCAAGTTAAAAAGAAAATCCCAGGACATCATGGATACAGTGAATAATTCTGCCAGATTTTCAAAAAAGAACAATTTTCAATACCCATCAAAGTAATTTCTATAGAAGAGGAAAGACTTTCAAATCATTTTTATGAAACCACTATTAACCTGATACCAAAACCAAATACCAAACACAAAGGCCAATTACTCTGATGAATATCGATGCAAAAATTATCAAGAAAACTCTTGCAAACTGAATGCAAGATCACATCAAAAAGATTATTTACCACAATCAAGAAGGTTTCATCCCAAAGATGCATGGATGATTCAACATATATAAATCAATAGTTGTAATCTACCACATAATCAGACTCAAGGACTAAAACAAAATGATCATCTCATTAATTGCAGAAAACGCCTTTGATAATATCCAAAATCCAATCATGATAAAAGTCACAGAAAATCCAAGGATACAAAGGACATAATTCAACATAATACAGACAATGTACAACAAGCGCACAGCTAACATCATAGTAACTGAAGAAAACCTCAAAGCATTTCTACTAAAATCGGGAATAAAAATGTTGTACATTCTCTTAATTTCTTTTCAATATATTGCTTGATGTTTTAGCTAGATCAGTTAAACAAATGAGGGAGATAAAGAGATACAAATTGCAAAGGAAGAAGTCAAATTACCCCTGTTTGCATATAATATGATTACGTACATGAAAGACTATAAAGATTCAACCAGAAAACACCTAAAGGTGATAAACACATTCAGCAATGTAAGAGGCTACAAAATTAACATTTGAAAATCAGTAGCCTTCCTATACACAACCAAGAAACTTACTATGAATAAATCAGGGGAAAAATCAAATTCATGATAGCCTCAAAAAACAGAAACTAGCTTGGAACAAATCTAGCCAAAGAAGTGAAAGACCTGTATAATAAAAATTTTAAGACCTTGAAGAAAGAAATTGAGGAAGATACCAGAAGATGGAAAGATCGAACATGCTCATGGATCAGTAGGATTAATATTGTGAAAATGGCTATCCTACCCAAAGCAATCTAAAGACTCAATGCAATCCTTATTAAAATTCAAATGCAATTCTTCAGAGAAGTTGAAAAAAGAATCTCAAATCTCATATGGAAACATAAGAAATCTATGATAGCCCAAAAAATCCTGAACAATAGAAGAAGAGCTGCAGGTATCACATCTCTGATTTCAAGTATATATACTACAGAACTCTAGTAATGAAAATGACATGCCACTAACATAAAAATCAACACATTGATCAATGGAATATATTTGAGGACCCAGATTTAAGTCCATGCAGTTACAGTTGATTGATTGTTTACTAAGGGGCCCCAAACACACCTTGAACAAAAGACAGCATTTACCAAAACACCTTGAACAAAAGGCAGCATTTACAGTATATGGTGCTGGTCAAAATGGATGGCTACATATAGGAGAATAAAATTAGATATCTATATGGCACCATGAGCAAGATTCAATTCCAAGTAGATCAATGACTTCCTCATAAGACCTGATACTATGAAACTAATAGAGGGGAGTGTTGTGAATGCAGTGGAACTTAAAGTCACAGGAACAGAATTTCTGACAAATAAAGTGCAGGCATTAAGTTCAGCAATCGACAAATAGGACCTCACGGAACTAAAAAGCTACTATACAGAAAAATAAATCATTATTTGAATGAAGAGGCAACCTATTCAATGGGAAGAAACTTTATGAGCTAAACTTCTGACAGAGGGTTAATATCTAGAATAAACAAACAACTAAAAAATTCATAATAATAAACCACCCAATTAAAAC
>NW_008336866.1:9153-9975 GCF_000622305.1 Nannospalax galili
GTAAGGTAGAGACTCTTTCATCTTGTGGGGGATGAACAGCTGTTTAATTGGAGTTAAGGTCCACTCAATGGGAGGGAACTCATGTGAAGTAGTATAAACATGGTCAAATATATGGCTGCCATAGATCCTAGAGATGTCATAGATCCTAGAGAAAAAAACTACTTATGCCACATCTATATGACAACATAATTTCTTACTTTATTCTAAATGTGCATCCCTATATTTACAGACAAATATACCTCTTGTCCATCATCAAAGAAGCTTCTTTTTGCAACAGATGGCAACTACTATGGAATTCCGGAACTGGTCCATATGGAGAATAAGTGTGAGACACTTAATCTTAAGTGACACATCTTCAATGCAAACTTTGCACTTAGGATGAATGGATCCCTGAACGCTCACTACAGAAGTTTCCATATGCAGCAGATGGTGATTAACAGAGAGACCAAAAATTAGCCAATGTGCAGAGAAGAAGAGGCTGCAGACTGCTTATTCCTGAATAGGACACCTATTTCAAACCTCTGCCGCCCAAGACACAGGGATCATGTGGAAGAGGAGACAGAAAGACTGTAAGAATTAGAGGTGTTTGATGACCACAAGGAAATAGTCTTCCAGACAGCTGGTCATTTACTCATATGAGCTCACAGCAATGTTGACTTCATGCACAAATTTTATGTGAGCTCACACTGAACAAAAAACTCCAGCATAGACATGGGGAAGCAGGCAACAGATCCCATTACAACCTAAGAAACTTAAAAATAAAATATTTATTATTTTTATTGTATGTGTATGAGTTACTGCCTGCATGTGTGTAAGTGCACT
>NW_008336866.1:10338-12338 GCF_000622305.1 Nannospalax galili
ATGAAAATTGCAGAATTTCATCAAAAAATAAAAAAGAAAATGATAAATGTCATTAGCTGTTAGGAAAATGCAAATTAAAACTGCACTGAGATTTTATCTTTATCAAGTCAGAATGGCTAAGTTCCAAAAAACAAACAAAAAATGCTTGCAAGGTTTTGGGAAAGGGGAACACTTCTTCACTGCTGGTGGGAGTGCAGAATGTTGCAGCTCCTATGGAAATCTGTGCGGAGATTCCTCAAAAAGGTGGAAATAGATCTACCACATGATTCAACCACACCACTTTTGTGCACATACCCAAAGAACTCCATATTCTACTACAGATATATCTACTCATCTTTGCTCATTGCTGCTCTATTCACAATAGTCAGGAACTAGAAGAAACCTAGGTATCGATCAAATGATAAACGAATAAGGAAAAGAGGTACATTTACACCATGGAATATTTTTCAAGTATTAAGCAAGTTGAAATTATAAATTTCACAGGTAAATGGATAGAACTGGAAACAATAATCCTGAGTCAGGTAACCCAGACTCAGAAAAATGAACATTTTATGTTCTTGCTCATAACTGGATGCTAGCTTTGAATATTTAGATAGGTGTGTTTAAATTGGAAAATCCATAGAGGTCAGGAAACTAGTAAGGGTCCATGGGGGGAGGCTTCTTGGAAGGCGACAGAGAATACAGTTTTATAAATGGGGAAAGGGGAGCAATGGAATATGAAGAGTTAAAAAGGGTGGGGAATGGTAGGGCAGGGTAGAAAAGGGTTTAAGGGGGCTATAACTAACACGAATGGCCTTTTGAAAAAGTCAAAAGGAAATTTATCACTATAGAAGCTTTTAAAATATTTACATATGCAATATAAAAATACTTTAAATGGCATCACCCCATAACAAGGGCCAGTTCCCCACAGACACCATAGATTAACAAATAAAAATCCCAATACTAGGAATGGGCTTCCTTTTTGGGAAATTTTGACTAGGGGTGATCTCATAGACCCTCACACAATACTGTCTATTGCTATTGCTCTTAGTTACTCATAAGAACTTAATGGTAAGACCTTATTGCTGAAGATACTATGTATGTTGTATTATTCACTTTTCTCTTGCTCTGATAGAAATACTGATCAAAGCAATTTATAGAAGGAAGAGTTTGTTTGAGGTTATGGTTCCTGGGGAATTACAGTCCATCATAGCAGGAAGGCACAGTGGCTGGAGGTGGCTCAAGCAGGAGCAGTAGAAGTGAAGCTCTCACATCATCATGCAGGCACAGGAAGCAAGAGAATGTCTGGTGATCTGGCCAGGCTTAAGAACTCTGTAAGCCCACCCCCAGTGACATGCTTCCTCCAGGATAGCTACACCTTCTGAAAACTCCTAAAACAGCGCCATCTTTGGGAACAAAATGTCAAAACACTTGGAGCCTATGGGGGCCATTTTCATTCAAACAATCACATATGTGTAGCATTTTTTAAAAAAAATTTAAAGCCATAATTCTTTTTCAATGAAGTCTTAAAAAGAATTTTAAAAGAAAAAGGGGTAAATGAATTACTGCTCTAGTTTAACAGGTGAAAGTGTCAGACTATTCTTCTGTCACTTTTCCACAATTCATGTGAGTCTCAGATGTCTGCCCTCAAAGACAAAAAGCTCCATATGACACAATTTTACTTACCCTGTTTTCTATAATATTGCCACAACTATTCATGGTGCTCTTCTCCATTATTTTCAGTTTAAGCCCGTGTGCTACTATATTTCTCCATAGTGCCATCAAAATGTTAAAAGATGACTTCAAAATGTTCCTTTGTCATTTCAAAATGCACCATTGTGATGTCACAATGCTTCAGTATGCCAACATTATTGCCCCATGTGCCTATATATTGCTCCATAGAGCCATCAAAGTGTTACAATATGAATTCACAGTGTTCCTTTGTGACATCACAATGCTCCAATGTGCTAACACTGTAGTCCCAAATGTGCCATCACAATGTTACAATATGACTTCACAAT
>NW_008336866.1:12988-14242 GCF_000622305.1 Nannospalax galili
ATTGCAGCGTTACAATATGACTTCACAATGCTCCATTGTGACATCACAATGTTCCAAGGTGACATCCCAATTCTCCAATATTCCAACACTATTGCTCCATGTGTTATTATATTCCTCTGTAGTGCCATCAAAATTTTATAAGATGACTTCACAACGTTTCTTTGTCATTTCACAATGCATTATCGTGACTTCGCAACGCTCCAGTATGCTAAAGTATTGCCCCATGTGTTTATACATTGATCCGTAGTGCCATCAAAATGTTACAATATGAATTCACTGTGTTCCTTTGTGACATCACAATGCTCCAATGTAACATTAACGTCCCATATGTCATTGTATTATTTCAATGTGCCATCACAATGCTAACCTATGTCTTCTCAGTGTTCCTTTGTGACATCACAATACTACAATGAGCCAATACTATCGCCCCAGGTGCCAATATATTGCTCCAGTATGCCATCAAGATGCTACAATATGACTTTTCAATGTTCCAGTATAACATCACAATGCTCCAATGTGCTGACACTATGGTCTCAAATGTGCATTCATAATGTTACAATATGACTTCACAGTGTTTCATTGTTCCATCAAAATGCTCCATGGTGCCATCACCATGTTAAAATATGACTGCAAACTGTACCAGTGTGCAATTACAATGCTCCAATATGACATTACAATGCTTTAATCTGCTAACCACATAGGTCCATGTGCTAGTATATTGCTCCAATATGCCATCACAATGTTCCATTGTGACATCACAATGCTCCAATGTGACAGGACAATGCTCCAATGTGACATCACAGTATTTTAATTTGCCATTCAGAGTGTTAAAATATGACTTCACAATTTTCAATTTTGGCTTCGCAATGCTTTAATATGACATCACAATGCTCGATTGTGCTAACATTATTTCCCCAAGTAACATTATCTTTCTCCAATATGTCATCACAATGTTACAATATGCCTTCACAACGTTCACTTGTCACATTTCAATCCTCAAATGTGACATCACAATGCTCCATGGTGCCATCACAATATTACAATATGACTTCACAGTGTTCCATTTTGACTTCACAATGCTCAAATGTGACATCACAATGATTTAATGTGCCAACATTATGGCCCCATGTGCCATCTCAATGATCCATGGTGCCATCACTTTGTTACATTATGATTTCACAATGTTCCATTGTGAGATTGTAATGCTCCAAGATGACTTCACAATGGTCCAATGTGACATCACAATACCCAAGT
>NW_008336867.1:0-487 GCF_000622305.1 Nannospalax galili
CTCCTTTTTTCCTCTCGTTCTCTTCCCTATACAACGTCTTCTCTCCCTCCTACTATCTCTCTCTCTCTCCTTACTCAACACACTTAAGTTAGAGATTTAACTGTAATTAGAGAGTGTAAATTGTGTCCTTCAATTTATTTAGTGTGTAGTTGCTAAGAAAAGGTTATTAGCTTGAAGTAATGTGGCATAATAATCAAAATCAGGAAATATAACTCTGATACAATTCTATTATCTAATTCACAGTCTACTTTCAAGTTTAGTCAATTATCCAAGTAATGTCCTGCATAGCTAATGATAATGTTTCTTGGCCAAAGATTTAGTTCATGACCACGCATCACATTTTGTTCTTATAGGAATTTGATCTTCTCTAACCTGTAATAACTCCTCAGCGTTTGATTTATTAGTCTTGACATTATCAGGTAATATGGCTAATTGCTTTCTAGATTTCCTATAAATATGAATTTGCCTGATGCTTCTTCATAATTAG
>NW_008336868.1:0-637 GCF_000622305.1 Nannospalax galili
TGCCTTTTTTCCAGGTTCTACATAACAGCCCGCACTAAGAGCTTTAGAATTTTTTTGATCCTATTACCTGAGTATTAAGGGTCCAATCCAAGCCCCCAGAGGCCGTTTTATAAGAAATGGCCATGGAGTAAAAATAAGAGGTGTTATTTTTATTACATTCAGTAAAGGAGGTATAACAGGATGAGTGCATAGCTTGAGTGAAGATACAATCATTGGGGCACTCACCATTAGCTGGTGGCGCGATAGGCTTGGGCTTAGACACACACTTCCAGCTCTGTTTGAGTTGCTGGGTATGTGTAACATGAATAGCAAGATATGCAGTCTTGTCTCCACAATCTACATATTGGGAATATTGACCGGTTGGTATGGTACCCCAATTGCCACCTCTACATTCACAAGGGGGGCCGTACCGAGTTAGCATAAACCTGGTAGCATTAAATGGCTGAAGGCCACCATCTATGTTCTTAACTAAATGTATAAAGATACAAGCCCACCAGGGACTCGGGTGAATTATGGGCCACATGATGTGAAATTTGAGCTTAGCTCTTTATAAATTATAAGACTGACCAGCGTCATGATGAAAATACAGCAAACAACAAAGGTGATGACAACAAAAGTGGTCAGAATTTTCAATCTT
>NW_008336869.1:0-1022 GCF_000622305.1 Nannospalax galili
GAATTGTGGTTTCTCTTTGAAGCATAGGGAAATCACACTGGACCATTGTGATGGAACATTGGACCACTGTGATGTCACATTTGAGCATTGAGATGTCACACAGGACCACAGTGATATTACAGTGGAACACTGTGAAGTCATATTGTAAAATTTAATGGCACTATAGAGCATTGTGATGGCACATGAAGTGATAGTGTTGGAGCACTGAAGAATTGTGATGTCACATTGGAGAACTGTGACTTCACAATGGAGCATTGTGATATCACACTGGAGCATTGTAATTTCCAAATGGAATATTGAGATACCATAATGTCACATTGTGATCTCATATTGTGATCGCACATTGCAGCACATTGGCACACTGGAGAACTGTGGTTTCTCCTTGAAACATAGTGAAATCACATTGGAACATTGTGAAGTCATATTGGAACATTGTGAGGGCACATTGGAGCACTGTGATATCACATTTGAATATTGTGATGTCACACAAGATCACTGTGATATCAAAACGGAACATTGTGAAGTCATATTGTAAAATTGTGATGGTACCGTTGAGCATTGTGATGGCACAGGAATTGATAATGTTGGAACACTGAAGCATTGTGATGTCACATTGGAGGATTGTGACGTCACATTGGAGCATTATGAAGTCAATTTGTAAGAGTGTGATTGCACACTGGAACAATAGAAAGGCACATGGGGCAATAGTGTTGGCACACTGCAGTACTGTGATGTCACATTGTGAAGTCATATGGTTAAATCGTGATGGCACATTGTGGCAATATCATAGCACACCGGGAGATAGTGTTGGTACATTGGAGCATTGTAACATCAAAATGGAACATTGTGAATTCATATTGTAACATTGTGATGGTACTATGGAGAATTGTGTGATCAAACGTGCATATTGTCATGGGATATTGAACATCTTGTTTGCAGATTGAGCATCACGACGACTCAATTGATCATAATAATGAAACAAATATGCATAATGTTGGCACAATGAGCATTGTGATGTCATA
>NW_008336870.1:0-1783 GCF_000622305.1 Nannospalax galili
GCCCTTTATCTCCCTCATTTGTTTTACTGATCTAGCTAAAACATCAAGCAAAATATTGAACAGAAATTAAGAGAATATACAACCTTTTTAGTTCCTCATTTTAGTAGAAATGCTTTGAGATTTTCTTCAGTTAGTATGATGTTAGCTGTGTGCTTGTTGTATATTGTCTGTATTATGTTGAATTATGTCCTCTGTATCCTTGGATTCTCAGTAACTTTTATCATGATTGTATGTTGGATATTATCAAAGGCCTTTTCTGCATTTAATGAGATGATCATTTTGTTTTAGTCCTTGAGTCTAATTATGTGGAAGATTACATTTATTGATTTATACATGTTGAATCATCCATGCATCTTTGGGATGAAACCTACATGGTTGTGGTAAATAATCTTATTTATGTGATGTTGCATTTGGTTTGCAAGGGTTTTCTTGATAATTTTTGCATCGATATTCATCAGAGTAATTTTCGTTTTTGTTTGGTGTTTGGTTTTGGTATCAGGCTAATAGTGGTTTCATAAAAATGATTTGAAAGTGTTCCTTCCTCTTCTATCTTGCAAAAATTGATGGGTATTGAAATTTGTTCTTTTTTGAAAATCTGGCAGAATTATTCACTCTATCTATGATGTCCTGGAATTTTCTTTTTAACTTGCGAGATTTGAAACAATGCTTATATCTTACTTGCTTTTGTGGGTTTATTTAAATTATCTCATCTTGGATTAATTTTCGTAGGTCATGCAAATCTAGAAATTCATTCATTTCTATTAGATTTTCGAATTTGTGGAATACAGGCCACCAAAGTAATTTCTAGTTCTCTGAAAATCTTCAATATCTCTGGTAACGTTTCCCTTTTTCATCTATGATTTTATTGAGTCTTTTTTCAGTTAAATTGACTAAAGGTTTGTCAATCTGGTTAATCTATTCAAAGAACTCACTCTTCATTACGTAGATTCTTTGTATTATTTTTTTTTCATTTCTATTTGATTGATTTTAGCCACAATTTTATTATCTCTCCTCATCTAGATTTTTTGTGGGGGTGTTGTTCTTGTTTTTCGAAGGCTTTCAAGTGCATGATTAAGTTGTCAGTATGCAACTTCTCAAGCTATTTGATGTAGACACCTAATGCCATAAACTTCCATCTTAGGAATGCCTTTCCTGTATCCCATAGATTTTGATGTACTGTGCTTTCATTTGAATTCACTTCTGGGAATATTTAAATTTACTTTTTGATTTCTCCCTCGATCCAATTTTCATTCAGTAGTGTTTTTCAGATTCAACAGTTTGCATACTTTTCCCCATTTCTCTTTTTGTTGTGCCCAACTTTATTCCTTTGTGGTCAGATAGGATACAGGATGTTATTTCAAACTTTTAATTTTTATTTTACATGAAGGTGTGTTTTGCTTGCATGTATGTAAGTCATGTATGTAAGTGCACCCATGCACACAATGACTCTCGTGGCCATAAGAGTGCATCAGATTCCCGGGAACGAGAGTTACAGATAGTTGTTAGCTGTCATGTGCATACTGGGAATCAAACTCCAGTCATCTGGTGGAGCAGCCAGCGCTCTTAAGTGCTGAGCCATCTCTCCAGTCCCTATTTAAATTCTCTTAAAAGTGTTGATGATTGCTTTGTGACAAAACATGTGGTCAGTTTTGGAGAAATTTTCATGAACTGCTGAGAAAAAGTGTATTCTTTGATGTTTGGATGAAATGTTCTATAAATATCTCTTAGGTTCATTTGATTTATGATGTCATTTGACTGCAGGGTTTCTCTGTTTAGTTTTTAT
>NW_008336870.1:2605-3220 GCF_000622305.1 Nannospalax galili
GTCTTCAAGGCATGATATTTTCACTTCTATATGATCCATTCTATTGCATAGACTTTCCACCGAGTTTGACTTTGCAGATTGAATTTCTCCTTTCAACTTTTATTGCTGTTTGGCTTTTTTTCCAGAAATTCTATTTCTTTACCACATTATATTTTAATATCTTGAGTTATTTTCTTTATTTCATTGTTCTGTGTTTTCATCAACTTCATTCTGGTATTTATGCATTTCCTCTTTGAGTTCATTGAGTATATCTATAGTTCCTATTTTGAAAGCATTGTCTTCTGTATCACCTACGTTGGTCATTTCAGGAGATATTGTGAAAGGTGTACTGATTGCTGCAGGAAGCATATTGTTTTGGTTTTTCATATTCTTTTTTGTGATGTGACTTAAGCGTCTGGAGTTAGGTTGTTGATGGTATTTCTTCATATAGATATCTGGTCTCACATTTGTTGAGTGACTGTTTGTGTGTTTGATTGCTGTTACCTCACCTTTTAAATTGTGAAATCAACTGAGTAGTGGTTGGTTTTGGATCTTGGAGTAACTGTGTTGATATGCAAATGGGTGTCAGAAATGTTTCCCACACTACTTGTGAAATGTGCACTTCTTAGCCCAGCA
>NW_008336870.1:3406-3679 GCF_000622305.1 Nannospalax galili
TATCCACCTGGGGTTCAGGTTCTTGTGGAGCCATTCACACATTCCTGGAGAGGATGCATACGGAAGAATCACTTTTTGGGCTCTGCCAGGACTCTGGGGCTGAGTACCTACCTGTGGTTCATGGTTGGGTTCAGTTTGAGTTTGGCGAATGGTCCCTGAGTCAGTAGCTCAGAGGGAAGGATCACAATCTGTGTTCTCTCTGAAGCTCTGGGGCTGCCTCTGTTCCTGTAGGTCAGGGTTCTGAAGGAGTTACTCAAGTCATTCTGGCAGCTG
>NW_008336871.1:0-866 GCF_000622305.1 Nannospalax galili
ATTACACAATGGAATATTGTGAAGACATATTGTTACATTGTGATGGACCACATGGAGCCATAGTGCTGGCACATTGGAACATTGTGATGACACATTGGGGCATTTGTAATGTCATACTGGGGACTTGTGAGGGGGCATTGAGCACCGTGCTTTCATATTTAGTATGGTGCCGACACAATGGATCATTGTAATGACACAATGGTGATTTGTGATGGCACAAAGAGCATTGTGACAGGAAAATGGAATATCATGAATTCATATTGTAACATTGTGATGGCACATTGGAAGAATATAATGGCACATGGGGCCTTAATGTAGGCGCAGTGGAGCATTGTGATGTCTCGTTCGAGTATTGTGATGACACATTGGAGAATTGTGATGTCAGTTTGGTGGAGTCTAAGGGGACATTGAGCACCGTGTTTCCATATTGAGTATGGTCAAGAAACAACGGATCATTATAATGACAGAATGGTGCATTGTGATGGCACAAGGGAACTATGGGAAGTCAAATTGTAACATTGTGATGGCACATTTGTGTAATATAATGGCAATGTTATAATGGCTATATATAATGTAACATGGGGCTAACCTGTTGGCACATTGGAGGATTGTGATGTCACATTGTAGTATTGTGATGTCACATTGAAGCAATATGATATCACATTGGGGGATTGTGAGGGGATATTGAGCACAGTGTTTGCATATTGAGGATGGTGATGAAAAAAAGGATCTTTTTAATAACACATTGGTGCATTGTGATGGCACAATGAGCATTGTGATTGCATAAAAATGAGCATTGTGATTGCATAAAGGAGTATTGTGAAGTCATATTGTAACATTGTGATGGCACATTGGAGCAACATAAT
>NW_008336872.1:0-3170 GCF_000622305.1 Nannospalax galili
CTTTAGGAAGGTCTGAAGAGGCACCTGCGGGAGTGCTGTGCACAAAGAAGACCCTCTCTCAACTGACATCTCTATGCCTGGGAAGTGTGGGAGTTGTGGGAGTGTGGGTGAGCATGGGGCTCCAGCGGACAGAGGGTATTGGCAGGTGTACTTGTTAGAAAGTACTAAGTGCTCAAGGGTGGTGGCTGCGGGGCTCCTTTCAGTTTCATTTGTAACTGAGCATGAAGTATGAACAGTTCAGAATCATTTTCCTGACAGAATTATTTTCCTGAAGTTTAATCGGCACGTCTTGCAGTGTGTTCTGCAAAGTGTGGTGAAGTGAAACAGTTTAAGTCAAATGTGAAAAAATGAATATAGTTGATATTGGATAAACCTTACTGAGCATGGGAGGGGAAATTTGCTAACACTAGTATGTTATTTTATTTTGATTTTTTGAGACAGTGTCTGTCTCTAGCCCCAGCTGGCCTGGAACTCGCTCTGTAAACCAGGCCAGCTTCAATCTCAGGGAGATCTGCCTGTCTCTGTCTCCAAGTGCTGGGAGTAAAGGGACGTGCCACAATGCCTGCTAACTGTAGTATTTTATGGGATCTGACCAGGCTGGTCAGTTCTTTCTATTCCCAAGACCTGAAATTTCTCCATATCATTCAGTGCTTTGCTGAAGTTCTTGAGCTTCCTTTGGGATTGCTCTCTGAATAATTACATTTTCATTACCTGATCAGTTTATTATAATCCCTATTAAGTAAAACTGAGAAAGTTTGAAAAGAACAGAAAAGTATATTCCAAAGTGACAGATTATAAATTTACCAATAAATAATCTGCAATGTGGCTTTATTTTCTTCCTCGATAGTAAAATGTAAAACTTGCTTTCTTCTTTCATAGTAAAAAATGTTTATGGGCTTTTTTGGTCTGGTCTGGGCATTATGCAGAAGTTGCTTTAGGGAACATGCTCTTCTGTATCAATATGTATCAAAATACACATGGAAAATTTGTTTCTGCATTTATCATCACTGAACACTGGAGTCAGCATAAGTGTGTGAATGGAAAGTGAAGCTCTGTCTAGAGCCATTAGTGGCGATGAAGATGTTCACTTCGTCCAGGTGTGGCCTGAGCATCCTCTGGACTTCACGTTGCATCCTGTGGCCATAATAAAAAGGAATGACTATTTACATAATGCAGCAAATGTACCGGAGAAAGCCTGCTGTCTTTTCAGAAAGGTTTTTCCTGGAATATCCTTTGGAAGGAAAATTTTCTTGTGTGTCTGTGTCACATAGATGCGTAGAGGACTTAGGATGGCAAGGACAGGGCATGCTTACTCCTGTACGATGATGCGCAACACTGCATGGTCCAAATGTGCTTTCTAAAGTGTTGTAGTTGTAATTTCTTTCACCCAAAGAAATTCTTAAATATTTTATTTCTTATTTTTATTTTATGTGCTTGAATGAATTGCGTGCATGTATGTAAGTGCACCTATGTCATGCAATGCCTGCCGAAGTCAGAAGAGGGCCTCAGATCTCCTGGAACTGGAGTTACAGATGTTGTTAGCTACCATGTGGCTTCTGGGACCCAAACCCAGGTCCTCTGCAAGAGCAGCCAGTGCTCTTATCTGAGCCATATCTCTAGCCCCTATTATTATTATTATTATTATTATTATTATTATTGAAAGAGGGTCTTCCTCTGGAAACTGTGACTCACTGATTATAGTAGTATTCTAGTGTGCTTTCTATTGCTGTGACAAAACACTCTAACCAAAAGAAACTTGGGGAGGAAAAAGGTTTTTATGCACCTTAAAGTTCCAAATGAAAATAGATCATTGAGGGAAGTCAGAGCAGGAACTCAAATGCATGTCACCATGCCTGCAACTTCTGGAAACAATGTTAAAAGAGGCTATGGGCAATACAAAGGAAGAGAGAACACAGGTGGTATGAAGGGAGATAAAGAACAGGAAGGGTTAAATGTGGTTGGGGAGAGGAGGACAGGGTACAGGAGGGAGTATGGGGAGCGATATTTAACATTAAAGACCATTGAAAATGCCATAAGGGGAAATTATTGTAGACGCTTCCTTAAAATGCATACATATACATACAAATAGAATTTAAATGGAATTACCCCATAACGGGGGCAGGGGCACAATACCTCTCCCAGACACCATAGGCTATCAAGTAAAAATAATAATGTCAGGTATGGGTTATGTCTTCTCAAGATGTTGGTCAATGGGGGAGCACATAGATTTACCCCCAACAGCACAGGTTATTGCTATTACATCAGTTAAACCCTTTAGTATACCTTCCAGAACTTAAAGGTAACCCTATTGCTGAAAACACTACATACTTGAATCATAGAACATGGAGAAATCAATCTTGGAACTTGGGACATGGAAGTTTCATCCCTACTGGATAGCTGTCATAGTGCTATAAGGTGCTATACATGCTACCAGAGGAGACAAGTGATCAATAGTCTTACACAACTGTGAACTACGATAATGATTGGTCTGGCAAGATTTGCCTCGTGCTATAGTGCCTTGAACGCTATGGAAGCAATGAACCACTTTCTGATTGGATAGAAGGCCTGTTCCACAAGATGGAACTCATATCCTATGTCATTAACTGGGCCAAAACCCCGTGACTGGTTAGTCCATTGGCCCCTGGAGAGAACCTGGTACTATTGTTCTGATAGACTTAGTCTGAAACTTCTCCCGAAGTTCTTGTCTTTATACCCATAGAGTAATGCATCCCTCAACCCTCATCAGAGAGGCTTCTCTTTGCGGTAGATGGTGATTAATACAGAGATCCTCAACTGGGCAGTACGCATAGAATATGTGCTCAGCTCTAAATGGGACATGTATATCACACCAGCTTCCTCTAATCCTCAGGGATCATTGCAGAAGAGGGACAGAAAGATTCTAAGAGCCAGACATGATGGATGACCACAAGGAAACAGAGTTTTCCAGACAGTTGGGTTGTTAATCACATGAACTCACATCAATGGTGACAGTATGCGCAAGTCCCATGTAAGTTCAAGTAGGACAAACTCTCAGACAAAATCTCAGCATTGACAACTCATGGCTTCTGGTTACCGGAGATTCGGTCTCTTTCCAGGGTTTGACACTTGGTAGGTTAACTAGCCTCCAATGGATGATCCCACTCCAAAGAACATTTGAGGACACAAATCTG
>NW_008336872.1:3315-5855 GCF_000622305.1 Nannospalax galili
GTCTCTCCTTCCCCTTCTCTCCCTGCACCTCTGTCCTTCTCCACTCCTCCCCCTCACTTGTCTTTATTTGGACAGTGGTGGGCGGGGAGAACAAATGGTCTCACTTAGTAGCCCAGGCTCATCAAGAATTCGCTGTTTTACAGGCCAGCCTCAAACTTGCCAACCTCTTGCTTCAGGTGAGTTCCGAGATTACTGGTGTGTACCCTAGACCTGCCCCGCCCACTTCTGAAGTACTCTAGTTTTTTGTAAAAAACAAGTAACCTGAATTTCCACAAATAGAAGTGTGAATTCACATCAAGGGTTTGTTAATTTTCTATACTTTCCTTTTGGGTATTTGCATGTCTGGGGACATGTGCACACCTGGAGGCTGACACTAGTGTCACCTTGATTAACTTTTTGCCTATTTTTTGACCTCATCTCTCACTGAACCACTGATTCGGCCAGAATGGCTGGTCGGCAAGTCCCAGGATTCCTCTCTGCTATCCCTCCCTAGATCCAGACTTTTCACATGGGTCTACGGATCTGAACTCAGGTCCTCATGGTTGTAAAGCAAGCATTTTACTGACTGTTTGCCTGGACACTCAAAATCCCTCTCCCTAGTCCTCTCGGGTACAGGAATTACAAACCAGCAACACTGGATTATTTTAGTCTCTTCAGTTATAAAAAGAAAACTATATATGACAGAATACATCATCAGGTCCAGTTAAAGGAGGGTGGTCTAAATATGATCAAAATATATTGTATGGAATTGGGAAAAATTCAATGCAAAGTAATAACAATAATAAAAAAATTGACTATGAATCAGATCATATTAACTACTGAGTCTACAAGCCATAGCCTCTGGCCTCCCGCCGCCAATAAACATGGGTGCTTGTCCCCACCTGTGTGCAGCATGTATTCCTCTTCGGGTTATTTCCTCCATCTCTTAAAAACACACAAACCCATTGCTTGCGTTTTGTGCTATTTGCTGGAGGCTGACTCTGCAGAGCCCTGCACAGGGTTGGGCTTGGCCTGGGGAGCCTCACCCTCTGCCTGCTCTACCGGAAGTCCAAAGGTCCCATTCCATTCCAGCTCTTCCTGGTTACCTAGGTCCCAGCAAGTCTTGACCATCCCATGGCTTCCTGCCTCAGCCACCTAGTTCCGCAAGAGGCTTCAGGGATGAGCCCAGAGAGGACGCCAGGAAGTGCTGGGTCAAGGAGAGCCTGCAGGGTCTGCACTGCTCAGGGAAGTCACCACAGAGCCCGGGTGTCTTGGAAGGGCCCAGAGACTCCCAACCTGTGCCTCGTGAAGGCAGCCATCCCTCCCCTGTAGTGGTTCTCACTTGTAGCAGGCGAGAGTGCCCAAGCACCAGGCGCAAGAGGGCGGACAGAGGGCATCCCGGGGCTGGTTAGAAGGTTCCTCTCTGGACCTCACAGATCCATTTGAAGGTGAGTGTGCAGTGCAAACTGACAGTTCAGTTACTGTTCAGAACATGGTGTGATGCAGCAGGTGGAGGGTCTGTTGTGGGGGCAGGTTGGTACAGTCTTGTCCGAATGTGAAGGTAAGTGCAGTTGATATAGGTGGATGAAGTGTGGATCTGGTGTGGTGGCACTTGCCTCTAATCCCAGCACTCTTCTACTTCATCCCATGATGTGATCTTTGCTCCCAATTTTGAGTAGTTTGTTAAAGAGACTCAGCTGTCTTTTGTAATTTTTCAATGACTACTTACTTTAATTAACTTAAAAGTTAACCACAGTATTTTAATACTTAAATAATGCTGAAAAAGTTTGAACAATACAGAAAAAAATAGAGAAATAACTAGCTTGTAAAATTATCAGTGAATGTGTGTATATCTACAGTTCCTCCTAAGTTTACTTTCTTTGTAATGTAGAAATGTAAAATCCCGTTCCTTTACATTCTGTTTCATCAAGAGGCTTTAAGACACAAGCATGCAGTATGTATTTCTGGATTAATTGTGACTGTCCCCTTATGTGCAATAGTGTTTTCTTTATGAGATTTGGGTACACTAGGGCTCATCGCATACATATTTACAGTCACTTTATCTTTACAGTGGATTGCTCCAGTTATTAATATGTAGTGGTGTTGATTCTTTCTAGTTTTGGCTTGGCATCTGCTCTGTCACATACGCATATGGTTACTCCTGCTCGTTTTGGAGTATTTGCTAGAAGTACGGTTTTCCACCCCTTTACTTTGTGTCTTTTTGTGTCTCTGCCAGGTAGTTAAGTTTCTCACTACAATGAACAATTGGTTGCTATTATTGTTTTATTATGATTATTATCTGATTTTTAGTTCAGCCTGCAAGTCACATCTTCTACTGCAGAATTGATACTATTTATATTTAGGGTTAGTATCCAAAGGTGTTTAACGAAATTGAATCCTCTAATTTGGTGGCGTTTCCTCTTTTGGTTTTCGGATTTGGTTTCACTCGCTATGTGTTCTTTTCTCTCTCGTCTTAGAAGTTTGCTGGCTCACAGAGTTAATAATGTTCAAGAATTTACTGTTTTTTAATTATCTGTTACTCTGGTAAGGTTTATTTTCTA
>NW_008336872.1:6747-7677 GCF_000622305.1 Nannospalax galili
CATTTTCCCAGTTCTATGCTGGGTTACTATCTGGGAGTCCCTTTGGCCACCCTGGCCAACAACTCAAAAGAAGATATCTCCTATCTGGCTTTCTTGCTTGTTATATAGCCTTTAGGTATGCATATGGACTATTAAAAATTATAATTATATTGGCCCCTTTAATCTTTGGTTATACTTTCCTTCTGGGTGTTTATGGCCATACAGTTGGCCCAGATAAACCAATTTACTTTTACTCTTAAGATTGTTTGAGGATCTGTACCTCAGGGGTCATATTGGCTTGGGAAGAGCCCCTCTTGCTTGTTATATAGCCTTTAGGTATGCATATGGACTATTAAAAATTATAATTATATTGGCCCCTTTAATCTTTGGTTATACTTTCCTTCTGGGTGTTTATGGCCATACAGTTGGCCCAGATAAACCAATTTACTTTTACTCTTAAGATTGTTTGAGGATCTGTACCTCAGGGGTCATATTGGCTTGGGAAGAGCCCCTGGCTCCTTTCTTTTACCAGTTCTGTCTATGTGAAGATAAGTCAAAAGGCCTACTCAACCATGGTTGGCTTCACTTGGAAGCATGGAGAAAATGATACCTCTGTGTTGACCCTCCTCATCTTTCTAGACTGGACACTGGTTCAAGTCCATCTGGTGGGTCTCCTCAGCCTCCTTGATCAAGAGGACAGGTGACCCACCACAATTACAAGACATTTTGAATGATGCTCACAGTCCCTTGGAACTAGTCGACCTAGGAGGACAAAGAACAAAAACTGTCCTTTATTTACCTCTTACCAGATTATTGTAGGCCTCCAAGTATGTCTGTTAAACATCCGAGAAGGTTAGTTCCACCAGTCTGGTCCTTTTAATTACTGTGTGTCATGTAGATAAATCTTTGGCAAAGACCAATTCTTCTCAGATAATCCTTACTTAAAAATAT
>NW_008336872.1:8675-13730 GCF_000622305.1 Nannospalax galili
GCAGTTCTTCTTTAAATGTCTGATAGAATTCTGCTGTAAATCCATCTGGTCCTGGGCTTTTTTTAGTGGGGAGGTTTTGTATTACTGTTTCAATTTCTTTTTGTGATATGGGTCTGTTTAAGCTGTTAATCTCTTCTTGGTTTAATTTTGGTGGTTCCCATGCCTTTAGATATCTGTCCATTTCTTTTAGGTTTTCAAATTAGTAGCATATTGGTTTTTAAAGTATACCCTTATTATATTCTGTATCTTTCTGGAGTCTGTTTTGATGTTTCCCCTTTCATCTCAGATTTTGTTCATTTGGAGGTGCTCTTTCTTTTGGTTAACTGGGTAGCAGTCTGTCAATTTTGTTTATCTTTTAAAATAACCAGCTCTTGGAACTGGTGATTCTTTATATTGTTTTCTTTATTTCAATTCCATTAATTTCTTCCCTGATTTTTGTTATTTCTTCTTGTCTGCCAGGTTTGGGTTTTGTTTGCTGTTGCTTGTCAAGTGAGTTGAGTTTCAATGTTAAGTCATTTATATGTGTTCTTTCCAGTTTTTTAATGTAGGGACTTAGAGCTATAAACTTCCCTCTAAGGACCCCTTTCAATGTGTCCCAGAGCTTTTATCGTGTTGTATTGTCCTTTTCCTTTAATTGCAGGAATACTTTTATTTCTTTCTTAATTTTCTTTTGACCCATTCATCATTCAGGAATATATTCATTAATCTCCTGGTGTTCATGTGGTGATTAGTGCTTCTTCGGGTGTTGATTATAATTTTATTGCATTGTGGTCTTTTAGAATGCATGGAATTATATCGATCTTTCTGTATTGAGGTTTGTTTTTGCCCCAGTATATGGTCAATTTTGGAGGAGGTTCCATGGGGTGCTGAGTAGAAATTAATCCTTTGGTGCTTGTGTGGAATACTCGGTAGATGTCTTTTAAGTCCATTTGATATATGGTATTGTTTAATTTTAATATTTCTCTGTTAACTCTCTTCCCTTGTGGACCTATCTAATGGAGACAGTGGGGAATTGAAGTCGCCTACTATTAATGAGTTGGGATTAATCTGGGTCTTAAAGTCCTGTATTATTGATTTTATGAAGTTGGTTGCACCAGAGTTTGGTGAATACATGTTCATGTTTGTAATATCTTCTTGGTTTAGTGTTCCTTTGATCAGCATGAAGTGGCCACCTTTGTCTCTTCTGATTAGTTTTAGTTTAAAGTCTATTTTGTCAGATATTAGAATTGCAATGCCTGGTTTTTTCTTCATATGATTCGCTTGGTATATTTTATTCCATCCTTTCACTGAGATGGGTTTCTTTCAGACAAAATTAAAAGATGGATTTTTGTTTCTTAATCCATTCAACTAGCCTGTGTCTTTTGACTGGATAGTTCAATCTATTCATATTTAAGTTATCATTGAAAGATGAGTATTGAATCCTGTCATTTTTATTTTTGTTTACATTTTTTATATAGCTGTACTTTTCCACAGTTATACCTTCATTGAATTTCTTTCTGCAATCCTTGCTTATAGTTGCGGTCACTGCCAGTGGCGGCCACTCCTCTGTTCTTGTGCATGCCGCTCCTTTGTACTCACAGGCGTCGAGGCTGCTCCTCTGCTCACCCTGGGCTGAGGCCACTCTTCCACCTGCCCTGGGCTGAGGCCATTGTTCTGCTTGCCCGGTGCTGAGGAAGCTCTTCTGCTTTCCCGGTGCTGAGGCAGCTCTTCTGCTCACCTGGCGCTGCCTCCAATCATCACTGCTTCTGCCCAGTCCCAGACCCCAGGGCTGGTGAGGAAACTGTGTCATCGGAGCCACATTCAGACACAGGAGACCAGGTTCGGTGACACAGATCTGTTTTATTGCAGGAAGGCACAAGCTTATATAGGGATAGTGGTCCAATGACAGCACAGCCAGTATGATACCTTATTAGCAGAACAGGTCTAGCATTCTATCACAGAACCGCAAGTAGGACATGTTATTAGCATAGCAGATTTAGCATCCTATTAGCATAACAGACTTAATGTCCTATCACAGAATAGAGGGTAGGATGACTCAGTGTCTCTGTTTGTGGAGTGAAATGTTCGAGGTCTCCCCAGGTTGGTGGCTTTTGTTGACTGTGATGTTGGGTCGGTCTCTCGGTGGTCATTTTTTCCAGGGCTGCCATCTCCGGGGTCGGTGGTTGTGGAGGGAGGTTTTCCATTGCAGGAAATTCTGATGTTCTGGGCTGGGATCCAAATAGGGGCTGGAACATTATCTGGAAAGACACAAGCATAGCCTTGCCCTTGTGTTAACAACAGTGTCTATAATATGATGGATATATTTGATCTTGTCAAAGGAATGGGAATGAGTAACATCCGTTTGCCAGATCTTGTTAGCGCAGGTGCGAGACCAATGACCCTGTCCTCCACAAGCCCAACATCTGCCCTTGACTGTCTGGGCCTGTGGCTGGTGAGCAGCCAGAGCCTCAGCGAGAGCTGTGGCATGAATTCGAGCAGTCCCCAATCCTGACAGGCTAGAATCCATTCAGAGACATCCTTGTGTCTAACGGGTCCTATGGCAAGGCAACTCTCAGTAGAGCAGACTTCATATACAAGATCTTTGAGCAAAGCATCTGCGGCTCCCCAATGGCTGATTTTCCTATTAACACTTTGTTGGCACCTTTCAACGAAATCAGAGAAAGGCTCACCTGGTTTTTATATTAATCTGGTTAATATGGTATCCTCACGAGTTGGCATAGTTTGGAAAGCAAGGAGTGCACAAAGCCACACTTGTTTAAAGTAGGGAGGAGGTCCCTGGTCCTGGGCTTGTGGGATTTCAAAAGTGCCACGCCCTACCAGGGCATCAAACCCAATGTTTTGGACATTGGCTGTTCTATTGCATTCTGCCTGTGGTTTGTATTCGTCCTGATAAGCAGCCTTCCATAAGAGAAAAATCACCTCCCTGTAGACAGGCGCGGGCAACATTCTGCCTTTCATAGGGGTGTTGGCCACATGTCTGATTGTATCTAATAGTTGACCAAACCAAGGGTAATGAATGCCATCCTCAATGGCTTCCTTGCCAGCTTTTTTAAAGTATCATGGGAATATGGATTCCAGACATTAGGGTTTTGTAGTCCCTGATTGACGGTAACCGGGAAAAAACTGTGTAAAATCACCCATTGTATCATAGGAGAGGGGCCTAGGCGGGAGGGGCTTCCAGTCCTCCTCTGGAAGGGAGGGGTAGATGGACTGGGGGGAAACTTCCTTAGAGCTAGTGCAAGATGATGGAGAGTAGCCATCGCCCCATAATTGCGGAGCGGAGGCTGCCTTAATTTCCCGTTTTTCATCAAATACAATACAAGATGGCAGCGGGTACCACCGCCCCGTAACGGCAGGGCTGGGGCGATCTTGACTTCCTGATTTTCATCAGGGGGACCCTCGGACCCTAATTCCTCATTTTTTACCTCATTATCAGCAGTTATCATTTCCGCATCAGAAATCAGTTAGTTTGGTTTTGACTGGAAATGCCTGGGACAAGCTGTCCCCACTATCCTGTTGCTTTGTTTGTTTATTTATGTTTTCAAGTATGAGATTATTCTGCTCAGGGGCCTCAGGGGGAACTCCCCAAAGCAAGGCCAGAATGGCATTCACAATGGGGTAGAACGGATGAGATAATGGACACCCTTCCCTGACTTCTCTCTTTCTGGCCATGAATAGCACACGATGCCATTGCTCCAGATCCCAACAACAGGAATCTTTAAACCATGGGGCAAGAGCTAGTACTTCATCTAAAACCTTAGTTACATCCTTTTCTGTTACCCTAATTTGCCTACTCCTGAGGAGAGAAACCAGTGCAACAGCACGGGGGCCGGCAGCTGCTGGATGATTATTCCCCATACTGGAGGTCACTCACCCTGCAAGACGTACTCGGAAGGACTCAGGAGCTGTTCAGTAAGATGATCAGTGGAGACAGGAACAACATGCCAAACCAAAGACTGCTAGCAAGAAGAATGAACGTGGCAAGTACCCACAGAAGAATTACTGGCAAAGGGGGCATCGGGATCCCCGAGTCTTACAGCTCAGTTTTACAGCCTCATGGGGTCAGGCTTTTCGAGACCCATGTTAGGCACCAGCTGCGGTCACCACCAGTGGCGGCCGCTCCTCTGTTCTCAT
The DNA here is from genome assembly GCF_000622305.1 of Nannospalax galili. NCBI lineage: Eukaryota > Metazoa > Chordata > Mammalia > Rodentia > Spalacidae > Nannospalax > Nannospalax galili. The sequence goes on from NW_008336872.1 coordinate 12,810, forward strand.
GGGTGTTGAGGCTGCTCCTCTGCTCACCCTGGGCTGTGGCCACTTTTCGGACTGCCCTGGGCTGAGGCCACTCTTCTGATCACCCAGTGCTGAGGCAGGTTTTCTGCTTTCCTGGCACTGCCTCCAATTGTTGCTGTTTCTGCCCAGTTGTGGACCCCAGGGCTGGTGAGGAGACTGTTTCAGCGGAGCTGCATTCAGACACAGGAGATGAGGTTCAGTGACACAGATCTGGTTTATTGCAGGAAGGCCAAAGTTTATATAAGGAAGTGGTCCAATGACAGCACAGCAAATAGGATAAATTATTAGCATAGCAGACTTAGCATCTTATTAACATAACAGACAACGTCCTATCACAGAATAGAGGTTAGGATGCCTCATTAGCATACTGGGTTTCAGATAACAGAGCCTGAATTTCTGGAAACCATGTGACCCTGACTGTTGCAACATCTAAGGGTTGCAATTTTGGATTCCAAGGGTGGTGATTAGGGAGTGGTGAGCTCTAGGCATCAGTCTCATGATCTGCCAATGGGAGCAAATGTCACAAGGCATTCTTTGTGGCTCCAGCAGTTGGGCCATTGCCTCAGGCCTGCTGTATAGCTGTCAATAAGACTTTCACCCTAGGCACAAGCCTGTCTCCCACATATAGTCATTCCTTCAGCTCTTTGTATTGCTTCCAGAACTCTCTGAAGGGCTGGTTTTGTGGACATGAATTCCTTCACCCTACTTATGCCATGGAAGATTTTTCTTTCCACTTTGACTAGAATAGACATTTTAGCAGGGTATACTAATCTGGGTTGGCATTTGTGATCATTTAAAACTGGGAATACTTTGGTCCTGTCTCTTCTGGCTTTCATAGTTTGCACTGAAAAGTCAGCTGTAACCCTAATGGGTTTTCCTTTATATGTGACTTGTTGTTTTTCT
>NW_008336872.1:13877-15125 GCF_000622305.1 Nannospalax galili
TCTTTTTATGGTGTCACACAATTCCTGCATATTCCATTCTTGTGATTTCTTAAATTTTTCATAATCTTTGCTTGTGTGGTCTAGTTCATCCACTTTGTCTTCCAGTCTTGGTATTCTGTTTTCCATTTCGTTCATCCTATTGGTGAGGCTTTCACCTGTCATTTCTAATTGGTTTACTGAGTGTTTCACTTCCTTCTTCATTTCAGCCTGAGTATTTTTCAATATTTCTAACTCTTTTCTGAATTCACTCAGAAGTTTATCCCTATCTTCCTTCAGTTCTTTGATTTATATGTGTGTGTGTTCTCTAAATTCACTGAATTATTTTATCATGTTTATAATTGCTCTTTTGAGCTCCATGTCCTGCATTATCTCTAGGGGATTCTCATTGTGCTCCTCTAGAGAACTATTGGTATTTGGTGGGGATATGTCATTTGGTTTTTCATGTTATTATTTTTTTTCTGTGACTTTGACATGTCTGAATATTTTGTAGTTTCTGATTCTTGTTTGAGACTCAGGCCTTCAAATTTAGGTCTGCTTCTTTTTGTGAACTTTAAGTGTCTTTGTGGTTTAATTTTGGGCATGAAAAGCTGGTTCATCTTAGCTTCCAGTTCTTTCTTTTGATTTTATATTGGAGTGGCCTGATTGCTTTTGTCTTCAGTAGTTCCCACAGAGGCCCAATTCAGATGAAGATCAGATGTTTTCAGGCTTTCTCCTAAGGTCTGTATCCCTCCAGGAATGATTTTGGCCTCAGGAATTTGGGGTACGACTGGCCTGGGAGACTGGCCTAGGAAAGATGCTGGTATGGGGCAGCTGGTGGCTGTGCCACCCAGAGATGCAAAGGCAAATGGGGCAGGAAGAGGCCCCAAGGACTCCTGGGGACTGCACTGAGGAACTGGGTTGGTCTGGATTCAAAGGATCAGGAAGAGGAAAGGTCAGCTCCCTGTCTCAGAAAGAGGCTGGAGGGTGGTGCTGGCCCAGGGAAGTAGAGGGATGTGAAGCAGTGCTCCTGGGGCCCAGAGAAGGCACTACATTGGTCTGGATGAAAAGGATCAGGAAGCAGTATTGGTTCCCCAGGTGTCTGGGGACCCAAGACAAGGAATGGGGCAGCGCCAAAACTCAGAGGATCGAATGGCAGGGGAGATGGGGGAGGAATGGGGCTTGGGGATTCAAGGCACAAGGGCACAGTGGACTTACCCTGGAGAGAGGCCTGCGGGTAGCTAAAATATTTTTTTAAAAAGACTGTTCTTC
>NW_008336872.1:15323-16050 GCF_000622305.1 Nannospalax galili
AATAGACCAAATTAACATAATGCCTCACTGGCATGACCAGAGGCCAAATATCTGTCACAGACATTCCTGGAGTCTTCTCTACTTGGGAATTCCAACCTTCTCAACTGAAATTAATACTAACCACCACAAAATTGAATTGGTTTTGCAGGTGAAATGAGTTTCGAGAAGCTAAGTCATTGTAGGTTACAAGGCTAGCAAATTGAAAATACATAAGGAGTTTTTCCCCCAAGATTCTATAGGTCAGACTTAGGAATGGAGCATCTCAGTGAACTAATGACCAAGTTGTGGATTAGATCAAGAAATGTGGGCCGAGAACAGTGATGCACATTTATAATCCCAGTCCTGAGGAGGCTCAGGTTTATTTTTGAGTTTAATGTCCAATTGAGCTACATAGTGAGACCCTGTAAAGTAATGGTGGCACACATCTGTAATGCCAGTACAATACTTGGAAGAATGAGGAAAGAAAATCGGGAGTTCAAGGTCATCATAGGCTACATTGGGAGTTGGAGGCCGGCCTGGGCTGTATGAGATTTTAATCTCAAAAAATAAAATAAACAAACCAAAAAAGAAAAAGAAAGAAAGATAAATTTGAGATGCATCACATACATAAATTATAGTTGGTTGTAAAATATTTTAGATGCAATGTGGCCATTTTTCCAAATTTTTGGTTTTCTGATATATTAACACCATTTTGACAAAATCGTTGTAAATTTTGTGAAAATGTAAA
>NW_008336872.1:16949-18831 GCF_000622305.1 Nannospalax galili
ATGAGATATTCAAAGTGGATTTTATTATTTAAAATATTTTATTAATTACTTTTTATTTTATGTGTATGCCTATATTGCCTGCATGTGTGTAAGTGCACCCATGTCGTGCAATGCCTGTGGAGGCCAGAAGAAAGCATCATTTCCTGGAACTGGAGTAATGGACTGTTCGCAGCCACCATCTAGGTGCTGGGAATCAAATCAATTCCTCTGCAAGAGCAGTCAGTGCTCTTTACCACTGAGCCATCTCTCCATGCCATAGACTCCAAAATTTAAAAACAATACAAAACAGGAGATGTGGTGGTAATGAAGTCTGTTTGTCAGCTTAAATTGTGTCATAATATACTTCTCAAGTAAGACAAATATGCCCTTCAGCGGTCTTTCTCTTGCTTAATGAGTTTTGAATGATTTTTATGCTCTACTAATTCATGCCTATTTCTTAGGAAATTGACATCTAATTGGAGTCAATGTATTCAGTTATACCAGCCTCTCATTTGGAGTTCTTGTCATAGAGATATATACTGTTCATTGGAAAGTAATCTATTACCACACAGTTTAAAATAATCTATGTGTGCTGTCAATCTGTGTTCATAATCTCGTTTCTCTGGACCATCACCCTGCTATTGCTTTTTCCTCCACAGAAAGGCAGAACCTCTCCAGATGTCGTCCAATAATGACCCCGTCATAATCCCAATGACACAAAGAAGCACCAGTGTCCCTCCTGGAACGAGCACAAGTGACCTGAAGACATGTACTGAAGGGGCTGTGTTAAGTTTTCATAACCTCAGCTATCGAGAAAAATGGCAAACTGGCTTTCCACTTCGACGAAAAACATTTGAGAAAGAAATTCTGTCAAATGTCAAGTATGTACATGATCTAAAGAGGCCACTTTATTGCCCTGATCGGGACAGAATTTCTCTACTATCAGTAAACTGCTTTTTTGTGCCTGTGTGTGTGCAGATGCATGTGTGCATGTTTGTGTAGGCTAGAGGTCAACCGGGGATGTTGTTCCTCAGGTGCCCTCCACATTGTTTTATCTTTCTGTGTGTGCTTCTGTGAGTGTGGATGTGCACATCCCTTGGGAAACATGGAGGTCATAGGCCAACCTTGTGCATTTCTCTCCTGTTTTACCTTGTTTGAAACAGGGTCTCTTGTTGCTCACTGCTGTATATTCCAGACTATCTACCCCCAAACTTCTGGGGATTCTTCTGTCTTAGCCTCCTTTCACTCTATAGGAGCACTGGAATTACAGACATTCAGTATGGTGTCCAAATTTTTTGTGGGTTCTGGGGATTGAATTTAGTTCCTCACCCTTGAACAGCAAGTGTTTTACCCACTGTATCATCTCCCAAGCCCTTTTATGTTTGCTTTTTGAGAATGGGGTCTCTGACTAGGACCTGGAGCATGCCAATCAAAGGTCCTCCTGTGCTCACCTCCTGCGTGCTGGAATTACAAGCATGTATCACTCCACCCAGCTGTTCATGTGGGTGCTGGGGGCTGAACTCAGGTCCTTATGCTTATGCAGCAAGCAATTTACTGAGCAATCACTCCAGCGATAATCTGCTTTTCTTTTTGAAGACATTTGATACATACATGTCTTTGATTAAACTAGGAATGAAATGATTCGAACGCTTTTTAGGTGTTTGTTTAATCTGAGAAACTGCAACTACTTTCCCCATAACATTAACCAGATTCACACTTCTTGCCTTACCAACTGCCCATTTTCCTCATTTGGCTGGTCTCAGTCACTGTAAATATGGGTAAATGCAGTGACCAGTCACCATGCTATAATCTAAATGTTAAGCTGTTTTGAAATGTCCTTTACCCAACTCAATGTCCTTTACCCAACTCATCCATTGCTTTTGAAATTCAACCTTATTCAATA
>NW_008336872.1:19299-20807 GCF_000622305.1 Nannospalax galili
TAATTGTACATAATTATTACAATCATCTGGTCCACAACTATAGGTGCATTCATGGTCCTTTTCTGACAAACGCTACATTGAGTAAATTCTTTTTTTGCTTTTGGCCTTTTTGGCCAACTCTCAGAATTAATCTTCTAAAAGCATATCTAAAAATAAGCATGCCACATTTTAAATGTAACACTGATTGAAATTTCCTCTGCTAAGTCGTTTAGTCCATTACTTTTGAATTCAGCCTTATATTTTAAGGAAATAATTAGAATATAAGCAGATACTCTACCAGATTATAATATGAAATGATCTCATGCTCAATTTCTAATAGAATCTTTGTACTCTTTGAAACCTATGTGCAGTCTTTACTGTCCACCTTTCTGTTGGCATTCTTGGCTTCTGGACTCTCAACAGAGCAGCCCATTAAGCTCTGCTTGCAGTACTCTAGGGATCAGGTACCTGCATCTTCAAACTCTTCCACATTTTTCCTGTAATCCAGGTTCAGTTATACAGTTTTAGGGACAGCTGCAGCCATAGTCCAAGGGGACCCAGCAACTTCCAGAACTGGAGGTAGAACTTGATCTCATCCGTGGGGTGCCCGTTCTGCAGGTGTGAAGAATGGAAGAGTTGTGGGGTCATGGGTTTATACCAAGGTTTTGAGAAAAGCCTTAGAGGCCGGGCAGTGTGCAGCGGGGCTGTATTCCTTGTCGGGAGCCAGTGAGCCAACTACAAGTGAAGCTCTGAGAGAGAAGCCTAAGTAGCAGTTGTGCCTCAGAATTCTGTGGATGTCAGGAATGTGGGGCTGGTCTGCTCTTCGTCTGACCTTCAGTCAGAGCCTCTGTTCTTGTGCTCCTCTGCCCCGAACTTCATCATGTTCCTCCTAAGAGACTGGCAGGGCAAATTTAGTAAACATGATTGCCACATTGTTTCAATCTGAAATAACAAATGGAATGTAGCTAAGTTTTATTTCTTTCAAAATATGCCTTTTTGAGTTTGAATATTCACTACTCAGATCATCCGTTCAGTTTTCTGAACTGTAACTTGTATTTGTGCTATGCCTGTACATCTATAAAGAATGTCCCCTACAGGAGGGATGCCTTCCAAATTAAAGGGAGAATTTTATTTTCTAATTATCAATGAAGGAAATCACCTGTCTTGTGGGTGTGTCTTTTGTGTTTTAATTTGATTAATGTATGTTTTGAGTATTAAGCCTATGATGCTTTCCTATCCTCTGGAGTGTTTTGTTCTAATTGTTGAGTTTATACTTAAAGCACTGTAGTGGTTTGAATGCAAAGGACCCATAGGCTCAGGTATTTGAACACTTGGTGTTGGTGACACTGGGGAGGTTATGGGAAGGTGCAGCCTTGCTGGGGGAAGTGCCTCACTGGGGGTAGACTTTGAGGGTTTATAGCATTGCCCTGCTTCTCGTTCAATCTCTCAGTTCTCTGTGTGAGGTTGGAGATGTGGCAGCTCAGCTTCCTGCCACACCGCCATGCCTGCTGCCTGCTGCTGTGCTTCCC
>NW_008336872.1:22874-23695 GCF_000622305.1 Nannospalax galili
AACTATAAGGAAAGAGTCCCGTCTAGGGACCCACATTCTGCAGTCTAATACTCTGCACTTTGGCCACTTGTGGCCCTTTCTGTTCAACGTCCTCTGTTTCATGAGGAAGTTTCACTGAAAAGAGTTGAGATCTGCATTATTATTCTCTCTGCCCCTTGTTCCACTATGTTTCAAGAGCCTTAGGTGTAGAGGATCCACTGTAGATGTGTCCCTTAGGGTTGGGTATCTCACAGACATTTATTCTCGGTGTGTGACCAGTTGTGGAACTCTGTAATATCAGTTGCAAAACAAGCTTCTTTGATAAGTGGTGACTGGCATACTTGTATGGAAATATAAGGATATACATTTAACATATACATTTGTCTAGGGATGTGACAGCCTTAGGGTTTTCTCTAAGATCTATGACCTCTCCAGCCATGTATATTTGTCTGTGTTTATTGTGCCACACTTGAATTTCTTCCCATCGAATGACTTTTAAGTCCATTTAAGTAGCTGAAATTCAATCAAACCTCAGTGAGAGTATCGAATGTGGACCCTGAGTTAATATCAGTATGTTTTTGTGTTTACAGTGGTCTCATGAAACCTGGCCTCAATGCCATTATGGGACCTGAAGATGGAAGCAGGTCCTTGTGAGTATGACAGGAAATATATGTAAAATGTATGTAAACCTTTAGTGTCCAGTTTGTGTGCTTTAAAAAATCAGCCAAGAGTCACTTGTGAAGGTGTTGTTTAAGCAATTGAGTGTGTGCATGTCTAGTCTGGAGTGTGGATAATATGCAGTTTGGATACATTTTAGTTTGCTTCCAAGGCCTAGGGCATCT
>NW_008336872.1:25369-30255 GCF_000622305.1 Nannospalax galili
TGCTAAGTGCTTGTTACTTTTCTTTTTGTGTTTTTTCCTCTCCTCCGCCTGTGATAGTTTTAATTGTCAACTTGAGAGAATCTAGAATCACCTTGGAGGAGAATGTCAATGAGGAATTATCTGGATGACTTTGGCCTGTGCCATATCTAGGTGGGAGTGTCTTGATTAAGTTCACCGATGTGGGAAGACCCAGCAGACTATGGCAGCATTACTCCTGGGTTTGGGTCCTGGTCTGGACAAGAGTAGAGAAAGTGAGCTGAGCACTGGCAGGCAGGCAAGCAGCCATTCTCTCTCTGCCCTTGACTGTGGATGTGACTAGTTGCTTCAGGCTCCTGCCTTGACTTCTCTGTGAGTTCTCTGTGAATTAAAGTAAACCCTTTTCTCCCCTGAATTGATTTTTGCCAGAATATTTTTATCACAGCAACTGGACAAGAAACTTGGACATCCTCTTTCTTTCCCTCTCCCTTCTGTCTTATCTTCTGTCAATATTCACTTTCAGCGTCTGTTAGGTTAGAGATAGAACAGTGGGCAAGATCAGCACAGAACAAAGCCATTCCTTTAGGGGTGTGTGTGGGTCAGGAAGACGAATGACAAAATAGGTGAACTTACAGTTGACTCATTTCTTACTGTAATATTTTAAAAGAATATTGCATAATATTTCACTCGAATACTTATGCATCCATGGAAAATACGAATATTTACTTCCTTACCAATTTTATTCTTAAGTATCAAAATAAATAATAAATTCATATCTTCAGCCATCTCAGGTCCATATTCAAACACATTTCCCAATGTAATTTATTATTCTATTGTTAATAAGACCTGATCAACAATTTGATTTATTCAATGCCTGGAGATTTTAAATATCAGAATTGTTTCCTACTTCCTGTGTCCCCCAAACTTTCCTGCCTCACAGAATTGACACTGAGTGGCTGACAGGATTATGTGTAGCTGTCTCATGAGCAGACATTTGGTTCTTTGGGTACAAATGGGCTACCCAAAATGTAGTTCTCATGGTTTATCCCCTCCCTGTGACAGTCCTTTCTGAGAGGCACGGGAGGTTGGGGCAGGACTAGCTGCTGATTCCCACAACAGTTCCCTGCAGGTTTTTATGTGAGATTTATTTTGTTTGAGAAGAACTCTGAAATTTAGATTTCTTGCGTAGATTTTCAGGGAAAACAAATAGAGGCATTTATTTGTCTTGTTAAAATTCATGACATGTATTAGGTTACAATAATTTTAATATAACTTAATGAAATTTTTTAATAAAGATGTGGTGTGTGTGTGTGCGCGCGTGCACACGAGTGTGTGTTGGTGTGTGTGTGTGAGAGCTGGGGGATGATAGCTGACTCATAAATTACCAGAAATCATTTTTCTTTTCCTCTCCTTTCTTTCCCTTCTGTTTTAGACAGTGATTTCACTATGTCACAGTCCTTTAGAGTTATAATTTATTGCCGTAAAACTGAATGTGTGACTTGATAAGGGACATACAAAATTGTTTGCAAACAGGGACTTCATATCAAGTGTTACCTGAGTCTCTTTGTACTCAACTGGTAAAGAGGAACCTCCTTCTCCCAGGTGTCAATTTTTTTTATTTTTTGCTGTTCAGGATAATGATTTTACAAGTAATAATAACTTTTGTGGCAAGCTCAGGCAGGTTCACCAAATGATACTGACTTTGGTTGTCCTTGTTGATAATGACAATGATTGATGTGTTAGCCTATTTCAAAAGAAGACAGAAAAAGGACTGCTATAGCAATGGAGCTGATCACTGACCATCGCATCTTGTTCCTGGATGAGCCCACAACTGGTTTAGACTCCAGCACTGCACATGATGTCATTTGGCTCTTAAAATGGTAAGTGACAAAGGAACATTTTGTTTCCTTTTATTTAATACTGGTCACGTGTATGTACCAGCTATTCTTGGTATAGGGGATTCAGAAGTAAACAACTGAATTTGTCCTCCTTTATTAGAGGGAGTCAGTCAGTTACGAACGAAGAGATATCAAGAACAATGAAACGAGCATAGGGACGGGTGGTCAATGTGAGGGTGCAGCACTAATTTAAATAACATATGGGGGAGCACTTCCAGCATGTGACAAGTGAGCTGTGCCTGAGTTGGTATGACCTGACTTTGGCAGAAGAGACTTCAGGCTGGAAGGAAAAGCCAGAGACTCTGATGCAGAGTATTCCTCGTGTGTCTGGAATATCATGGAATCAAGTTGGGTTAGGACCCAGAGGTCTGAGGGGATGGAGGTTGGCTAGTGTACTCTTGTAATAAAATACCACAGACTGGGTGGTAACAAAAGACATTAATTTTCTTAGCGTTCTAGAGGCTGGAAGCCAGATATGAAGGTATCAGCAGGTTTCTGACTGCCAAGACCTGTCACATTGATTTATACATGGTGTCTTCTCCCTCTATGTGTGATTATACTCTGATTTCTTAAATGGACACCAGTTACCTTAGGACTCACTAGTGATCTCCTTTAACCTTAATTACCTCTTTGAAAACATTAACTCCAATTGTAGTCACATTCTGAATGCTTGGATATTAGATCTTCAACATCCAAGTCTTTGGAAGCACACAGTTATGCCCTTCACTTTTAGGACTGAAATGAAGTAGGCTTGGCTGGCCTATACATACACACACACATAGATAGATAGATAGATTGATAGATAGATAGATAGATAGATAGATAGATAGATAGATAGAGATAGAGATAGAGATAGAGATAGAGATAGAGATATATTACCTGGACCACATAGACCACTGTAGGGAGTTTTCCCTTTGGAGAGGATGTGGGAAGCTTTTTGAGAGTGTTACAGTGAAGCAATGCCCACTTGTGGAGAAGGCTGTGCAGTTTGCACCAGGGTGTTTTAAGTCACACGCCAGCAGGGAGGCAGAGACACAGTGGTTCTTTAACTAGAAATGGGGGATTCTGGATACACTTTGCAGACAGAACAACTATGATGAGTTCATTTTGGACCTGGGTAGAATGGTTGAGAGAATCACTGCTATGATTTGGGTCCTGAACACAGGGAAAAATTAAAACATGGCATTGCCTTTTACCATGAAAGAAGACTGTGACAGGAAAATTTTAGGATAATAATATTTAAAAGTCAGTTTTGTACATCTTTAAAATTAATAAAGAGAATTTCAAACAGACTGAAAAACTCCAGGAACAACACAAGGAGTATCCCACTCTCCTTACCTAGGTTCCCACTTTTAAATTTTACCGCACTTGCTTCTCCTATCTACTGTCCCTTCCATAGTTGTTTCTTTCTGACATCACAACCCATCATGCTGACTATCCTGCATGGAACTTCAAGAAGCGAGGGCACTCCACCCCTGCAGGCTGTTGGCTCCCAGTGAGGAAGCCAACCACTACAGTGTTGCCACTACCTGGTCCGCAGTCGCCTCACACGTCTCACTTTCTTGCACTGCTTCCTCTCCAGAAATGCTTAGTTGCTCCTTCTTTCTTTTTCTAGTACGGACCACTTCCCCTATCTGTCTTTTTCCCTTGTCATTGCTAGTACATTTCTTGAAGTAACCTTTAGCTTGGTTTAAGACTCAGGCCATGAGATGCTGCTATGTTGTTTCCAGTGCAGCAGCCCTGGAGCAGCTCACCTCTGGTGAATCTTGATGCTCTAATTGTGCTGGCCTCTTCTGGATTCTCTGATATGAAATAGCATTTTTCATTTTTATGGCTTACTATATTCTGTTAGGGAGAATATTTGGTTTTCAATACTGATAATCTGTTCTTCAAGTACTTTAACTGTTTAATGTAAACATGTTTCCAATCACTCTGGCTATTTCCTTTTTCTGCTATACCTGGAAACTCCTCTTCCTTTTTAAGTTGCCAAACACCCCACGTTCATGGATTCCCCTCTCTATTAGTACCTTCCTTTCTTTAATGTTCATACCACTAGAGGCAAGTATCTATGCTAGGATAGAAAATTAGGGAAGACAGAAAGATGTCTAAGGTTCAAGCATATTAAATTTGAGATGTCCGTTGCACACGTTCATTCAGAAGGTACAGTATGAGCCTGAGTTCAGGTCCTCTTTCAGATCATAACCATGCTATATATATTATCTTAACTATTAGCTGTGCTCACTAGAGAATGCAGGATACGATGATGCAGTTTTCCTGTTTTACACTGTAGCTTACAGATATCCTTGCAGAGCCCTCTGTTCATTCCTTTCTTGCACCATTGTTCAAACACATCACTGTTTTAAAATCTAGATTCTAGGAATTGCATATGATAAGGATATCTATTGTTGAAGTGGAACTTCATTATCTGAGAAAAAAAGCCCATTCTGTTTCTGTAGGTGTGAGGCAAGACCCAAGATTCTTCATAGGAGACTGTGGAGGAGATGCTGATGCCACTGCTCCAAAGACCTTGCTTTGAGCATCAGGGGTTTCACCATGTTTCTTTACTGCCTTGAGTCCTTTACCAGCTCCGGCCTGATTTTCTTTGGACACACACGTAGCTCATAGTATAGGTTTATAAAATGCTTTTCTTGAAGTCACCTCGAATCTTCATCTTCCTGCCCCTGCCTTTGAAAGGCATCACCCTGTCCAGATCTCTCACTCTGTTTTTGTATTTCTTTTTGTTTGCTTGTTTGTTAAGGTTGTTTTTTTTGTCTATTGGAAAGAGTATCTCATGCAACTCAGGCGGGATTTGAACTCCTGATCTCCATGCCTCCAAGTCCTAAGTGCTAGAGTTACAGGGATGGGCCATCATGCCCATTTTTTATAATTTTTTAAAAATTTAAATTCTATTTTTATTCAGAATACCAAACAGACAGGATCAGAACAGAAACTCTCCACGGAACATCGTAGTAAAAACACTGCACGCACAAAACAAAGAGAAAATTCTGAAAG
>NW_008336873.1:0-164 GCF_000622305.1 Nannospalax galili
CCCCCCAGCATTGCTCTTAGTTCTCAGGGTTGTTTTGGCTATCAGAGGTCTGTTTTACTTCCATATGAATCTTAGGGTGGTTTTTTCCAATTCTGTGAAAAATGTCATGGGGATTTTGATTGGCATTGCATTGAATCTATAAATGACTTTTGGTAGGATGGTCA
>NW_008336873.1:460-725 GCF_000622305.1 Nannospalax galili
AATTTTTGGCATCTCAGATATAATATCGTATCATCTGCAAAAATGGATAATTTGATCTCTTCTTTTTCAATTCTTACTCCTTTAATTTCCTGCTCTTATTGCTCTTGCAAGAGTTTCAAGCATTATGTTAAAGAGAAATGGAGATAGTTTACAGTCTTGTGTGGTTCCTGATTTCAATGGAACTGCTTCCAGTTTTTCTCCATTTAGAATTATATTGGCTGTGAGTTTGTTATATATGCCTTTAATTATGTTGAGGTATGTTCCC
>NW_008336874.1:0-966 GCF_000622305.1 Nannospalax galili
CCAGATGGATTTCCAGCAGAATTCTAACAGACATTTAAAGAGGATCTACATCCACCACTACTTAATTTATTCAAAAAGATAGAAATGGAGGGAGAATGTCCAAATTCTGTCTATGAAGCTAGCATCACTCTAATACCAAAATAAGGAAAAGATACAACTGAAAAAGAATACTATAGACCCATATCCTTAATAAACATTGATGCATAATTCTCAAAAAAATACTTGCAAACTGTGCACATACACACATAAAAAAGATCATCCATCATAATCAAGTCAGCTTTATTCCATTGATGCAGGGATGGTTGAATATACGTAAGGCAATAAACATCATAAATCATATAAATGGATTCAAAGACAAGAATACATGGTCATCTCAATAGATGCTGTGAAATCATTGGAAAAAAACAACACATATTTATGTTCCAAAATTCTAGAGGAAACTTGTCTGGAGGCACCATACCTCAACACAATTCAAGGCATGTAAAACAAACCCACAGCCAACATCATTCTAATGGAGAAAAACTGGAAGCATTCCATTAAAATAAGGAACCAGGTAAGGCTGTCCACTATCTCCACTCCTGTTTAACATAATGCTTGAAGCTCTTGCAAAAGCAATGACAAGAGAAGGAAATTAAAGGGGTAATAATTGGAAAAGAGATCAAGTTATCCTTTTTGCAGATGATATGATATTATACCTAAGACACACCAAAAATTCCACCAGAAAACTCGAAGAAATTATTAAAACTTTCAGTAAAGTGACAGGTTACAAAATTGATCTACAAAAGTCTGTAGCCTTTGTATATACCAATAACAAACAATCAGAGAAAGAGTACATGGAAACATTCCCTTCTCTTGTAGCTGCAAAAAGGGATAATTTAATCTCTTCTTTTCCAATTATTCCTCCCTTAATTTCCTGCTCTTGTCTTATTGCTCTTGCAAGAGTTTCAAGCACTATGTTAAAAAGGA
>NW_008336874.1:2057-3275 GCF_000622305.1 Nannospalax galili
GGATGTGGGGAAAGGGGAACACTCATCCACTGTTGGTGGGGCTGCAAACTGGTTCAGCCCCTATGGAAAGCATTGTGGAGAACTCTTAAAAAACTCCAAATGAACCTATCATTTGACCCAGTTATACCACTCCTTGGCATATACCCAAAGAACTCGTCCTATTGCAGAGACACTTGTACATCCATGTTTTTTGCTGCTCTTTTCACAATAGCTAAGAGATGGAAGCAACCTAGTTGTCTCTCAGCTGAGCAGTGGATAAAGAAAATGTGGTTCACTAATATGGTGGAGTTTGACTAATCAGTAAAAAAAGACAAAGTCATGAAATTTGCAGATAAATGGATAGAACTAGAAACTGTTATACTGAGGTAACACAGACTTAGAAAAAAAGAAAAAAAAAGATGCATGTTCTCCCTCATACATTGATCCTAGCACCAAATCCTTTTAAGTAAATATGTATTCAGACATAACTACAGGAACCAGGATAATGAAAAGGAATCAGGGATTTAAAGGAAAATAAAGAATCTGAAAGAGAAGAACAGTAGGAAACAGGCTTTATGAGGAAGATATGGCTAAAACTGGGGTTACTTAAGGGGAGGGGAAAGGAGGGTTTTACAAGGAACATTGGATATAAAGGGAAAGAAAGAGCTCAAGAGAAATGGGACCATAGGATCAGGCTATTATTAAGAGACAAATGGGAAATATGGGGGCACTATAAATGAGGATACCATGGTGGAAGGGTTAGACGATGTGAGCGATAAATAATGTGTAGCTAGTTTTGAAAAACCAGAGGGAACCATATTAGTCCAACAACCTACTGACAAATTATACATATAACTAGATCAAGGACTATAATTCACATCTAGGCAAGGTTTATCTGAGAATGTTTAGTCTCTGCCCAAGCTTTATCTACATAGTATATGGTAATTAAAAGGACCAGACTGGTGGAACTAACCTTCTTGTATGTTTAGCAGCCATACTTTGAGGCCTATACTAATTTGCTCAGAGGGACACAAAGGACAGTTTTTTTCTCCTTTCTCTCCTAGATCCAGGGGATTATGAGCATCTCCCAAAATGTCCTGTAACTGTGGTGTGCCACCTGTCCTCTTGATCAAGGATCTCATGGAGCCCCCACCAAATGGACTTGAACCAATACCCAATCTACAATGCGGAAGGTCAACACAGAGGAAACATTTCTTCCATGCTTCCAAGTAAATCCAA
>NW_008336875.1:0-160 GCF_000622305.1 Nannospalax galili
TCATACTGGAGAAAAACTGTATGAATGTAAACAATGTGGTAAAGCCTTTAGGCAAAGCAGTCATCTTTATAGGCATGAAAAACTGCATACTGGAGAGAAACCTTATAAATGTAGAGAATGTGGAAAAGCATTTAGAAAGTCCAGTCACCTTCAGGTACTC
>NW_008336875.1:230-454 GCF_000622305.1 Nannospalax galili
TCGAAGACATGAAAAAATTCATACTGGAGAAAAACCATATGAATGTAAACAATGTGGTAAAACCTTTAGACGTAACAGTCATCTTAAAAGTCATGGAAGAATTCATACTGGAGAAAAACCATATGAATGTAAACAATGTGGTAAAGTCTTTAGACAGAAGAGTGATCTTCATGTACATGAAAAAGATTCATACTGCAGAAAAACCATATGAATGTAAACAATGT
>NW_008336876.1:0-2424 GCF_000622305.1 Nannospalax galili
GAACTCACAGAGATCTGCCTGCCTCTGCCTCCCGAGTCTTGGGATTAAAGGTGTATGCCACCATGCCCGGCTAGGAATACCTTTTAAAAGTAGGTGAGGTTGCTGGGCATAGTGAAACAAGCCTGTAATCCCAACACTCAGGAGGCAGAGGCAGGCAGATCATTGTGAGTTCGAGGCCACCCTGGTCTACAAAGAGAGTTCTAGGCCAGCTGGAGCTACAGGGAGACCCTGTCTCAAAAAGATTAAAAAAAAAAAAGAATAGGTGAGGTGCCGGGTGCAACGGCACACGCCTTTAATCCCAGCACTTGTGAGGCAAAGGTAAGCAAATCACTAGGAGATGTAAGCCAGCCTGGTCTACATAGTGAGGTCCAGGTGGTACAGGGGCTCAAAAAAATAAAAAAGCAAGATAATATAATTACCAAGACTAGAAATTGAATAGGATCTGGAGGGTGGTGGCAGCTTATTTTATTCATTATGTTTCTCCAGGGCCATCTGTGCATCAGATATGAAACAATTTCCTTGCATTGATTTCATTACTTGTCACAGCTGAAAAAAAATGCCGCATCTGTGAAGGTATAGTCTAAAACAATAATATTCCCATTGGTTTTCTTTTTTTTTTTCATTTTCTTTTTACAGAGAGTTGAGACTTCTGACTTTATTTACCTAAAACCCAATTATTATCACTGGGTTAAATATTGATTGTCACATTTGGACACAGCTCTAAGTTTGTCTCCTTCAAAGTTTGTGAGATTCTGACTAGAGAGATGTTTCACTGATTTTAATAGTGCTTGCTGCTCTTCCAGAGAACCCAAGCTCAGCTCCATTGGGCAACTAGCGACTGTCTGTAGCTTCAGCTTCAAGGCTTCCACCAGACACCTATTACACATGTGGCATACAATACACACACACACACACACACACACACACCAAAGTTTATGAAACTTTTTAATGGTAACAGATATTGATGAGGATGTGAGGAAAGGAAACCTTTATTTACCATTAGCAAAATGCAATGGAATTTAGTATGGAGGTTCTTGAAAAACTAGAAACTACTACCATATGACCCAGCTATTCCACTTGTGGACAAATACTCAAAAGACTCTCTATCCTACTACAGAGATACTTGCTCATCCATGTTCACATCCATGTTGCTGCTTTATTCACATAGCTAGGAAATGGAATCAGCCTAGATATTCATCAACTGATGAATGGATAATGAAAATATGGTATATAAAGAATGGAATTTTATTCAGCTATAAAGAAAAATGAAATTGTGAAATGTGCAGGAAAATGAATGGATCTGGAAATTGTTAATTGACATAGCCCAGATTCAGAAAGAGAAATACTGCATGTTCTCTTTCATATATAGAGCCTAGTTTTTAATATTTCTTTTAGATAGGATCTCACTGTGTAGCCCTGGCTGGCCAGGAATTCACTGTGTAGACCAGGCTGGCCTAAAACTCACAGGTATCACATGGGTCTGCCTCCTGAGTGCCAAAATTAAAGGTGTGTGCCACCACGGTCAGCTAGCTTTTAATTTTTCTGTGTGTATTTACGTGGGTGTGAGTTTGGGTAGAGGTCAGGAAACTTGAAAGCACACACACATAAAATAAAAGTAATAAAAAATATTTTTTAAAAAATCCAAGTAACAATAGAGACACTATTGGCATTTTGTTAATTACTTTCTGTATGCCCCATAGTTACTCTGTAGTTGTTCTACTTTTCTTTCCCTTTCTTGTGCCTTCCTTTATGTTCTGTTGATTTTCACATATTGGTATTTTGTGACTCTTCAATAGGTATTTTCTTTGTGCTTAGCATGGGGATTCTATTAAACCTCTGCTGTGGTTTGGACACATGTCTCTCAGATGTAAAAATTCTCAATAAAATATTGCAAACCAAAATCAACAACACATCTAAAAGATCATTCACCATAATCAAGTTGGCTTCATTTCAGGGAAGCAGGGATGGTTTAACATATGTAAATAAATAAATGCAATCTATCATATAAATGGGCTCACGGAAAGAAATCATATGATCATTTCAATTAATGCAGAAAAGGCCTCTAACAAAATCCAGCATCCTTTCATGATTAAAAACCCTGGAGTAGTCTGAATGGGGTGTATCTCAATATAATAAAAGCTATCTATGACAAGCCAATAGCCACTACCGTGTTAAATGGATAAAAACCTCAAAGCATTCCCACTGAGATCAGGGTGAGCAAGGGTGCCCACTTTCACCACTCCTGTAGACTGAGAAACAAGACATGAGAAGGAAAGAAAAGAGATACAAATAGGAACTGAAGAAGTCAAAACATCTCTATTTGCAGATTACCTGATTCTATGCATGAGAGACCTCAAAGACTCCTCCAAGAAGTACTTAGAGCTGATGAACACTTTCAGCAAAGTGGCAGGTTACAAAATTAAC
>NW_008336877.1:0-823 GCF_000622305.1 Nannospalax galili
GGTGGATCTGTGTAGGTTGATGAGCATGTATTTTCCTAGTACTTCTGGTAAAAGTTGGTCCCTACTCCAACCTCCCTCCCCAGGCTTTTCTCCCAGAGCTTGTTTTCTTATCCACTCAAGGTCCCGTGGGGAATAGTCAGGTCTGGGAGGTAGGGTGGGTAGTTCAGGTATGGGTACCTCTAGAGCTGCCAGCACAATGGGGCCTAAGAGAGCTACCCTCCTGGCCTCTGCATCAGCAAAGTTGTTACCAATGGCCTCAGGAGTCTTTCTGGACTGGTGCCCAGGCACATGTATAACTGCCCCGCCCTCGGCTTTTCCACGGCTGCTAACAGTCTTTGGACTTCCTGCAAGTTCTTCAGCTCCTTTCCTTCTGCGGACCAGAATCCTCTCTCTTGGTAGATGAACATGCACAGTGCCAAAGGCATACCTGCTATCCATGTAGATGTTGGCTCACTTGCCTTCTGCCCTCTCCAGTGCCTCTGCGAGAGCAATAAGTTCCTCCTTCTGGGCTGAGGTGCCAGGGTGCAGGGCTGCACTCCAAATGACTTCCCCCTTGTGCATCACTACCGCTGCTCTGGCTCTTCTGGCCCCATCCCGCACAAAGATGCTTCCATCTGTATACCAGTCCAGTTCACTATTTGGCAGCCGTGTGTCTCTCAGGTCTGCCCGTACCTGGATGATTTCAGAAAGAACATCTCTACAGTCATGGATGGGGGTTGACATGTCTGGGTCTGGCAGGAGAGTGGCAGGATTCAGGGTCACTGGGCCAGATAAGGTGATTCGAGGAGAGTCCAGCAGGAGCCCTTGGTAGTGGGTGAGCCTG
>NW_008336878.1:0-149 GCF_000622305.1 Nannospalax galili
CATTATATGTGGTTTGGACTTTCTCTCTAGAAGCTTTCACTATCCTTTGTTGTGTGTATTTAGCGTTTTGAATATTTTGTGACATGGGGAATTTATTTTCCGGTCCTATTTGGTGATTTGTATTCCTCTTGCCCATTAATAGGCATCTT
>NW_008336878.1:335-483 GCF_000622305.1 Nannospalax galili
AAGAGGAATGATCTAATTTCCCTATCTTATCTTCAAAGCATGATATTTTCACTTCTATTTCATCCATTCTGTTGCTTAGACTTTTCACCGAGTTTGCTTTTTCAGATTGAATTTCTCCTTTCAACTTTTATTGCTGTTTGGCTTTTTT
>NW_008336879.1:0-393 GCF_000622305.1 Nannospalax galili
CAATGAAGATTATACAAAAGCTATTAAAACAATTATAAGAATAAATTCAACGAAATTATTTTTTAACTTAAAAAAACTTTATTGAAAATTTCATACATGCATATAAGGTGTTTTGATCAAATCCATGCCCACTCCCTCCCCTCCTTATTACTTTTTCTGACAACTTTGTGTACTCTTTCCTTCCTTTCTTCCTTCCTTTCCTTCCTTCCTTCCTTCCTTCCTTCCTTTCTTCGCTCTCTCCCTTCCTTCCTTCCTTTCTAAATGTGGCTTTTTGCTACTCTAACATTCCGCCCTCTGAAGAAGTAACCCTAATACCCTTTTAGGGATTTGATAAGAGCTCCCAATACTTTTTGACATTTTTGGCCTTTGGAACAGAGTATGTTGCTAAGTGGC
>NW_008336880.1:0-377 GCF_000622305.1 Nannospalax galili
GTTGGAGGGGATGTGGGGAAAGGGGAACACTCATCCACTGCTGGTGCGGCTTCAAGCTTGTTCAACCTCTATGGAAAGCAGGTTGGAGAAGTCTTAAAAAACTACAAATGAACCTCCCATTTGACCCAGTTATACCACTCCTTGGCATACACCCAAAGAACTCGTTCTATTGCAGAGACACTTGTATGTCCATGTTTGTTGCTGATCTTTTCACAATAGCAATGAGATGGAAGCAACCTAGGGTCCCTCAATTGATGAGTGGATAATGAAAATGTGTTTCATATATACGATGGATTTTTAGTCAGCAGTAAAGAAAGATGAAATCGTGAAATTTGCAGGTAAACGGATGGAGCTAGAAACTGTTATACTAAGTGAAG
>NW_008336881.1:0-409 GCF_000622305.1 Nannospalax galili
ATGTGCCATTATATTGCTCCAATGTGACATCACAATGTTACGATATGACTTCACAGTTCTCCAATGTAACCTGACAATACTCCAATATGCCAACACTGTTGCCCCATGTGAAAGCACAATGCTCTATTGTGCCATCACAATGTTAAAATATGACTTTACAGTGTTCCATTATGATATCAAAGTGTTCCAATGTGAGATATCAATTCTCCAAAGTGCCAAAACTATTGCCCTGTTTACCCTTATATTGTTCCATTATGCCATCACAATGTCACAGTAGGAATTCTAATGTTCCAATGTGCCATCACAATGCTCCAAAGTAACAATAGCATCGCTGCATGTGCCTTTATATTGCTCCAAAATTCCATGACTATGTTACAAGGTGACTTCACAATGTTCCTTTGTCATTTCA
>NW_008336882.1:0-271 GCF_000622305.1 Nannospalax galili
CTCCCAAAGATCCCCAGATAAATCCCCCTCCCCCTTCACCTTGGCTGCCACCACAGCCTGTGGCACTGTCCCAGCCACACCCTACAGCAATAGAACAGCTCTGTAATATCAGGGATAATGGGAATTGCCAGCCCCCAAGTCTCCAGACACAATGGCCTCAGGACTCAAAAACCCCATCAGTAGAGGCTTTTCCTGTTAACTTACAAATCACAAGGCAACACCCACTGGCTTTGTACCTGCTCCCAGCAGCAGAATTAAAACAATTACGCCA
>NW_008336883.1:0-667 GCF_000622305.1 Nannospalax galili
AGAACATTAACAGTGAATAAGGCTATACCTAACTTTTGGTGGGGGCTCATTCCCCATTTTTGTTTTTGTAATTGAATATTTAGGTTTTGATGGTTGCGTTCTATAATGTCTTGTCCTTGGGATTGTAGGGAATTCCTGCACTGTGTTGAATCCCCAAAGTGAAAAGAAACCTTGTAAATTTTAACTCACAAAACATGGTCCATTATCAGTTTTAATTCTTTGGGGCAGTCCCAACATAGCAAAGCACTGGAGAAAATGAGACTGAGCATGTTTAGACTTCTCTCCTGTATGAGCAGTAGCCCAACAGGCATGTGAGAATGTGTCAATGGACAAAAATATATACTTAAGTCTCCTGGCCTGCTCTCCTGCCCTCAGGCTTCTCGGGGTAAGTCTATGGCACAGCCCTCCATGCCTTGACTCCCTCAGCCGCGTGCACCCTTCCATCTCCCCCACTGTTCTCTAATCCTACCTTGGGCCCTGTGCCATTCCTAGTCTTGGGGCCCCAGACACCTGGGGAGCCAGTGCTACTCCGTGATCCTTTTCACCTGGACTGGCTTGGTGCCTTCCTTGGGCACCAGGAGCACTGCCTCTGGACCCGGCCCCACCGTCACCTGTTTCTGCTTCCCTGGACCTGCACCACCGGTGAACTCTCCTGGCCTGCTCTCCT
>NW_008336884.1:0-210 GCF_000622305.1 Nannospalax galili
CAATGAGCATCGTTGTATCAAAATGGAATATTGGGAAGTCATATTGTAATACTGTAATGGCAAATTGGAGCAATATAATGGTACATGGGGCCATAGTGTTGGCACATTTGAGCACTGTGATGGCACAATAAGCACTGTGATGGCAAAATTGAATATTGTTAAGTCATATTGTAATATTGTGGTGACAGTTTGGAGCAATATAATGGAACA
>NW_008336885.1:0-297 GCF_000622305.1 Nannospalax galili
AAATTCACGTTTATACCATCATCTCACAGCGGCTACCATGTGTAGTGTGTGTGGGGGGGGTGAGGTGCCTAGCACCTAGGCATAGTGACACAGGACTGTAATTCCAGCACTTGGGAAGTGGAGGCTTGAGGATGGTGAGTACAAGGCCAGTTTGGGCTGCATAGCAAGAGGGATCCTGTCAATAAATAAATGAGCAGAAAGTACCTAAAATTTATTCTGTTGGAAAATGTCCAATATACAACATTTAAAAAATATTTTATCATTTTTATGTATATGAGTATGTTGCTTGCATGTATG
>NW_008336886.1:0-264 GCF_000622305.1 Nannospalax galili
TGGGTCTCTGTGAAATTGTGGCAGCCAAGTCTACACAGTGACTCCAAACCAACTGGGGAGACAGGGACACCCTGTGTGGGCTTTTATTTCATTCCGGAATAAGAGGCAAGACCTTGGAAACACTTAGCTCAGACCCTGACAATCCTGACATTAGCATACATATGTATGTATGCATGTATGTATGTATGTATGTATGTATGTATGTATGTATGCATGTATATTAGTAAACCTGATAAACCTATAGCTGATAAGACACAAAAATTA
>NW_008336887.1:0-863 GCF_000622305.1 Nannospalax galili
GAAGGCACAGGATTCCCCTGGAACTGGAGTTACAGATGGTTTCTCGCTGCCATGTGGGTGCTGAGAATCGGACCAGCCAGTGCTCCTAACCGCTGAACCATCTCTCCAGCCCCAAACTTAGGTTTTCAATAAAGTATATTCATGTTATCTAGCTCTCTGAGACTTTTTGGCTAATTATAAAACAGCCACTAAGGGATTTCCCCACATAGCTTATCCTGAAAAGAATATTCTAATCTTTGTGTGTAGAGTTCATATGGATCATCAGAACTAAATATAGTGTCCAAGAGGACCAACCACATAAAGTCTAAAAAAAGATTAAAAATAAAGCAGGTTTGAAAATAGTTTATTAACCTCCCTACTGACAAGTCAAAGTGTCTCATTTGTAAACATTTCACAGAGTAAAGTGCCTCCAGTTCCTGCCTAACTAACATTTAATTAAATTATTGCAAACCTTGTACTGAGTTGTTTTCATTTATGAGTCCCTTGAATCCTGGTTCTTACTGTCTGATCTCAAAAGCCCATAGAGAACCCTGTCTGTCTCGCTGCCTACCTGGGTAACCCGAAGCCCCAAATGGCTGTATTATGTTAGAGGTAGCATTCTCTGTTGGTAATAAGCAGAAAGCATGTCTGACTAGCTTAAGAGAAGGAAAAGCCTTTTAAGAACACTGAAGGCGCTCCAGGCAACTGAAGGGATTCAACGTGAGCCTTAGGAAGGCAGAGAAGCTGAGCTGTGGGGACCTGAGCAGTGGGGTCTTCTCACCGGGTGGCATCTTTGTGACTGGAGTCCAGTGATTCCTGTGCTGTCTCTCTTGGTTTTTAGATTACAGTAGGATTCATCCCCACTTTGATTAGGACTCATCACT
>NW_008336888.1:0-3818 GCF_000622305.1 Nannospalax galili
GTCTAAGCTTCCGGTTCTCTATTTTGATTTTATATTGGAGTGGCCAGATTGATTTTGTTCAGGAGTTCCCACAGAGGCCAAATTCAAATGAGGCTCAGATGATTTCATGCTTTCTCCTAAGGTCTGGATCCCTCCAGGAACGAATTTAGCCTCAGGAATTTGGAGGTTGGACTGGCCTGGGAGCCTGGCCCAGGAAAGATGCTGGTCTAGGGCAGCTGGTGGCTGTGCCACCCCAAGATGCAAAGGCAGATGGAGTGGGAAGAGGCCCCAAGGACTCCTGGGGACTGCACTGAGGAGCTGGGTTGGTCTGGATGCAAAGGATCAGGAAGAGGAAATGTCAGCTCCCATGTCCCAGAAAGAGGCTGGCAGGTGGTGCCGACCCAGGGAAGCAGAGGGTGGTGAGGGCAAGGCCAGGTCCAGAAGCAGTGCTCCTGGGACCCAGAGAAGGCAGTATGTTGGTCTGGATGAAAAGGATCAGGAAGCAGTATTGGTTCCCCAGGTGTCTGGTGCCCCAAGACAGGGAATTGGGCAGGGCCCAATCTTGGAGGTGAGAACAGAGGGGGAGATGGGAGGGTAAATGGTACTGGGGGAGTCAAGGCACAGAGAGCTGGATGGACTTACACAGAGAGAGGCCTGTAGGTAGAGAGAGGCCTGCGGCGGGTGGTCAATAAACATATTTTTAAAATAATAATAAATAGAGAACATGGTATAGCGAAACAGAGAGAGCAAGCCAGTCAGCAGCATTCCTCTATGGTTTCTACTCAAAACTCCTGAGTTGAATTTCTGTCTTGGCATCCCTTGAGATGAACTATAAACTGTAAGATGATAAATCCAGTTGCTTTTAGTCATGTTTATCACAGGATCAGAAAGTAAACTAGGACAGAATTTAGTACCAGAGAGTGGGATACTAACTCTCTCATGGTGGAAGTGACCATAATTTTGAGGGGATTGTAAAATTTGGACTTTGGCCTGGAAAAGTAATTGAGTGCTTAGAGCTTAAGAGCTGTTCTGGAAACTTGGAAGATAATGCCAAGAGCAAAGCAGACAATGGAGGGCTGGCTTATGAAGCTTCAGAGGAAAGTTTGTGAATCCTTCAAGTTATAAATAGGGGCCATTCGTGATATTTTTAATTAAGAATCTGTGGTTTCTGGTCTGCTTGGGCTGAAGAATCAGCTGTAATTAAGAAGAGAGCAGTGTCATTGAGATGAAATCTTCTGGGAAGTATTTCCTCAGGATCAGCATACAGAAGCTGTGCTCCACAGGGGTCCAAGATTGCAGCTCAAGTAGGTAGCCAAGTTTCGTAATATGTAAAGGTCTAAAACATACTGCTGGTTTTGATGACATGAAAGCTGTGGGATTGAAGGAGTCATAGAGAGCAGCTGAAGCTTGACCACTTGTTAGAGTCCCTGAAAAATTCAAGAGATGTCATTGGCGAAGGTGCAGTTGCAGTGGGGACACTAAGATACTGGTAATGCCAGGACCATAGGGTGGTCAACAAGGACAGCACCAGGTAGGGTATGAAACTATCCTGAGCCTTCAAGACAAGCTGTGTGCATAGTTCACTGATGGCAGAGCCAGTGAAATACCTCTCAAGTCCTATGGAGCCCAGAAGATCATGAGTGAGTCCCAAAAGTCAGACACTGAGCTATTTAAACTGTTGGAGTTTGGTTTTACTTTGATCTGATTCTAACTGCACCCTGGTTTTTCTCTTTGCATAAAACATGTAAGTAACACTTTGAATTTTGCAGTATCCCACAGTCAAGAGATTTTAGATTTTTTAATGAATATTTCTATTGATTTGTGTTCATTTCATACAATAAATCTCAATCATATTCAGAACCCCTCCCCCAATTGTACCCCAAGAGCCCCCCACCGAATTTCATGCATTCTATAATATATGTTAAGGCCTATCAGGTCTAGCTTTTGTACCCAGATGTCCCTAGGTTCATGTTCATCCACTGGAGTCTAATCAGCCTATCTAGAGTCACTCCCTTAAAGAAGATCAACTCTCTCTCACCCAGCAGTAATCAGTTGCTAGTAGTTCCTCACTAAGGTTGGGGCCTGCTGCTCATTTCCCAGCACTATGCTGGGTTTTTGTGTGACTGAGTCAGCATGGGTGTTGTGCTTGCTGTTACTATTGCTGCAAGTTCATATAAGCAAGTACCCAGAGGCCTGAAAGTCTCTGGTTTCCTATTTTCATTCACCAACCCTGGCTCTCACAGTCTCTCCATCCCCTCTTTCACAATGGTCCCTGAGCTGTAAATGGGTGAAGTTTAATATAGGAGTCCTGTCCAGGGACATGTACCCTATAGTCCCTTATTCTTTACACTTTGTCCATTTGTGACCTTCTGTGTGTGTTGTACTCTGCTGCATGAGGAAGCTTCACTGGTGAGAGTTGAGGGATGTATTAATATTTTCTCTACCCTCCTGTTCTGCCATTTTACATAAGCCTTAGGTATAGAGGTCCCACTGTAGATGTGTCACTTAGGACTGGGCATCTTTCAGTCACATAGTCTCTGTGTGTCACCAGTTGTGGAACTCTGTAATGGCCTCCATCTGTTACAAAAAGAACCTTCTTTGATGAATGGTGTATGGTATTCTTGTCTGTAAATATAAGGATCCATATTTATCATACAGTAAGAAACTTCATTTGTCTAAAGATATGACAGAGATAGGATGTCCTCTAGGATCTGTAATTTCTCCAGCCATGTGTATTTGGTTATGTTTACAGTGCCACCCATGATGTCCCTCCCATTGAGAGGGCTTTAAGTCCCATTAGATAGCTGTTGATTACCCCTAGATAAAAGTGCTACTACTGCACAACTAGTTTGTTGTTCTGGTCATTATTATGATTATTATGATTATTATGATCATTATTATTATTATTAGGCTTTGAAGCTGGGGTTGGACCGTTGATTGATTTTCTCCTTTAGCAGCTTACATAGTATTTTCTAGAACTGTGAGAGCTGGTCTTCAGGGAGAAGGTTTCCAGGTCAGTTCCAAACCCATTATTCTATATCTTGTGTCCAAAGTATGTCTTGTCTTCAGCACTAGGTCTTGCCTTAAGTTCTGGGAGGTAATCAAGGGTTGTGGCAATAGCCTTTGTTATTTTGGGAGTCTCTTGGACTACCCTGACATACAACCCCAAGAGAGATTTTTTCCCTGCGTGGCACTGTGTTTCTTGTCATATATCCTTTAGGTATACACATGTTCAGATATTGTATGTGTATTTTTTCAGGGGGATTTTGAGTTAATGTATTTCCCTCTGGTTTTTCACACCACCTAAGCTTTATTTATTGTCTAACCTACCTCCCTCTTCCCCAAAGTTCTCCCATCCCCCTCCCCATAATACATTCCTTTCCATTTTCCTGCCTTCTGCTATTACATCAGGATGTATGCTCACATATACGAAATTGCTGCAAAGAGTCACACATGAGGGACAATAGACATCACTTGTTTTTCGAGTCTGTGTTACTTCACTTACTATAACAGTTTCTAGTTCCATGAACCAGAAAACTTGAACGGGGACTTTTAAGTCACTGGAATTTTTTTTTTTAATTAAAAGAAGCATTTCATTACAACAGCATTAACCTATTCAATAACATTTTTCTGAGCTAGGGTACATCTTTTTCAAAATTGGCTGTACACTTCTAGGTTTACAGATGAATTATTATGCTTATATAATCTTTTACTCATTATAAACTCTATAAGACATCAAATTAAATGAGGTTCCAACGTTTAAAAAAGATCTCCACTTTGTTGTCAAAACACACAGTTTCATCCAGAAAAATTCATTCCAAGGCTCTTGTAATGAAATG
>NW_008336888.1:3874-4360 GCF_000622305.1 Nannospalax galili
AACGTTTAAAAAAGATCTCCACTTTGTTGTTAAAATACACAGTTTCATACAGAAAAATTCATTTTAAGGCAATTGACATTGAGACGTTTTTACATGCATTTCGAATCTCTATATATATGACTATTACTGGTCACAGTCGCCCAACATCTGAGCTCCTTGGCATCTGAGCATGAATAAAAACTCGTCAGGTAGACAGGCTTCCTCTCCCACTAGAGCCTCCATACTCTGCTATCCCTGCCACTGTCCACTGTGAGAAGCCAACAACGGTCGAGCAGGACCTCTGACTTATCTTCACGTAGATGGAACTGGTAAAAGAAAGGAGCCAGGGCCTCCTCCCAAGCCCATGGGACCCCTGAGGAACAGATCCTCAAACGACCTCAAGAGTAAAAACAAATCAGTTTATCTGGTCCAATGGTATGTCCTTAAACACCCAAAAGGGAAGTATAACCAAAGATTAAAAGGGCCAATATAATTTCATAAGAGCAT
>NW_008336888.1:4558-4996 GCF_000622305.1 Nannospalax galili
CTTGGCCTCCTTGATCAAGAGGTCAGATGACCCACCACCATTACAGGACATTTTGCGAGATGCTCATAGTCGCTGGGAACTAATCGACCTAGGAGGGCAAGGAGCAAAAAGCATCCTTTGTGTCCCTCTGACCCAATTAGTATAGATCTCAAGGTATGTCTGTTAAACATCCAAGAAGGTTAGTTCCACCATTCTGGCATTTTTAAATACTATGTGTCCTGCAGATAAATCTTGGGTAAAGACCAGTTGGTCTCAAATAAACCTTACCTAGATATATATTTCTTGATCTAGTATGTATAATTTGTCAGTAGGTTGTTAGACTAATATGGTTCCCTCTGGATTTTTATAACTAACTAGGCATTATTTATCTCTTGTATTGTCTATCCCTTCCACCATGGTTTCTCCATTTAAAGTAACCCCCATTTTCCCCCTTTCTCC
>NW_008336888.1:8244-8759 GCF_000622305.1 Nannospalax galili
ATCATTCAGGAGTGTGTTGTTTAATCTCCATGTGTTCGTGTGGTGATTTTGGCTTCTTTGGGTGTTGATTGTAAGCTTTATTGCATTATGGTCTGATAGAACACATGGAATTATTTCAATATTTTTGTATTTGCTGAGCTTTGTTTTTTGCCTCAGTATATGGTCGATTTTGAAGAAAGCTCCATGGAGTGCTGATTAGAAAGTATGTCCTTTAGTGTTTGGGTGGAATACTCGGTAGATATCTGTTAAGTCCATTTGATATATGGTTTTGTTTAATTCAGATATCTCTCTGTTAAGTCTCTGGCCTGATAACCTATCTAATGGAGATAGTGGGGTATTGAAGTCCCCTACTATTAATGAGTTGGGGTTAATTTGGGTCTTAAAGTCCTGTAGTATTTTTTTTATGAAGTTGGGTGCACCAGAGTTTGGTGAATATATGTTCATGATTGTAATATCTTCTTGATTGATTGTTCCTTTGATCAAAATGAAATAGCCCTCTTTGTCTTTTCTGGTTA
>NW_008336888.1:9836-39366 GCF_000622305.1 Nannospalax galili
TTGTGTGTTCTTTAAATTCAGTGAATTCTTTTATCATATTCATCATTGTTTTTTTGAGTTCCATGTCCTGCATTGTCTCTAGGGGGTTCTCATTGTGCTCCTCTAGAGGATTACTGGTATTTGGTGGGGATATTTTATTTTGGTTTTTCATGTTATTATTTTTTCTCTGTGATTTTGACATGTGAATTTCTTTTGTAGTTTCTGACTCTTGTGTGATACTCGGGCCTTCAAGTTTAGTTCTGCTTCTTTTATTTTTGAGCTTTATGTGTCTTTGTGGTTTTCTTTTTGGGTATGAAGAGCTGGTTCGTCTTAGCTTCTGGTTCTCTCTTTTGATTTTATATTGTCGAGGCCGGATTGATTTTGTCTTCAGGAGTTCCGTGGTGGCCCAACTCCAATGTGGATCAGAAGTTTTCAGACTTTCTCCTTAGGTCTGGAATCTTCTAAGAATGATTTTGGCCTCAGGAACTTGGATGTTGGACTGACCTGAGATCCTGGCCATGGCTGTGCCACACAGGGATGCAAAGGTAGATGGGGTGGGAATAAGCTCCAAGGTTTCCCAGGGAGTGGATTGAGTAGCTGGGTTGTACTGGATGCAAAGGATCAGGGAGAGGAAAGGTAAGCTTTGGAGTCCCAGAAAGAGGCTGTCAGCCCCAGCAAGAGGCTGGCAGGTGTTGCAGGACCAGGGAAGTAGAGGGAGGTGAGGGCGGGGCCCGGTCCAGAAGTGGTGCCCCTGGGGCCCAAGAAAGGCACTAAGTTGGTCTGGGTGAGAAGGGTCAGGTAGCAGTATTGGTTCCCCTGGTGTCTGGGGCCCCAAGTCTAGGGATGGCACAGGTCCCAAACTCGGAGTAGCGAACAGCGGGGGAGATGGAAGGGTTAAATGTGGCTTAGGGAGTCAAGGCGCGGAGGGCTGCGCTATAGACTTACTCCAAGAGGCCTGAGGATAGGAGTGCAGACTAGGAGAGTTAGCCGGTGGTGCAGGTCCAGGGACGCAGAGAGGGTGAGGGCGGGCCCAGGACCAGAAGCAGTGCTCTTGCGGCCCAAGAAAGGCACTAAGTTGGTCTGGGTGAGAAGAATCAGGAAGCAGTATTGGTTCCCCCAGTGTCTGGGGCCCCCAGTCTAGGGATGGCGCAGGTCCCAAACTGGGAGTAGCAAACAGTGGGGGAGATGGAAGGGTGAATGTTGCTTGGGGAGTCAAGGAGCGGAGGGCTGCGCTATAGACTTACCCCAGGAGGCCTGAGGATAGGAGTCAGTCACTGGAATTTTTTAAAGACAGTATGACTTCTAAAGTTGTACTATATTTTATGTTATTATGAACTTATTTTATATATTATTATTATTAATGTGAGCTATTGGGGATAAACTAGCAAGGAATGTCATAGATTATAGTAATGTGTTTGTGTGTCAAAGTTGACAAGGGTTGGATTGTGCTGTGTAGTTTTTGTCAACCTGACATAAACCTAGACATACCTGGAAAAAGGGAATCTCAATTGAGGAATTACTTTCATCAGGTTGTCCTGTGAGTATGGCAGACAGGCATTTTCTTGATTGCTAATTGATATAGGAAAGGCCAGTCCACTGCTGCTGCACCATCCCTGGGCATATGAGCCTGGACTGTAGAAGAAAGGTAGCTGAGCAAGCCTGGAAAGCAATCCAGTGAGCAGCAACCCTTTGTGTTTTCTGTTCAAAGTTCCTGCCTTGACTTCCCTTGATGATGGACTGTAACTTGTAAACCAAATAAAGCCTTTACTCCCCAGGTTGCTTTTGGTCATGCTTTTGGTCACAGCAACAAGCTAGAACAGCCTCCCAAATGCTGGGTATGGGCCTGTACCACCACTCTCAGGTTAACTGATCTTTACATACCTTCCAGTCTAATTAGTTAGTTACAGGGATTTTCTATTAGAGGTGACACAGAGAACAGCAGGTAGTTGATAATGCAGGACATTTCTTTGGCTAGGGTTGTAGTCTACACCTGCCAAATGATTTTGATCTCTCTCTTATCTTTATTACATTCATCATCTTTATTAAATAAACTATCTACTCTGTTATCTTATTATTTAAGTCTTCATTTTTATTAATGCTGCTACACATAAGTATCTTTCCTTGAGAGTAGCAGAGAGTAGAAGAGGAAATGATTGGATAAACCAAATGAACATGGCAGCACAAGTATAAATAAGCCAAATAGAATACAAAGAAACAAAATCAAATGTAAAACAGGGCTGCTTATGTCTTGTGATACTGAGTTTGGGTTACAAAATATGTGACACAAATTAACATTTATGTCATACTTTCCAAATGACAAAGTGTTTAGTATAAAGTTTTAACTATTTTAAAATTTTCTTCTAGATTTTCTACATAGGCAGTTATTGCCTGCTATCTTTGAAACTTCTGTACATTTTTGTTTGTTTGTTTGTTTGTTTTAAAAGCCAGAAGTCATTCCTATGTGGCATGGATCTTAAAACTAAGAGTTTTTCATTCTCCTCAGCGTCCTGACCATCCTGCCATGTTTTGCACGCAGGTAGTGTTGGCTGCCTTGGTTTGTCTAGGTACAAGCTTACTTCTGACACCATATTTGTAATAGTCTCCTCACCGGGATCTGTAGAACTCAAGATATTAAATGTGACATTTGGCTTTGGGTCTGTGGAGCCTGACTATCCCATGGAATAGAATTTAGAAATCTGTCCTTTTCCCACCTCTTATCTGCCATTTCAGCTGAACTGTAGAATTTGGGAATGAAAGGTACACTCTCTTCTTTCTTGGATAGCTATTTTAGGAGAGTGGAGAATGTATTGTTTTCCCCTTTGTGAAACTGTGTTGCAGAAACTTTTTGCTTTTGTGTAGTTAATGAGAGTATAGAAGTCTGAAATGAATCATTCTTCCTGTTGTTAATGACAGTTTAAAAGTCTGAGATGAATTTACTTTCAAGGTGATAGATCTAAAAAAAAAAAAAACCAATAATAATAAAGTCAATTATAATTCTTCCATGAGGATTGCTTCTAAATTGATTTTTGAACCAAACAAGCCTTTCTACAAAACAGAGAAAGTGTTCCTTTAATAATGTTTCTAGTAAAGAAGTTAAAAATAAACCTCAGAAACAAAAGACTGTAGCTTCAAAGCTCCCAGTCAACAGTCAACAGTCATTCTCACCACCAGACCCTCTCTGGGAAACAATCCCAAGCTCCACTGTGCCCTGAATATTTTAGCCAATGTGTCATTGGCATTTGTAAAATTTACATACTACTCATAGAGACACTTAACTGTCCTCCTGTTAGATATTTAACATAAGCAGACACCCAGTCACTAGGACTGATGTAAGCCTTATGAAGTTTGAAATATTCAGAAACAAAAAGAGCCTGGTATCTTTTAAAGAGCTTATCAGAGTGATTAGCATTAAAGTCATTAGATTGATGTATGACAATCAGATGGGAAATTTCAAACTTATTTGTGTAAACAGCCATCACATGCATTTTTTTAAATATCACATGTATTTTACATAGATTAAAAGGAAAATATTCAGCTGCCTTAAAATTTTTGTCACATGTAAAATACACAAGAAGCTTAATGAAATTTGAGGAACTTGTTTAAGACTTTCAGATTCCATCTTTTGCATGTTCATTTTATATTTTGTGTTTGTCATTGTACATCTCATAAACTAGGTCAACAGAAACATGATTTTTTTAATGAGAAAGATTCTGAGATTCTCTCCTTAAAAATCTAGAAGTTTAAGACTTTTATTTTGATTTTTATAAGTGGGAGTTTTATTCATATAGAAGTGATCAGATTTTCCTCTTTAACTTGTACAAACTTGTCTTTTTAATGTATTTGCAGATTGTGCAACTGTCATCACTAATTTTAGAACATTTCACCCCACAAAGAAACCCCACATCCATTAACAGTCCTTTATCACCCCTATTATCCATGATTCACAGATAAAAATATTTTATTCTCTATCTCTGTAGATGTGTTTGCTCTGGATAGTTTATATACATAGAATTTTACAAAATATGATCATTTGGGCTGGCTTCTGTCAGTTAGGATAATGTTTTCAAAGTCTGTCTACATTAAATATATACCAAAGCATAATTTTCATTGCTGATAGTATTCCACATTATGGATATGCCACATTTTGCTAACATTTCTATTAGTTGATGGTTGTTAGGGTTCTTTTCACATTTTTACTGTTATGAATAATGATACTATGAATATTTTCAGGAAAAATTTGTGTGGACATGCCTTTTTGGTTCTCTTGAGTATGCTATTATAGAATTTCTGAGTAATGCAGTGTACTAATTGCTTTTCTTGTCACTGTGACAAAGTAGCTGACAGTGATTTGAGGGAGGATTTCCGTCCATCACAGCAGGGCAGGCATGATGGTATTCATGGAGACAAGAGCATGGGGAGGGGGGGTCCGCATATCTTACATCTTGGCAGATCAGGAAATAGAAATCTTGGGTTTGAACCATAGACAGAGGTTAACTTCAAGGATCCCCCCGACAGTGATCCACTGTGGTAGGAAGATCACAGTCCCAAATTTTCTACAACCTACCCAAATAACATCACAAGCTGGGATCTAAGGACTCAAACACATAAGCTTTAGTGGATATTTCACTAATGGTAGGTTCATGTTTAACTTTTGAGAAACAGTCAACTGTCAAAATAGCCATTTCAGTCCTGCCAGTAATGAAAAATGGTTCACCTACCCCCACAGCCTCTCCAAAATTTGTTTTTACTTGTATTTTCCTTAAAGCCACCTAGTGAGTATCGAGTAACATCTCTTTATAACTGTGACTTGCATTTTCCCTGTTGGCAAATGATGTGTTAGCCACTTTTCATGTGTTTATAACCCATTTCTACACTTCTTTGGAGAAACATCTGTTGATTCTAGTCTTTCATTTCATTTTCTTATCATTAATGTTTTATATGCATTAGATGCTGAATGCCATGGATGACTTCTGTTGTCAACTTAACACACCAAGGAAGAGGGAACCTCAATTGGAGAATTTCCTCTCCTGGATTGGCCTCTCGGCATGTCTATGAGGCATTTTCTTGATTGTTGAGTGATGTGTTCAGGTCCAGCCCAGTAGGGGTGGTGCCACCCTGGGCAGGTGGTCCTAGGTTGTGTAAGAAAGCAGATCAAACACAGGCCAGAGGAGCAGACCAGTAAGCAATGTTCCTCCATGGTCTCTGCTTCAGTTCTTGCCTCTAGGTTCCTACTTTGAGTTCCTGCCCTGACATATTGGACTATGTATTGGAAGTATAAGAAGCAATAAACCCTTTCCTCCCCAAGTTGGTTTTAGTCAGTGTTTTATCATAGTAATGTAAATCAAACTAGAATAATTTGATTTAAAAATATTTTTATTCATTCTTTGAGAATTTCATACAATGTATTTTTAATATATTCATTTCCAACTCCTACCTTAACTTCTCCCATATCCACCCTACCTCCCTGCTCACCTCCAACTTTGTATCTTGCTTTTTAAATTTTATAATCCATTGACTCTATTTTATGCTATCCATATACTCCTAGGATGGGGCTGTGCACTGAGCACCAGAAGCCACACCATTAAAGAAAACTGTCTCTCCTTCCCCCAGAAGTCATCAAATGTCTGTAGCTTCTCAGTTGGGGTTAGGGGTTCGTGAACCCCCTTGCCTGTCCATACTAGTATGTTGAATGTCTTGATCTTGTGCGGGTAACTGCAGTTGCTGTGAATTCATGAGTCTCAATCACAAATGCCCAGAAGACACTGTTTTACTCAAATCCTTCCCACCCTCTCGCTCTTAGAATCTTTCTCCCTCTCTTCCATGATGGCCCCTGAGCATCAGTGAGAGAGGTGTGATATAGAGGTCCTATTTGTGGCTGAGCATTCCACAAGTCACTTATTCTCTGTACTTTGACCAACTGTGATTTTCTGCTTTAACCACCATCCACTGCACAAAAATCCTTCTCTATTGAGGTCTGAGAGCTTCAATAATTTATGAGTAGAAAGATATGAATTTACAGGATAGTTTGATAATGTGTTCATTTAGCAAAACAGAAGTAGCAGATTCACTCCTGGAACTTGTGAGCACTCCAACAATGGGCTCTCAACCAGATTTGCAGTAATAGTCATGTGTTTCCACCTGTTAAGCAGGTCTTAAATACAATCAGAAAGTGATTGGTTACCCCCATAACATTTGTGCCACTATCGTACCCACGGACATATCTTGTCATATCAGCTATTACTGCAGTTCATAGGGTTCACAGCTGGGTAAGACTGTTAATGACTCCTCTCTTCAGCAGCCTATTTAGCACCTTACAGAACAGGAAGCATCTGTTCTGTACCTACTTCATTTTTCAATCTTCTCTGACCAGTGTACCAGCAATAGGATCTTACAATCAAGTTCTGGCAGGCAACCAAAGGCAATAGCAATAATCTATATTGGATTGGGGGTCTCTCAGACACCTGTGACCAACAAGTTGAGGAAAGGTATCCCACACCTGGCACTTTTGATTATTATATGTTGATCTTATATCCTACCCCCTTGATGAACTTATTAATCTTTACCACATATTTTCAGAAATGTTCATAGACTTTTGTGTGCTGTGCATTCATTTTTAATGGTGTCCTTTGAAACATGAAAGCTTACTGCTTTGATTATTAACAGCTTTTTTCTTTTGTTACTTGCAATTTTGACATCATACCTAAGAAAAATTCCTTATCCAGGTCAATGTAAAAATATTTCATAGTTTTAGCTATTACATTTTACCTATTACATAGGTCTGTCATTCATTTTCAGTGAAACTGTGCACATCCTGTGAGATCAGGTAGAACCCTTTTTACAACTCCACCTTCTTTTGCATGTGAGTCTCTTCTTGTTCCAGCACCACTGCACTGGATCATCTTGACCATTCTTATAAGGGTCTCTTTCTGGTCACTTGAATCTGTTGACTTCTACCTACCTGTATCCTAGTACCATACTCTCTTAGTTGT
Source organism: Nannospalax galili (assembly GCF_000622305.1). Lineage (NCBI taxonomy): Eukaryota > Metazoa > Chordata > Mammalia > Rodentia > Spalacidae > Nannospalax > Nannospalax galili. Next base: position 16,805 of record NW_008336888.1, read on the forward strand.
TGTGGGTTTGAATAGGCTTGAGGTTTGGGAGTATAAATTCTCTAACTTTGTTAATGTTTTCAAACTTCTGTTGGTTATTTTTAGTTCTTTGCTTTTCCATACAAATTTAAAAATCTGCTTATTTTTTTAAAGCACCTAGAATTTTGATATAGTTGACTTTAAATGTGTAGATCAATTTCAAAATACTGCCATCTAAATAATAATGTACTCTAACTTTTTTAGCTTCAAATATCTTTCTAGTTATTTAGTCCTTTATTTTACAATATTTTTAATTCCTAATACACAAGTCTTATACTTCTTATGTACCTCAAAAGGGTGACCAGATAAACTTTTCCTCTCTATAATATTATTTGCCTCCAGGTTTTTTTGTAGTAATGAAAAATAGCACACCAATGTGAACTGGATTTTTCATATTGCTCTCATATGCTGTAACTTGTTCAATTTATTAATTAGTTTCTTTTGTAAATTCCTTATGATTTTCTAAGTACAATGTCATGTCATTTGTGAATATAGTTTTACTTTTTTCTTTTATGCTGTAGTCGTTTTCTTATTTAATTTCCCAGGTTAGACTCTTTAGTACAATGTATAATGAGAATTAACAAAGCAGAAATCCTTGTCTTATTCATAATCACAGAAGGAAAGTTTCAGCCTTTCATCATTAGATATGACTTTTGAGGAAGTAATCTTCTGGTAGTTTGATTAGTTTCTCTCAACATGAAATGGTGTCAGATGTTGTCAGATGCTTCACCACCTATTGCGTTGACTATGTTTTTGTCTTTATTGTGTTAATACGGTATAGTACTTGGTAATATTGTAGCAATGTTGATTCATTTTTGGATGCTAAACTAACCTTGCATTCCTGTGGCAAGTTCCCTTTAGCCATAGTATATAACCCTTTTTGTATATGATGAATTCAGTTTTTTTAGGATTTTACTGAGTATTTAAGTTTACATTCATGAGCAATAATAATTTGAAGTTTTTTTTTCTTAGATTTTTCCTTGGTTTTCGTAAAAGTAATCACATCCTTATAAAATAGGTTGGGTGTGTCCTCCCTTCCTCTATTTTTATGAAGCACTGATATTAACCTTTACATGATCTTACTTTGATTTTTATGTCTTCCTTCTTGATTTACCCTTTACTACTGTTAAATTACAGACAGAGCTTATAAATAGAGGCAGGGAGGTTGTACTCATGCTGATTGGTCCCTCTTGGACAATTCCACTACAGTGAAAGCACAAGATTCTCAATAAAATGGCTTAGTTTTCATGTTATGTTCCTACTCAATGGTGATAGATGCTCTGCCACAGGAAGATATGCTTAACTGCAGAATCCATGAAGGACTCATGGATTCATGATCAGCTCATGTCCTAACTTTGTGAACTACCTTTAACTCCCCAGTGCACATCTGTTTAGAGGCAATATTAAAAAGAGCTTATTAAGAAATGTTGTACTGAGCTTCTCTTACATAAGAGAGTCTGAGAATAAGGGAAGCGTGTTGCATCCCTAACATCACCTAATGCCAAATGAATAACCAGCATTTCTAGATTTTCTGACTACATGTTACAAAGTAATTTTCAAATTCATTTATTACTTTACCAAGTCAGTGGGGAAAAATAGCAATGAGGAAATAACAATAATTAACATTTACTAAGTAATTAGGGTATGCCAAGCATCTTCTTATATTCTTTGTATGTAGTCTTTCTCATAACAATGTTATGAGGTAAATACTAGTATTATTATCAACTTTCTAAATGAGGAAACATAAAAAAAGTTAATCTAAGTTGCTTGGATGTCATGCAGGTAAAGAACCAAGGGAACCAGGATTTTATATATTATGTGACTTCAGAGTTTGAACAATTACTCAAGTTGCATTATGCACATTCCAGAGTAGGGATTCAGATCCAAGGTCTCTGTATTCTAAGTTCTAGGCTTCGAGTCATTATCTGTCTTTTGATAGATTACAAAATTTGTGAACATTTAAGAAATGCCTAGAGAGTGTGCTCAGTGCACTAATGATAGAATTAGAAAGTCTTGGCAAGTATAATAGAATAAGCAAATTAACGTCAAAACTTTAATTTCACTGAGTTATTTCTATGTTCCAAGGTATGTTATCTAATTGTGTAAATTAATTAAGCATGAAAGATAACTCTATGAGTAGTTACTATTATTATCACCTCCTTTAATAGAAGAAGCTCAGGAAGCAAAGATGTGGATAACTTGCCCAAAGCCTTTTCATAATGAGTAGTATAGGCCTTGTTTGATTCCAGAAAGCCTCTGTTCTCAACCACCCTGCTATTCAATTTCTCTAAGTCAAAGATTTCCTAAAGACAGTCAGACCAAAATAATCAGTCTGATAATACAGACATGGACAAAACTGTAGCATTGTGTTTCTATATGAAGTAATTGGTGTCACTTCTGTGTAAAAGAAGCATGGAGCTATACTCTCCAAGATGGAAATGTTCCTGGTTGACTGAAGGAGAAGGAACATCCTAAAATTTAGCACAACCTTAAACAAATATGAAGTTAGAAAAAAGAAAATAAACTTTAAATTGGAGGCTTTTATCTTTTATTTTAATAAAGATTGGAATAGGCTGTACTCAGGAACTGGTTGGTCCTAGTCTAGGAGGAATGTGGTCTGGGAGAGTCTAGAGCTGCATTTCAAAGATAAAATGGGACAGTGAGAATAAGCAATTTTAGGAAATTGTTTGGATAAACTTCACCAGCAGATAGAGATTAAATCAACAGTAAATTAATATGGAGTTCACTTATAAATAGTCCCATTATTCCGATTTAATGTAGGTGCTACTGGTGAGCAATGTATCTAGTAACATAAGAAGTTTATTGAAATTTTCAAGGTCCTGCAACTTGCTCATATGAACTTACAACAATGATGTCAACATGCACAAGACCCATGTAAACTCAATCAAACAAAAAAATCTAGCATAGAACTGAGGAAATGGGCAGCAGGCCCCAACCTAGCCAAAGAGCTATTGACAGCTGATTACTGCTGGGTGAGGCAAAATTGATCTTCTTTAAGGGAGTGACTCTAGATAGGCTGACTAGACCACAGTGGATGAACTTGCACACAAACTTGACTTGATAGCCCTTAATATATATGACAGAATACCTAAAATCCAGGGTGTGGTGTGTGTGTGTGTGTGTGTGTGTGTGTGTGTGTGTGTGTGTGCACACGCACACGCGCTATAGAGGGCATGTGGATGAGGATGGGCCATAAAGATAATTAAGATATTTTGCATGAAATACACAAAAATTCAATAAAAGTATACATTAAAAAATAAAATTTTGACTAATTGGAATAGTGTAACTGTTAGGCAGCATAATTTTGTGGTGACAAATACCGAAGAGAAACAGTTTAAAGATGAAAAGTTAAAAAGAAAGATTTTGAGACATGGTTTGGGGGTTTTCAGTCCATAGTTTCCTGTATTCATTACTCTGGGTCTGAAGCACAGATGTGCTTATGATGCAGGAGACATGTGAAGGGAGAGGGGGCAGAGGGAAGAGGGAGAGGAAGTGACACGGAGTGAGAAGGATGAATGTCCATGATAGAGGCATATTCCTTCCCTTGCTGATCCATCTAGCACTCCAGCTTGCTGGATGGTATTGTTTATGTGTGTTCCTGTTCAGGGCAGCCTTCTCCCTTATTTCATTATGTCCAGAAATACACATACAGCAAGGAGTGTACGTTACTGGTCTTCTAAGCAGCTTTCAATCAATCAAGGTGATAATCAGGATTAACCATTACAACACTACCAGTTGCCAACTTGACACCCAAGGCTTAGTTAAGTTAGCCACAGTTATTTCCAAATGAAGACAATAACAGGATCATAATTCTACCTAACATAATAGAAATAGCCTGTGTATAACCAAAAATACCAATTCTTTCCTCGAAGTAACAGTTCCACTATTGCTAAAAATTCCAAGCTCAAAATTTCCTCTGAAATTCAAGGCAAACTTTTTCATATGTGACCCTTTATAAAAATAATTTAAAAATTCCAAACTTCCAACATACAATGGTATAGATTAAATGTTATTATTCCAAAGAGGATGGGTTGAAAAATTAGAAGGAGGAATGAACTGAAACAAGACTAAAACCGGCAGAATAAACATAAAATTCTGTAGCTCTGTGTTTGGCAGCACATGGAGCACACAGTAGTGGAATGTGAGTCACTAAGGGCTTGGGCAACCATGTCATTTGCAACCACATGCCTTCTGTCTTGTACTAGTCCTGCTCACTACCTATGGCTTTCTTCAGTGTATGTTCCATTCCCTGGCATCTCCAGCTTCCTGGCATCTCTACTGCATCTTCAATTCTACTCTCACAGCATTGATCACTGTGCTCTTAGAAGCTGTCCACAAGGAATTCGATCCTGCTACATACCTCTTGGTCTCCAAGGCTTTCCTTGAAATCTGACTGGAAACCTCCAAGAGTCCCACATATCTTGTAGTCTGTATACCTGTAAAACTATCACTCATGGACAGCACCAGTGACTACTGCCAGGGAAGCAGTAGCCAGCCCACCATGGACTGCTGAGTACCTGGATAACCAAAATGGTGAAATGAATTATAGGAACACAAATTCTTAGGTGGTCTTATGTAAGCAGGATACCCCAGTCATGCTCTCTTCTCGGGAAAAGTATTTCAAATGAGCTTATGCTTTTACACCTTGTAGTCCATGGTAGGTAGAGCCTGGTCAATTCCAAAGACTCACTCAAAATATCTTTCCTGTTTTCTCAGTGCAACGAAACTTGATTTATTTTTAATTACACTAATCTCTTTTTTTAAATAAATAATTTATTGAGAATTTCACATACGCATATAAGATGTTTTGATCAAATCTGTGCCCACTCCCTCCCCTCCAACTCCTCCCATATCTCACCATCACTTTTTTTCTGGTAACTTCATGTGCTCTTTCTTCTTCTTTGATTTATTTATTTTTTATGGGGCTTTTGGCTACTCTAACATTCCCCCTCTGAGGAAGTAACCCTAAAATCTTTAAAGGATTAGATAAAAGCTCCCAAATATTTTTGACATTTTTGGCCTTTGGAATGGAGTAGGTTGCTAAGAGGCCCAAGGACATTGTGAGTTTTAGCCAAGAAACTGGCTACTTTTCTTTGGGGTCTTTTTACCCTAACTCCCTATCCAATTCCTACCTCCTATTCTTATCACACCATCCTCTGAAGAGGTTACCCAAATTGCCAATAGGGAATCAGAATGCAGACCACTCTGGCTTCTTCCATGCTGAACAGGGATGCGGCGTGAGGCAATTGGAGTTCCCCTTCAGTGGGTCTACCTAAAAGACTCCCAAATTGCATAACTTTTATCTGTAGGGGGAAAAGAAAGTCCTTGACTGGTGAATAGGAGATGTGAAGGAGAAGTAAAGGCACGAGTAATTAGCATTACAAGTTCTAGAAAGGGAACTAGAAAAAAGAACAGGGCAATTTTCAAGTGTTCATATGAGAGTCCATTGCAATTTCCTGACAAGGGCTTCCAAAACTATCTATCTATTGGGTTCCTCCTCATTTTTCTTTTGTTTACCAAGGCTGGACTCTGATGGATTCAGGATTTGTTTTCAGGTATTTTGATAGCTGTTGGAGTGGTTAGAATTTGTGTCACTTCCCTCTCAAAGGCTTCTAGATAAGTGGAGAAAACAATTTTATTCATGATTAGCACTTTCTGATTAGGAACAAAATCATCAATGAGAAATAATTGTCTAACTTTTTATATGGATTTAAGCCTAATATCTGGGAAGTGTAATCCCTTGAACTCTTAAAGAAATATACTGACTGTATTCTTTGGTTTTACTATCCTTTGGGGCATTTAAGACCATACAGTTGGCCCAAATAAATCGATTTATTTTTACACTTAAGGCCATTTGAGGATCTGTGCCTCAGGGGTCACATGGACTTGGGAGGAGCTCCTGGCTCCTTTCTTTTACCAGTTCCATCTGTGTGAAGATAAGTCAAAGGACCTGCTCGACCATGTCTGGTTTCACTTGGAAGGATGAATGAGATGTTTCCTCTGAGTTGACCCTCCTCTTTGTAGACTGGACACTGGTTCAAGTCCATCTCTTGGAGTCTCCATAGCCTCCCTGAACAAGAGGACAGGTGATTCACCACAGTTACAGAACATTTTGAGAGATGTTCCATAGTCCCCTGGAACTTAATCGACCTTGGAGGGCAAGGGACAAAAACTGTCCTTTAAGTCCCTCTGACCATATTAGTATAGGCCTCAAACTATGGCTGCTAAACATCCAATAAGGTTAGTTCCACCAGTCTGGTACTTTTAATTATCATGTTGCACTAATCTCTTAAATAACCACACCTTCCTCAACCACAACTTCCAACAGACTTTTTAATGGTCAAACTATACAATTTTCAAAAATTTCTACTCTGTGTTTTGCTCTAAATTCTCACTATAAACCTGACCCAAAGCAACTGGCGATAACCATGCTACTGCCTGAATGCTGAATTTCTTTAAAAATTCCTCCACAAAAATAATTAGTCTATCTGCTTTAAACACACATTCCCACAAAGTCTCAGGACACAGACAAGCTGTATCCACATTCTTTGCAGAATTGTAACATGAATAGCCTCTAGTAACCCCATGAGAGTCCTTCCTTCCATCTGAAACTTCAGAAATGCAGCCTTAGCTGTCCATGTTCTGGTCTCATCCCCCACCAGACTCACCTTTAAACTCTGCTTAGTGCATTTTAGGGCTTCTATGACCCATATCTCCAAAATCTGAGCCATAGAGGTGATCACAGCAATGACTCTAATCGTTGGTACTAATTTTCAGGGCTAGACAGATTTTTTCAGTCACTGCGACAGAGACCTGAGAGGAAGAGTTTTAAGGAGAAAAGGTTTATTTTGGCTCATGGCTTCAGGGTTTCAGCCAAGGTTGGTTGGATACCTTGCTTTTGGCCTGAGATAAGGCAGAATATTGTTATGGAGTATGTGGCAGAGGCTCTCACTTGATGGCAGCCATAAAACAGAGATAGAATGTCTGTTATCGAGGGCTTACTCTTATTCCTTGGTTTTTATCTGGGCCCCTGGCTTTTTGATGATACTCTCTGCATTCAGATCTCCTCCCTTAGTTAATCCTCTCAGATGTTCTCACAAATACACTCATAAGTATATCTTACTAATCTTTTAGGTAATCTCTCAATAAAGTCAAATTACCAATTAAGATTAACCATCACAGTGTTAAATAGGGTGATGGCTCAGCTGGCAAAGCACAGTGTGAAGACCAGAATGTGGATTCCAGTACACATATAAAATCTGGGTAGCTGTAGTGGTCAGCCTGCCTACTATCCCTGCTTCTCAGGAGGCCAAGATGGGGATCTCTAAGTGCATAATGGCACTAGAGTAGATAAATCAGCAAGCTCCAGGTTCAGCAAGAGACCCTGCCTCAGTAAATAAAGCAGAGAACAATGGAGGAAGATACCTGACATCAACCTCTGGCCTCCACATGTACACACACACCCATGTTTGCCTCCATACGTGTAAACATGTATACATATACCACACATGCACATACACACATGTACACACTAACCATCATGGATAATCTCCCCTCTTCAGTGCCATAATTATAATAGATTTCTTTTTCTTGTAGCGAAAACATCAGCATTTCTTCTTAGAAGCATACACACTCCCTCATTTTTCTACAGTTTCCCATGCACCTTCATGCCTCCATCACAGCATTATATATTCCAAGTTTTGTGTTTGGCTGGGCAGAGGGGAGGACCAGTGCCAGTTGGTAATTGCAGAGCTGGAAGCAGCTGTACTCATTTCCTACTGAACATGTGGATCTTCTTGAGCCTTGATAGGTCCTTGAGCTCCCTCTTCTCCTATTCACTTCTTGGTCATGAAAGCATGGTGACAATTTTTCAGAGTTTATACCAGTTTGCAAGTCTAAATGATTACAAAAAAGATGTCAATGAGATAATTATTAAATTGAAGTTTGCATAGTTTTATCAAAAATAGAAGTTATATTCAAACTTAAAACAAATGTTCCTACACTACATATGCAAAGATCAGTGAAAGCCGATGTCAATATATAGGGGCTTTGGATTGATCACTTTTGTGGGGGGGTGGATTTTTGTAAGTTTTTATTTTTTATTCCAAAGAGAGGCAATTTTTAACACATTTTCCCAGAAATTACTTGAAGCAGGTTATATATATACAACCGCCTGGCGTAGTGGCACACGCCTTTAATCCCAGCACTTGGGAGTCAGACGCAGGCGGATCTCTGTGAGTTTGAGGCCAGCCTGGTCTACATAGTGAATTCCAGGCCAGCTGGGGCCACTGGGAAACCCAGTCTCAAAAAAGACCAAAAAATTATATATATATATATATATAATAGTAGTAGGAGACAATCATGGAACTGCAAATAGCATGAAAATGGAGTAAAGGGTGCAAAGCATGGATACAAGGAATGAGGTTGAATCAGACTCAGTGAAATATTTGCCAACATGGGGTCAACTTTGGTGGAATTATGAAGGGATTGATCGCTTTTAAGGTAATTTGGTGGTACCTTTTCTCAAGTCCTCACACAGGTACTCAGGAATATGAAGATGGTGTACCCAAGATTCCAACCGCCTGTATTACAGTGGAAGATGCAGAAATGATATCAAGAATGGCTTCTCACGGCAACACAATTGTCATTCACCTGGAGATGGGAGCAAAGACATACCCAGATACAGATTCCTTCAACACCATAGCAGAGGTCACTGGGAGCAAGTATCCGCAGCAGGTGAGTAAAGGAGATAGATGATTACCTGATAGTAGGGCATTCTGGTCAAGTATCTATTTTTAGAAATTCTTTGAGAAAAGAGAACACACATCTATAGACTTGGTCCTCACAGTCCTCACAGGCTCATCAAAGGCTGAGGTTTTCTATTTTCCCATTAACACTTTCACTATACTAAAGAAGGGCAAGACTAGTTCAAGGACAGAGTAGAACCCACAGAGTGGAAATTTCATCCCTGAGCAGTTGAGAATATTATTTACACAAATGTATTGCATCTATTTCATTCGGAGCTGGAAATCATGTAGCATGAGTTTGTACTTACACTGTGTTTATTTTATGAGTTATTTTTAATCATTTCAAAGCTCAGTGATGTAGAATATATTTTCTTCATTACATAAGCAAGGAAACTAACAAAGAAAGAAACTCACTTGCCAAGGTCTGTGCACAGCTAGTAAGTGACTATGAAAGGACCCAAGATCAGGGAACTAGAAATACTAAGCCAAGCTTTACCTACAGTTTAGGTACGATGTCCAGATTTCTTGTCTGTATCAAATGATCTTAAAAGCTGACCTACACTAGCCAGATGTTAAATAACGGGATAATTATTTACTTTGTGGGTTTGAGAGACCTATCTACAAAGAAACGGTTGTCATAGGCATGCCTTTATAAAGGCCTGTGCTACTAACAGAATTACTATGAGGACTGCATGAGATAGCCTAGAAGTGTTTCACACATTACAGATAATCACTGAATTTACCTTTACTTCATATGAAATAAAGTATGCAAACAACAGGTTTTATATGCTTTCTGACATTAATCTTCTTTATTAGTAGCAACTAAAATTTTGAAAATACTACTTAAGTTATTCAGAAATGTCAGACATACTTTTTTGACAGTGTCAGTGGGGTGAAAGGAAAAGGAAGCAATGAGGTTTGGTGATAGAGAAATGAGACTTCCACACAGGCTCGTTTACAGTATGACCCTCACTTGGGGAGGGGTTAGAATTATGTATTGTCAGCTGTCTGGGTGAGCAGGCTGAAACTGGATCTCAGGGTGGGTGGTGGAGTAAGTGCATTTCTGGGATCCTTTGTCCGTAACAGCCGTGGAGTATCAGGGTCTGAGGCTGAGGTGTTTAAGGAGAGATGTTCTCAAGAACCAGAAGGTTAAGACAATGCTGGCTCTGACAGCTTCCAGAAGGCCATGGAGGTTTTCTAGCCTGAACAGCTGGAGTCTCTTTATGTCAGTTATAATTTATCAGATTTAAGTGTGTAATTCAGTGAGTTTTGAAAATGTATACAGTAACCATTGCTACAATCAAAATAAGAATGTTTCCAAGGTTTCCTTGAACCTCTTTGCAGTTCAGTTCTTTCTGTACCTTCTTCCTAACAACCAGCAATGGTCTAGCTCCAACTATGGTTCATGTCTTCTAGAATTTCTCACGTAAGCGTACTCATGCAATTTGCCTGGCTACTTTCACTCAACGTAATATCTATAAGATTTATTCATATTTCAGTTCCTTCTTCCTTTATGGCATTGAACAGTATTTCATTATATGGATGGACAATAATTTGCTTATTTTCTTAGCAGTTTCTGGACATGTAGTGATTTTTAGGTTTTGACTATCGTTAATAAAACTTCTGTGAACTTGCTTGACCTAGTCTTCCAGTAGACTTTTGCTTTCATTTCTTTTACATGAATACCCAGTGTGTAATTGCTGGGTAGTTTGAATATTAAGTACCCTGGACTCTATCAATATGCTTCATTCTCTACATTCTCCGGGAGTAGCACCTTTTCCCTGTGGGTGGATGGGTGTTTTTTAGAAATCTCTCAGGACTGGGGCTGGGGAAGTGACTCACTGGACAAAAGTGCTTGCAGCATAAGCCTGACTACTTGAGTCCAGATCCCCCAAACACACATGAAATCCCAAATGTGTTAGTGTGCATCTGTAATCCCAGCACTATTAAGGAGAGATACAGAGACAGAAGATTCCAGAAGCTTGCTGGCCAGCTAGCCTGGAGTACTAAGTGCAGCAGCAGAAATAAGAGAGATCCTGCTTCAACATGGGGGAAGGCAAAAGCCTATTCCCAGAAAGCTGTTCTCTGTCTTCCATATATGTGCCGTGGCACACATGTATCCATACCTACACATACACACATATATCATATGCGCAGAATTTTTTAATATATAAAAGAAAACACTCAAGACTAAAGATAAAATGTCATGTCCTTCACAGTGCTACCTAGCATCCCAAGAGTTGGTCATAAATGCTTTGCTGTTAAGATGTACAAAATAGGTGTTAAAAGAGATAGTTCAGTGGTTAATATTGCTGACTGCTCTTGCAGAGGATCCAGGTTTGATTCCCAGCACCCACATGATGGCTAACAACCATCTGTAACTCCAGTTCCAAAGGATTTGAGGCCCTCTTCTGACTTCCATGGGCATTGCATGACACAGATGCACTTACATACATGCAGCCAATACATTCATACTTAGACATTAAAAATAATACATACAATATTTTTAAAAGATATACAAAATAGATTAACATGTGTTCTCTACAAACAACTAAAAGCATGGCTTCCATAAGGGAAATATAAATTAGTATAGTAGAATTGAGTCTGAGTGTTTGCATTTCAGAGAGACTGTGGCTTATAACTTACTTGGCACCACTAGGAAGACAAGAGGCAAGCTTATTAGATTTATTAGATTGATTAGATTGGTTAATGAGCCTGTGTAAATTCTGTCCTCTTCTCCATCTCTTCCAGAAAGCCTCCTCTGCTAACTCCCCTCATCCCAACACTCTGTACCACTGTTTGATTTCTCACCAGAGCTTTCAAGCACACTGTTACCACCATGTTTATTTCTTGTCTTTTCCTTTTCTCTAATTCCTGTCCCGAGAATGATCACACAGTAGCTTCTCATCTCATATTTGGTTTCATTAAGATTAAGAGAATAAGTAAAGAAGGAAATGGTTGAGGATTTCCTTAATTTTCACCATCTTTAAATCTGAAGTTTTTCTGAGTTTTTCAGTCTAGCTAATTGTCCCGGTTGAGCCTTATTCAATATTGTTCAAATCAACCTTGAATGCCACTCAACATATATTCAAGCCTGAATGCATCATCTCTCTCATCTCCCATTCTTTTTCTGGGCTTTTGTGTCTGTTGGTTGAGCTATACCCACCTATCAGTAGTTACAAAACTTCATGAAACCTTTCTTGTTTTATTTATTATTTTTCTATTATGTTTTTAGAGTATTGCCTGCATGTGTGTAGGTGCACCTGTGTCGTGCAATGCCCTCAGAAGACAGAAGAGGGTGTCAGATCCCCTGGAACTGGAGTTACAGATAGTTATTAGCCACCTTGTGGGTGCTGGGTATTGAATCCAGGTCCTCTACAAGAACACTCAGTTCTCTTAACTGCTGAGCCATCTCTCCAACCCTGCAACCTATCTTTCTTATTTTTGTTTTTACTTACTTTTATTTTTAATTTTGTGTGAGTGTGTGTGTGTGTGTGTGTGTGTGTGTGTGTGTGTGTATGGATGTGGGTCTGTACATGTGAGTGCAGTGTCTTTGGAACCCAGAAGAGGAAATTGGATCCCCTGGAGCTGGAGTTAGAGGCAGTTGTGAGCCACCCAACCTAGGGGGCTGGAAATGGAATTCCGGTCCTCTGTAAGAGCAGCATGCACTCCTAGCCTCTGAGTAATCTCTTCAGCCCTCATCCTACCTTCCAATCCCTCTTCTTTCTCACTTTCTTACAGCGAGGCATGATATCCTATCCAATCTATGTTCGGCATAGTTTTGAAACTATCTGCTCCCACCTTTCCTTTGCTGCTCTTACTGCCTCTTACAGATCTTTGCACTTTCTTCCTGATTTCTTCTTCTTCTAGCCTCTCTCAAACTCTTTCTGTTGAGCTCAAATTTGTATTTTATGGTCACAAATGGTATTTCCTTGCTCATAGGTATCTCACTCCTACTCCTTATAAGACAAACGTGAAATGAAGCTACATGTTAGGGGAGTGATCAGAGCTGAAGAGAGGCAGAGGACAAGGGGTGAAGAGGAAGAATACTGGGGGAAGGTCAGGTGGGAGGTAGTCATAAGAAGAGGAAGGAATATATTACCGTTCATCAGTGAAGAAAGAAAGGCAATGAAGAATGTGGAAGGAAGATCATTAGAGTCACTAAGAACTATTTCTTCACAGCTCAGTGAGGAAAGATCTGCTCTTCTAAATTTTGGCAAACTTTTCTAATACCATTTCACTTTACTTTTGTATTATTATTAATGCTGACAGTGACATAAGGCTGGTTTGATAGTTTAGGTTGGCTTTGCTAAATGGCATATTAAAGAAGAGCTGTACTAAATGACTGAGGAAATTATTTGCAGCAGAAATTGTCTCTATAAAATAAAAGGGTATGTTGAGATTATCATTATCTGCAGGTTGGACATGCAGGATATCCTTAGAGGAGGCAGAAAAGAGGAAGGTATTCTAATAGGGAGTGGCTAGTTGGCAATTTCCAGTGATAGTTCCCATAATCTATACTAGCATAGCCCCTACATCTCACTGCGTATGTGTAGAACCTCACTAAGTATACATAGTTTGCATATCTTTTTATTTATGTGTATACATATATATGTTTATTTATACATATACCGCATGTATGTGGGTGCCCATGGAGGACAGAAAAAAGTGTTGGATCCCCTGAATCTGGAGTTCATTCAGTTGTGAGCTATCTGGGGTGGGTACCTGGAACCAGGTCCTCTGAAAGAGCATCAAATGCTCTTTCTTCTATGAATCCTCCCTCAATCAAGTGGGATACCACTTGAGTTGCTTCTTGGGCTATTATTTTTTGACTCCTTATCACTTTGGAAGAGAATCTGATGAATATAACACTTCTGTGGTGCTAATTGCTTTTTGATGCCCTCTTCTCATGTGACCCTGTTCACATCGTTCACTTTCACTAGTCAGGTGGATCTGTGGAGCAGAAACCCTCACAAGAAGTCAAAATAGAGCTTATCATTCACACCACTTAAAGAAACTTTATTTTTAGTGCTTTTAGACTCACAATTTATATAAAAAAATAGATAAGAAACACCATTTGTCTAGCCTAAACATGGTCAATGTTAACATTTTATCTAATCATACTAAATTAACACAATGAGGAAACTGGGTAAAACATACTTCCGATAGACAGACAGACAGACAGACAGACAGACAGACAGACAGACGGTGGTTCTTATAGTGCAGGGGCTGCCTTGTGGGCATTGTTTTCTGTATGTACCCCAGTACAGGATAGATCCTGCTCTGAAATCAGCCTTCAGTCCTGTACCAGGCCTAGTTTATGATGCTTCCATGATTTTCCACTTTAACAAATAAATAATTAAGCACATAGCACAAGAAAGAGAGTGATGTTCAAACCTACCTGATGAGAGGGCAAATTGAACTTAAAGTCCAGTTTCCTGACTCTGTCATCTCTAGGGTTCTCTGATGCTGTCTCCTGGGGGATGGCCCAATTCCTTTTATTCTTAAGACATTTCCTAAATCTTATTTTGAGATTTTCTTAGGATATGCAGTTTCCAAAATGTTAACATATTCACAAATTCTTCTGAGGGGAAAGTATGGAAAAACAAGTTGTTTCAGATTTAGGGGGAGGATTAGAGTTGATAGTATGCATATCTATTTTGATAAAGCCTTGGTGAGGGACATTGGTTTTATACATGTCTTTTTCTAATAACATTCTTTTCCTGCATTTGAATGACAACTTTCCTATACTCTGAAGGATAGTGGAAAATGTCTGAATGAAAATACTAATTTTAAACCAGGCACTGTCTAGGGTGGGCCTGGGCTGCTCACCATAATCACTGTTGTCTCTTGGATTATATATTTTATTGTGGAGGCTAGCCTGCACACTGTTGGATGGTGTAGCTCTGGGCTTCACCTGTATCATTCTTCCTCCCACCCCATCTCTCACTTTCTGAGCTCTTGGCCAAAGAGTCTGTAGACAATGTCAAATGTCCCCTGGGGGACTAAAGTCACCTGAGACTGAGAATCATTGATACGGAATAATTGAAAGAAGAATGGGGTTAGCATAAGGGTTTGTTTCTGTTTTGTTTTCTTTTTTCTGCCAGAAACAAGTTGAATGACCTTGGGTCACTTAATCCTATAGAATGAACAACTTTGTCTAGAAAAGCCCAAGGGTATGTTAACCCTAAAATTCTATTATGAAAAACATGATATGCGTATATGAAATTCTCAAACAATAAGTAACTCTTAAGAAGAATAGTAGAAATAATAATCCTTTACTACTATGGAAAACAAATAATTAAACACTACACAAATATAATTATTCTTGACATAGATCAACATTACATATATGTATATGTTGAAAATTGCCATGGCACTATAAACTTTTAATTAAAATGTAAAACAAAATACATTAATATATTACAAAAAATGTGTGATGAATGCACTCTCTGTGTGCTGCTGGGTGGTATTTGGACAAAATAGAGAGCCTTCCTAAAGCTGGCATTGGAGCAGAGAATTATTTCATGAGTACGGGTACTCGTGGGTTTTAATTCTGTATTTAAATACACTTAGGAACTCCTCTATTCAAAAGAAACATATTTTTCCCTTTTGCTGACATTTCTTAATCCTTTAATTTAATTTTAATGTCCTGATATGCATTGGGATTCTTTAAGGGTAGCTTAGCAGCATTCCCCAAACTTTTAGTATGGAACATTGTTTTCTTGCATCATCTTAACATAAAACATATGTTGAGAATGCTAGGACAGAGTCAGGAGATCCACTGCAGCTTATGCTTCATTTTCTTACTCTCATTATACAGCTTATTCATTAATTCACCACACATTTGTTGAGTATCTAGCATGTGTCAAACGGTAGGACTATATATAGCAACAACATTGCAGAGACGTTTAGCTCTGAGTTTAGAAAATATGGTCTTTAAATCCTGAATCTTAGGCTCTATAGGTTATTTTGTCTTTCTGGATATTAACATTATCTTTTCCTGGACAGAGGACAGCTTGTGAAAATGCAAGAAGTAAAAAGTAGGAGGTGTAGCCCGCCCTAGTGAGTGCCCAACCCATCTCAGCTCTCAGGGCTGCATGGGTCAATGGGATCCTTGCACACCCAGTCCTGTGTGCTCCTCCAGACCTAAGGTCCTAGATTGCCTCTTCTGAGACTTCACTGTGCCCTGCAATCTCAGCTCTCAGGGCTACTTGGGTCCCTGGGATCATTGCCCTTACCAGACCTGCCATGGTGAGTTTGCCCCACCATCTCTGTTATCAGGCCTGCTTGGATCACTAGGATCCTTGTGTGCTCCAGATCTGTGATATCTCCAGCCTAACCCATCAGCCGACCTGTTTACCAAGCATCCACCCAGCCTGCTTATCCAGAACAATGTGAAGTCAATACTGGAATTACAACACAAAAGTCTCATCTGAACTGAGATCACTTCTTATGCCTACATTTGCACATCACCATAATGTGGTCCCCAAACTGAACACCAAGCACTACTCGACTAAGCTGGAGAAACAGCAAATAAAAATACAAACAACCCTTCGACATAATGAGATCACCTACGCATACTAAGAAACACCACCACACAAATCCATATGCCAAGGTCTCATAGAAAAAATAAAAACAACATGAATAACTAAGATAATATATTTCTTCCAGAAATTAGTACCCCCATTATGATGATTCCTAAGAATAACAACCTAGCAGATTTATAAGACAATGATTTCAAATAGTAATTATAAACTTGTTCAGGAAACTCAAAGAGGATATGAATAAGAAACTGAATGAAGACAATAAGAACATAAACAGTTGACTCAAATAACAATCCATCGAAAACGTTAAATTAGAATTTAAAAAACAGAATCTCTGAAGAAAAGCCAAACTGAAATAAAACTTGAAATGAGAAACTTAGGAGCTCAAACAAAAAGCTTAGAGGAAGAGAGGAAAAGGGAAGTGGGAGAGAATATCAGGTCTTGAAGACACGATTGGGGAAATGGATCACTCAATCAAATAAAATGTCAAATCTAAAATAACACAGAATATGTTGACCAGGTTGGCCAACATACAGAACAAAGAAAAGATATTGAAAGCTCTGTGAGAGAAAGATCAAATCACACACAAAGGTGTTTCCATCAGAATAACCGCTGACTTTCCATGGAAACAAGGTAAGTGAGTAGGGCTTGGACACATATCCAATCATGAAAGAACACTGTTGGCTAGGTATGTCCTCTGAGAGAACTAGATTCAGTCACCCCTCCCAACTAATCAGTTGGCTTCAATTGTTTGAGAGGGAGAATCTAAGGACAGATACGGAGGAAGCCTGGAAACAGCGAAAAGTCTCCATCTTGGTGGGGTGCTGATGGTGGTAGATCTCAAAAGCTCAGCTGAGATGTAGAGGAAAGGGCCCATGGGCATCCATGCCTTTGTAAGTGGTCCCTTCCTGGATAGCATAAGCTTTGTTGGTAAGCCCAAATAAATATCTTTATTCCCCAAACTGTAGCTTAGAATACCCTGTATCAGTTTTGTTGATCAGGCATGACGATTGCATGGGCCTGGGAGCCAAGAGAGCATGTGCGCGGGTCTTCCAGGGGAGGATTGGGCATTACAACACAGATTCCAGAGTGGACTACTGTACCCAAAACTATCAGTTGTAATCAAAGGAGAAAATAAACTTTCCATAATAAAGACAAATGTAAGACACAAATGTCCATGAGACTACCTCTACAAAGAGTACTCGGTGGACTACTTTGATCTGATGAGAAGATTAAACATTCTCAAGAATGTGCAAAGAATAAGTTATCCCAAAGCAATTAGCCAAAAGAGGTCAACGAAAACAACACCACAACACCAAAATAACAGGAATTAATAAACATTGATCAATAATATCTCTCAATATTACTTGTCTCAATCCTTAGTAAAATGACCCAGACTAACTGATTAGATTAGGAAACAGATTCTATCAGTTTCCTGCTTCCAAGAAACATACCTCACTATCAGTGATCAACACTACCTTAGATTTAAAGGATGAAAAAAGTTATTCCAAGCAAATGGAATTGAAAAAACAAGCAGGTGTATCGATCCTAATATCTGACAGAATAGACTTCAAAAGTCAGGGGAGGTGGAGAAGGTCACTTCATACTCATTAAAGGAAATGTAAAGAAAGAAGATATTACAATACTAAACATATATCACCACACAGGGGAAACCAGTTTCATAAAAGAAAATCTATTAGATCTAAAATTATACATTGACTCCAACACAGTGATAGTGGGTAACTCGAATATTCCACTGTTACCATTAGACAGGAAAGCCAGACAAAAACAAAATAAGAAACTCTGCATTTAAAGGACATAAATCAAATGTACCTAACAGATATCTACAGAACATTCTACCCCTCAAAACAAAAAAATTACACTTTCTTCTCAGTGGCTCATGGAACTTTCTCCAAAACTGACTATATATTAGAACACAAAGCAAGTCTCCAAAATTTTAGGAAAATTAAAATATCATCTTGTATTTGATCTGACCACAAAGGAAGAAAACAGATATTAACAATAAGAATGGGGGAAAGTACAAAACTGATGGAAGCTAAACAATACACACTAATGAAAATTGGAACAATGGAGAAATCAAAGGGAAGTGTAAACATTCTCAGAACTGAATGAAAATGAAAACACAACATACTCAAATCTATGGGACACAAAATGAAGGCATTCCTAAGAGGAAATTTTATAGCATTAAGATCCTGCACCAGAAAATTAGAAACATCTCATATAAATAAATTAATGATGCACACAAATGCCTTGTAAAACCAAGAACAAATGACACCTAAAAAGAGTAGATGGGAAGAGATGAATAAAATCAAGACTTAAAATAATGAAACAGAAATGAAGGAAATAATGCAAAGAATCAACAAAGAGTTGATTCATTGAAAAGAATAATACTGACAAATCTTTAACCAAATTAACCAAAAGAAAGCAAGAGAGGTTCCAAATTAATAAGCTCAGAGATGGAAAGGGAGACATTACAACACACCATGAGGAAATTCAGAAAACCATAAGACATACTTACAAAACCATATTCCAATAAGCTGTAAAATCCAAAAGAAATGGATAAATTTCTAGATATACATGACATATCCTAGTTAAATAAAAATGACCTAAACAATTTAAACAGACCCATAACAACAAGTGAGATAGATGCAGTAATTAAAAATCTGCCAACTAAAAAGAGCTCAGGACCAGACGGATACAGTGCAGAATTCTACCAAACCTTCAAAGAAGAATTAATACCAGTACTCCTCAAGTTAGTCCATAAAACAAAAAATGAAGGAGCACTCCCAAATTCTTGCTATGAAGCCAATATTACTCTAGTAACAAAACAAGATAAAGACCCAACAAAAAAGAAAATTATAGACCATTATCTCTGATGAACATAGATGCAAAAATCCTCAATAAAATACAAACTGAATGCAAGAACACACCAAAATGATTAACCAACATGATCAAGTTGGCTTCCTCCCAGAAATGCACAGATGGCTCAACGTATGTAAATCAATAAATGTAATCTACCACATAAACAGACTCAAGGACAGAAACCTCATGATCATTTCATTAGATATAGAAAATGCCTTTGACAAAATTCAACATTAATTCATCACAAAAGTCATGAAGAATCTAAAGATACAGGGGACATGTCTCAACATAATAAAGGTAATACACAATAAGCTCAAAGCCAGCATCATACTAAATGAAGACAACCTCAAAGCATTCCCATTAAAATCAGGAACAAAACAAGGATGTCCACTCTCTCCATTCCTGTTAAATTCAATACTTAAAGTCTTTGTTAGAGCAATAAGACAAATGAAGGAGATAAAAGACACACAAATTGGAAAGGAAGAAGTTAAACTATCTGTATTTGAAGATGATATGATTTTGTACATAAAAGACCTAAAGTCCCCACCAGAAAACTCCTAGAGCTGATAAACACATTCAGCAAAGTAGCAGGATACAAAATTAACACCCCAAATCAGAAGCCTTCCTATATACCAGCCAAAAACATACTAAGAAAGATAATCAGAAAATTATTCCATTCAAAATAGTCTCAAAAGCTATAAAATTTTTTAATAAATCTAACCAAGGAAGTAAAGGAGTTGTAGAATAGAATCTTTAAGACAGTAAAGAAAGAAATTTAAGAAGATACCAGGAGATGGAAAGCCCTCCCATGCTTATGGATAGGTAGGATTCATATTGTGAAAACAACCATCTTACCAAAGCAATCTACAAATCCAATGCAATACCTTTAAAATTACAACACAATTCTTCACAGGAATTGAAAAAATAAACTCAAATTTCATGGGGAAACACACACACACACACAAAAAAAAAAAAAAAAAAAAAAAAAAAAAAAAAAAAACAAAAACAAAACCCAGGCCAAAATAATCCTGAGCAATAAAAGAACTGCTGGAGGCATTATCATCCTTGATCTCAAATTATACTACAGAGCTATAATATTAAAAACAGCAGGGTACCAGCATAAATACAGACACATTTATCTATGAAATAGAATTGAAGACCCAGATTTAAATCCACACATTAATAGCCAGCTGATTTTGGCAAAATGGTCAAAAATACAAACAAGAGAAAAGGCAGCATGTTCAACAAATGTTGCTGGTCAACCTGGTTGATTCTCAGTCTCTGCCTAATCTAATGCATATACTGCCCTGAATGAAGTAAAATACAGATCCACCCTAAAACTCTCAGTGACCCCGGGCTGCCTACAGAACAAACGTTCTCTGTTATTCTCAGACATCCTGCCCACTTTCTCACTTTTTTATTGAATTTTTATGTTTCATGAAATGTATTTTGATCATATTTAGATGTCCTTATCTGCACCTGCTCTTACTTCTCCGTGCCAAATTTCATATACTTGTGTGTGTGTGTGTGTGTGTGTGTGTGTGTGTGTGTGTGTGTTGATGAATTTATGTCCCAAATGTCCTTCAGTTGTAGGTCCATCCTCTGGAGCCTGGTTAACCTACCAAGAGTCACACCTCTGAAAAATGCTGACTCTCCCCCTCCCAGCAGCCATCTGTTGCCAATAGTAACTCAGGTAGGGTTGGGGTTTCTTACACACTTCCCCATCCCTATACTAGGATTTTATCTTATTTGAGCTTGCATGGGACTTGTGCATGTTGTCACCATTGCTGTGAGCTCATATGAGTAACTGACCAGCTGTCTGGTAAACTTTCCTTGTGGTCATCCAGAACCTCTGGCTCTTACAATCTTTCTGTCCCCTATTCTGCAATGATCCCTGAGCCTTGTGAGGCAGAAGTTGAATATAGGCATCCAATTCAGGGAAAAGCACTCTGAAGTCTCTTATTCTCTACACATTGGCCAGTTGTGAGCTTCTGTGTTATTCACCTTCTTCTACATAAGGGAGTTTCTCTAGTGAGAGTTGAGAGATGTGTTATAACAATAAAATGGTTATAACAATAAATCATGAGAAATCATTTCAATACTATATCTATTTAGCAGAATAATAGTATTATGCTCTCCCTATGGTCTGTGACCTATCTAGCCTCAGGTTCCTGGAAATGATATCAGTGTCAGGCATGGGCTCCATCTTATGCCTTGAATTCATCTTATAAATTGAATTAGAGAGTAGCGGGTTACTCCCATAATATTCATGCAACTGTTGCACCAGAGGGCATATATTGCCAGGCTAGTTGTTGAAGCATGCACGAGGCTGATGATTAATTTTCTCTTCTGGTAGCATGCATAGCACCTTCCAGCACCAAGAAAGCTAGCCAATAAGATGAAGCTTTGAAATCAACACCAGCTAGATTTCTCCTTGTTTTATTCTACAGTGCATGTATGTAGTGTTTTCAGGAAAAGGGTCTTACTGTGAAGTTCTTGTGGGTACAAACAGAGGCAATGTCCAGTATTATTTGAGGATCTGTGGGGCCCCTGGTTTCAAAAGAAGGAGTTGTGTCCCTTATTCATATAAACTCACAGCAACAGTAACAGCATGCACAAGTCCCATGAAAGCTCAAACTAGAAAAAAAAAATTCAAGGATAGACATAAGGAAGTGGGTAAGAAGCTCCAACCACACCTAAGGAAATTGTGGCAACAGATGTCTGCTGGGAGGGGCAAAGACAGTCTCTTTTAAGCATGCGACTCTTGGTAAGTTAACCAAGTGCCAGTGGATGAACCAAACTGAAGGACATTTGTGAACACAAATTAGATTCTATAGGCCTTATTATATATAATACAGTGCATTAAATTGGGCAGGGGAAATAAGGGTAGGTGAAGATAAGGGAGTGGATATAAATACCATCAAATTATATGAAAATCTCAAAAATTCAGTAAAAATATATTTTAAAAAAAGAGATAGTCCATTCCTGGCATTGGATATTTTTTTAACTTTTACAAAAACTTTATTGAGAATTTCATACATGCATATAAGGTGTTTTGATCAAATCCGTGCCCACTCCCTCCCTTCCAACACCTCCCATATCGCCCCATCACTTTTTTCTTTTTCTTTTTTTTCTTCTTTCATTTATTTATTTTTATGGGCTTTTGGGTACTCTAACATTCCACCCTCTAAAGAGGTAACCCTAAAAATCTTTTAAGGATTAGATACAAGCTCTCAAATACTGTTGACATTTTTGACCTTTGGAACAGAGTATGTTGTCAACAGGCCCAACGGCATTTTGACTTTTAGCCAAGCAACTGGCTACCTTTCTTTGGGGTCTTTTTACC
>NW_008336888.1:39462-86148 GCF_000622305.1 Nannospalax galili
TTTTCCATGCTGAACAGGGATGTAAGGTGAGGCAATTTGAGTACCCTTCAGTGGGTCTATCTAAAAGACTCCCAAATTACATAGCTCTTATCTCAAGGAGGAAAAGAAAGTCCTTGAATCATGAATAGGGGATGTGAGGAGAAGTAAAGGCAAGAGTAAATAGCATCACAAAGTCTAGACAGGGAACTAGAAAAAAGTCAGAACAGGGCAATTTTCAAATGTTCATATGAGAGTCCATTGGAATTTCTTGACCAGGGCTTCCCAAAGCATCCCTCTATTGGGTTCATGTCATTTTTCTTTTGTCTTCCAAGGCTGGAATCTAGAGTGATGGATTCAGGATTTGCTTTCAGGTATTTTGATAGCTGTTGGAGTAGTTAGAATCAGTGTCAGTTCCCTCTCAAAAGCTTCTAAATAGGGGGAGAAAACAAATTTATCCATCATTTTAGAATAGCTGGTTGTCTCCCTTAGCTACAGGTGGGCACTACAGTATTGGAGACCAAGATTTGAGGTCTTACATCTGAGCAGCACTTTCTGATTAGGAACAAAATCATCAATGAGAAATAATTGTCTAAATAACTTTTTATATGGACTTAAGCCTAATGTCTGGGAAATGTAATCCCTTGAACTCTTAAAGAAGTATACTGATGACTTTACTCTTTGGTTATACTTTCCTTTTGGGTGTTTAATACCATACAGTAGGCCCAAATAAATCAATTTATTTTTACACTTAAGGTCATTTGAGGATCTGTTCCTCAGGGGTCACATGAGCTTGGGAAGAAATCCTGGCTCCTTTCTTTTACCAGTTCCATCTATGTGAAGATAAGTCAAAGGTCCTGCTTGACCATGTCTGGCTTCACTTGGAAGCATGAATGAGATGTTTCCTCTGAGTTGACCCTCCTCTTTGTAGAATGGACACTGGTTCAAGACCATATTGTGGGGTCTCCATGTCCTCCCTGAACAAGATGACAGGTGACTCACCACAGTTACAGGACATTTTAAGAGATGTTCCATAGTCCCCTGGAACTTAGTAGACCTTGGAGGGCAAGGGGCAAAAACTGCATTAGGCTTTTTATGTCGTTAACCTGTGGTGTCTAGATGGGCACTGTGCCCCTGTTACAAGGTAACTCCTTTTAATATCTTTTTGGAATGTATATGTATATACTTTAAGAAACTTCTGTACTGTTAGGCTTCCATAGGACTTTTTCTGAAGACCTTTAGTATTAGTTATCCCTTCCCACACCCCCTTCTCTGTTCTGCCCTCCCAATCCCCACACCATTTAGCCCTTCCCACTCTGTTATTCCCCCTTTACAGTCTAGATCACTGCATTCTATCTCCCTGCACCCCCCAAAAGCCCCCTCACAATTGCCAATTATTAATTTCCTGGTCTCTGGATTTTCCAACTGAAACACATATATTTAGAATTCAAAGCTAGCATCCAGGTCTCAGGGAAACTGTGCAACTTTTACTTTCTAGTTCTGGTTACCTCACTCAGGATGATTGTTACAGTTCCATCCATTTACCAGCAAATTTCGTTTTTTTTAACAGTAGATTGTTTCCATTGCCTTCATATTGTGAAAAAGGCACCAATAGACATGGATGAACAAGCATCTCTGCAGTAGGATATAGAGTCTTTAGGGTATATGCCCTACAGTGGTATGGCTGGATCATATGGTAATCAATTTCTAGCTTTTCAAGAAATCTCTACAGTGATACAGTGATATCTATAGTGTCTGCACCAGTTTGCATTGCCACAAGCAGTGGTAAAAGTTCTCCGGTCCCCATATCCTTGCCAGCATTGATCCTTGTTTGTTTTTTGAACCTCAGACATTCTTGTGCGGTGAGATGAAATCCTAAAGTGTTTTTTAAAAATATATTTTTATATATTTATTTTATATGCATGAGTGTATTGCCTGCACCAGTGTCATGCAATGCCTACAGTGGTCAGAAGGCATCAGATCCCCTGGAGCTGGAGTTATGGACAGTTGTTAGCTGCCATGTGGGTGCTGGGAATGGAACCCTGGTCCTTTGTAGGAGCAGCCAGTGCTCTTACCTTCTAGGCCACCTCTCTGGTCCCTTAAAGTGGTTTTAATTTGCATTTCTTTGATGATTAAAGATGTGGAACACTTATAAGCATTTCTTAACCATTTGTGTTTCATCTTTTGAGATTGGATATAGGAGAGAAAAAGAGGGAGGCATTCAGTTTGGGTGAGTATGTGAATTTGTAGATTAATTCCACAGGTGCTTGTTGATGCTGGTTATATCGCATTGGACTCACAGCTCTTGGAGTTACATAATCAAGCCTGAAAGTTAAATAACTTCAGTAGAAGGTGAGACGTTTCTATGGGCAGTGTACAGAGCCATGAGTGCCATCATCCTGCAGTGAACAGTGCCATGGGGACTGATTTCAGGGACATCACCCTGGCTCAGGAGGCCAAGGAAGCATTTCTGGGAGAAACTACATGTATTTCCACAGCATGAGTAAATGTTCAAAATGGTGAAATGTATAAGGTTCAAACTGAATAAAACAGGGTGTAGTCCAAGGAAAGGAAACTGCATCTGAAAACCCAAAGGGTAGTTTTACCAGTTTTAAGGACTGTTATGTGGACTCCTGTAATTTCCAATCCATTTGATAATCAACCTCCTTTTCATGGAGTCATGTTCCAAAATAACCTAGAAAAAAAGTCATGTCTGATTCATATGTTTTAAAAATAAATTATTGAAAAGCTGAGTGATCCCTTTGGAAACTGTTCCAACACTGATCCTGTCAAGATTCTCATTGAAGGAATAAACAAAGTCTGACTGACCTGGTAGACAAATTCATTCCATACATAATTAAATAGTTAGAGGCTAGACAGCAAATGTATCTTTCCCTTCATCTGAATATGCATTCAGATGATTTATAAGATCTTCTTAGTGAACATAGCAGAGTATTCTGCCTGGGTGGGAGCCTTTTCACTAACTTAAGCAGCTGTTTAAACTTTCATAGGCAATGTAATTATTAAATCTTTCATGAACATATTGGTTAGAACATTTGTTCACATCTTAACCTTGGATTGGAAAGTTTTAAGGGGTGGAGTTAAAGAGTTTCAAGCTGTCAAATTCATTCTTTTCTTTCTTATTATAAGTTTTTTGTGGCTGAGAACCAGCCAGCCTAAATCATGGAAGGAAAAATACATGTGTGGCAAGCATGAGACATTTCACTGTTTATTTTTTAAATTTCTGAAATGTTCTCATAGCCCTGCATGCCTTTGGGCTCATAAACACAGCAAATGGAAATAGCCCTACCCAGACAGTCTGTTTTTGGTAGATAGCCACCCAGGTAGGCAAGACACACCTTGGAGATTACTCATTCCTGGATTCAGGTCATCCTTGTTTGCCAAATGGGACTGACAAGAAGGAAAATGTGATTATTCATAGTTCTGAGCACCTAGTTCTGATTAATGATAGAGCAATGATAGTCATAGTCACAGATAAAAACTAATACACATTCACAACACTTACTCTTTGATGGGTGTGTTCTAGATGCTTCTCACATTTGATCTCCTTAATAAGCAAAATTGTTATCTCCATGTAACAACAAAAAAAAAGAAAGCTAAGAGGGATCGTGGCAAAGTTTGTGTGTATTTGAGTAGCAGAGCTGGAATTTGAATTCAAATCTGTCCTATCCTGTAACCTATACTCTTAACACTTCATCATCCTGTACATCTTAATCTCTTTATTCTAGTTTGTGAAATACTGGCACGTAAACTGTGTCCCTTGCTTTATCCTGAAGAAAGGAAAGCTGTGCCCACCATCAGCATCAACAATAAAAAACACTTGTTGACACCTGCTGTGTGCAGAACATGATGTCATAAGATTGGGAATTATTATAGAAAAGAAAAGATAAAGATAAACGGGGTCAGCCTAGTGACTACCGAGCAAAGTAGGCAGTAAATTTAGGAATGAATTCAGACTTCTATCATACTACTGCAGAGCGTGAAGCACTGTCCTAGCTGGCCTGGTACTAACTCAGCACATTTTAATAATCTGAAGTTTACTATAACCTATATTACCCTCAATCACAACAATAGCACTGATAATTACAATATGAACTTTAAAGATGAGGGGGCTAAGATACAGAGAAGTTAAATAGCTAAAGTCAAACACATATCTCACAGTGGCAGATCAAAAAATATAAAATGTGGCTCTAGGATACAGCTGAGAGCATGCTTTTCTAGCATTCATGAATTATAATCTAATCTCAGCATTCAGAAAGTGGAGACAGGAGGATCAGAAGGTCAAGGTCATTCTTGACTACATATAGAATTCAAGGATAGTCTGGGATATATTTGACCCTGACTCAAAAAAAGTACGAAGGATGATTCTTCTGTAGCTCACCTTAGTTACTAAGCAGCCTTGCAATTTTACATAGCTTAAAACAAATATTTTCAGAATATTTAGAAATTCAATGTAAAAATGAAAATATTTATGTAATGGTTACAATGTAATAATGTAATTAAAACAATTCTATGGTTTAAAAATATGTCCGCAGTGTTTTTCACCTCATTTTGAGACATGTAGCCAACTTCCTTTTTCCTACCTGTGAGCTGGAATTAGTGACTGACTTCCAGTGAGTGAAATACAGTAAACATGATGATGTGTGATGGCAGGGGCTGGAATGTGAAGAGCACTGTGGCTTAAAAGCAGTGTGCCTTTGTCTTTGCACTTTCTGTTGAGTTGCTTGCTATTGTAGAAGTCAGCTGCCATGTTGGGAGGACACTCAGAGCATGCGGCAGGGAAGTTCATGTGATAAGAAACAGGCCTTCTGTCATCAAATAGCACAAACTAGCTGAAAAGTAATTCCAACAGCTCCAGACCAGCTGGAGTTTCAGCTGGGAGGCTGAAACCATGGGCAATTCATGTATGCAACATGGCAGAGACCCTGAGCCATAACCACTCTGCTGAACTGCTCCCAGATGATTGACCCACAAAACTACGAAAGATATCAAATGATATTTGTTTTACGCCACTAATTTTGGGGAAGAGAACTCATATAACAAGAAGTAAAGGGTGCATAGAATGGAACTGCTGTGTGAGTCGTCATGAAAGCTGAGTGGTGAAATCTAGGAGAAGGAATTTAACAAGAAGATAAGGAATTTATTATACAATGTTCTGGGCTAAGAGGAGGCTGTATGCAAAAACACGTGGACATGAATCACAGCAAGGCACACTTCTGAAACTGCACAGTATAGGACAAGATAAAAGTACACAGCTCAAAAAACAGAATTTTGAAGAATTTCTACAAGGATATATTATATTTATTTATTATATTATATTATTATATAATAGCCAATACAATGACTTTATGCATATGGATTGTTTAAAAAGATAGGAAAGTGATTAAGACATTATTGGAAATATACTTCAAGACCAGAATCCCATAAAATTCTGTATAAATCCATAACGTGGCATCTATGCTATTCAGAACAGCCACTCTCCTTTTGGCACTTCACCAACTGCTTGGATTCAGGTTTTGAAAACTCTAACTTAAATATAGAGCCAAAGAGTTACTAATGAGTTACACCTGGTTTTCCCTGGGACTTCAGTGCACCAGTTCTGCTACAGGTAGAAATTAACATTTTATACCCAGTTAAATGTTTGTTTTTCTTGGCATCATGCTTCCCAACTGAATTTTCTAGAAAGAGAATTGCTCAGATTGGCTTGTTATTCTTTGCCAGACCTCACCATACCTCATTCATTGACTCTTTACTGAGTGTTCTCCATGTGTTGCCTACTATGATAGGCTCATAAACCAAGCCTTTGTATTTACCAAAAAAATCTCTTGGCATACCAGTTTCAAGTCTTCTGTTTTCTAGTGTTAATAGAAGTTCTCAGTAAATAAATAGATAGATATGCTTATTGTTTAAGTTGGGTTTTAAATACAAAATTAATATCTGCTCTTGAAAATATAGAGAAGAATTAAAAGACACAGGGACTGGAGACATGATTCAGTGGCTAAGAACACTGGCTGCTCTAACAGAGGACCCAGGTTCAGTTCCCAGCACCCACAGGGAAATGGCTAACAACCACCCCAAACTCAAGTTCCAGGGGAATCCCATGCCCTCTTCTGACCTCCCCAGGCATTGCATGACATTGGTGTACTTACATACATGGAGGCAATACCCTCATACATATAAAATAAAATAATACATAAAATAATTTTTAAAAATTAAAAGGGTCTTTGTTTGGAAATACATTAACTCAAAGAGATGCGGCTGGCATCTTTGACTTCCCTCACAGTATTATCACCTATGAACTTTTCATATCACCAGATTGTATAAATACATTCAAATCCTATTTTTATTTAACACCAGTAAAATATCCCTGAAAGGGACTGGAGAAACGGTTCGGCAGTTAAGAATACTTGCTGCTTTTTCAGAGGACTGTGTTTTATTTCCAATACCCAGCTCACAACCAACTACCTGTAACTCCAGCTCCAGCAGATCTGACACCCTTTTCTGGCCTGCAAAGGCACCTGCATACATGTGCACATAAATATACACAGACACACAGACAATAAATATATTCTAAATCAAATCTTTAAAGAGATGTTCCTCAAAGCAGAATTTTAATATATTCTATAGTTTATTTAACTTATTGTTAGATGTTTTAATCATACATGAATCTTTTAGTAGAAGTTATGTCATAGCTACATAAATATGTAGTTAGGGCATTTTGAATTTATCTTTTGAACTGTTTCTGGACTTTGTGATATCTGGGTAATTTTAAAAGTTAATCAATGGGAAGCTTGGGAAGAGGTTAGCATGATTTCCTTTCCTGCCAAGAGAGCTACCTTAGTAGCATTTGGATGAACATTGTGGTCATGTGCTGAGTGTGCTGTCATTGTTATATTGCTCATTAAATTAAGCACGAATGATTATATGAAGAGCATTCTTATTCTGTGTATACTTGTTATTCTTCAGGTTAAGCTAACTTAATTTAATGTTATATGAAGTTTTGGCAGCAGTTATGGGCAGTTAATGCATGTCCTTCTTTAGCCATGCCTCAGTTCTTTGTAAAATTACAATATTTAATTTCAAATTTATTCTGACCAGATTTGTACCAAGAACTTTCTTTTCTTTCTCAGTATTTATACCAGAAGACTGAG
Organism: Nannospalax galili; assembly: GCF_000622305.1. Lineage (NCBI taxonomy): Eukaryota > Metazoa > Chordata > Mammalia > Rodentia > Spalacidae > Nannospalax > Nannospalax galili. The sequence goes on from NW_008336888.1 coordinate 46,611, forward strand.
TTTATACTATGGAGCCCCACTTGTGCATTTTCAATATAAATTTCTAAGAAGGTGGCCCAAATCTGAGGACTCTAGAGTCAGTGCAAATCAGGACACTAGACAGTAGATAATATATGGACAGTCAACATACCATACAAACGTCTCTGCTTGAATATTTTCCCTCTGTCTTGCATACCTCCACCCAACTGATGGCTCTGTGTAGAATTATAAATATCAATTGCTTTACAGTCCCTGCAAGGTAATAGTCAATATTCCTTAAATCTGGTATTCAGAGCCTTGCATTTGTAAGATGTGATGCTAATCAGAAATTTTCTCACTGGTAACACATGTCCTAGAGGCCCAGAAGACTCCATTTTACAGACTTGGCGTCTTCCTTGTCTCTGTGATTTTAATGGGTATATAGGTCTTTCTCTATCAAATTACTGAAAATTTGAAATTCTTGTTAATTTATTATGTCAATCATCTTCATTTATGTAATAAATATTTACCAAACACTAATTACCTGTTAATCATGTTTCAAGGGCATGCTCAAATGTCACAACCCCCAAGAAACTTCTGCTATCCATTCTTCTCTCTAGAACTTTCAAAGATCTGTTATGTGTCTATTTTTTCACAAATCCCATGCCTCATTTCTGGGCATTTATACAGTCAGAAATGATACTTGAATTAACAACAGAAAAAAATGAGTGAATGAATAGATGAATTAACTTAGAATAAGAGTTGTGATTTAAGTACCAAAAGTTGCTGACAAAAATAAAAGGGTTAAATTGGAATAAAACTTTAAAATCTTCACTCTTAATATAGCTTCCATAGGATTTTCCAGAGGTTATAACACGTGTCCTGACTCCCAAGTCATTGTACTTGTTCCATCATGCCACCACATTCTATCCTCTCTAAACTGGAAGTAAAAAGCAATATTGTATTTTCTCATTACTTTTCATTATAACACATGGTGCTTTAAGAATATCATTGAGTAAGAAGATTCTCATTTGCAAGGACTGGCATATTTTTGCAATAAATAAGAACCACCAAAACAGTACTCATGGAAATCACTTTGTATTTGCCATGTCGTAAGGATTTCATTGTTCAGTTTCTCATTTAATCCCACAAATGACTATATGAATCATGTGTTCTTATTGGTCTTATCTTACAGATAGGAAGTAGGAATCTTAAAGAGATTAGGCTACTTGTCCATGCCCATAGGTCTAGTACATGTGGGGGTTGGCAGATCAAACTTTCATTTCTCAGTCTTGAGGGCCCATGAGCTCAACCTCTGTGTTTGTTGTTGCCTATTCAGGACTTCGGACTATGTATGGATGTTGACAGTGAAATTATAAATAATTTTTGTTTACACAGTTGTTTCTGTACTAGCTCTGTGAACAAAGAGTAAGAGTCTATGTTTGATTTTTTTTTTTTTGCTGGGAAAAAAATACTGAAGACACAGGAGGACATCTCAAAAGAATTACACTACTTTGAGCGATATAATTTTCCTTCTAATGTGCACACCATTCATTCAGAATCTGTACAACTCTCCTTCTGCAGAGAGTCAATCCTTCAAAATATAGAATTTGGCAGTTTTTCCCAGATTATTTTCTTTGGAAGTAGCAGTTCTCCTAACATTTGTGCCTCCAGTGGATTGCACTAAGGTTTGTAATCTTCATCAGAGACAAGCACAAAGGAACTGGGGCTGAGTTACCCATGCCCGTGCTCTGGGACACTTTAGGATCTCAGCTGTTTTCCTCTCTATAAAATTGGGTTCTTATGCCTGATTGAGTAGCTTGGGGATTCAGTGATAGGTCATGGAAACTTTGACCTAAAGTTGTTATGCAGTGAATTACTATCCACCACTTTTAAGAATTAGGAATTCTATAGGCAAAATATTTTCCCCCAAAGAAGTAAAGGCAAAGTGGACTTCTTCTGAGGAGAGAGGAAATGGAGAATCACTAGACATCCTTGAAGAGGACATCTCACTACTCAAATACTGAAGTAGTAAAAGACAGACACGAGATTAGAGACTGTGGGTAGATGTGCTGCTGATTTTTTTGAACACTACAACACCACAGTACTTCACTCTTTTTTTGAAAGTGAAAGATGTCTTCTTTAATGACTTTGTGAATGCATTACCAAACAAGTTTGCTCTTACAGGAATGAGTAAAATCATTCCATTGTTTGTCATTTATTGACTGAACAGATTATTTCACAGGCTCTGTGGCCAAATGAAACACTAGTACTTCATTCTTTAAATGTCAATGGTAGCAAAGACTTTCACTCCTCTTAGTGGGGTGGGGCCCTCAAGACACATGGAAGCAGTGACAGGATTGGTATTTTATAATGTTACTAGTGGTTCAACTATCCATAGTCAAATCCTTCTTTTAAGGAACAGAGATGTAGTATGGCTCCAGCATATTGATAAATATCCTTTTATGGGTGGTAAGAACTTCAAAAGTGAAACAGTACTTACTGGATTTGATAATAAGAGTATAGAGAATTATAAAGAGATGTCTAGGAGGCAGCTATGTGAAGGAAATCCAAGATCAAGATTTGTATATTGTAGCCAATTAAAGGTTATGGATAAATTAGAGTGCTGTGTTAGAAAAAGAAAAGCATCCTGCTAGCTGGCAGCTACTAATAAGAAGTGATCAGGAAGTTTTGATCACCCATGTCCCTTTAACCTTGAACATAGAGGCTTGGAGGAAAGTATTAGAAGCCATGGCTACAGCTGAAAATATGACTGAAATATGACTTTTAGTTACATTATTTCAAGTCTGAAAATGTTTCCACTTATTCCCGTAGTACAGAACATAAATTACTTGGAGTTTGGAATGTGTTTCCACTTTGAAAGTTACAGATGACTATTTCAGGCTAGCATTGGGTCTGACAGAACAAGATATGAGAGTAAGAAATCAGCATGAGGAGCAAAGGCAGACGGAGAAAAAACGCTTCAATTGTCTGGTGACTTTGGCTCAATTTTCTTTTTCTAGTCCCTGACTACCTTTTATCCTTGACCTAACCTTATTGTTGCAAAACAACCCAATGAGATGGATGTTATCCTAACATTATAACTGAGAAAAATGAGGTTCTCAGAGGTTTCTGTGAACTTTCTCATGTCTATAGAGGTCTCTTGGAAAAGTCTGTTTTGAAGCCAGTATGTCTGGCTCTAAAATCTGTGAATACTCAATATTTGAGTTTAGAATAACTGAGTTAGATAGTGCCGCCCTCAACAAAATAAAGAAGACACAATAAATATGGGTTGAAGTGGGGCCTGAGATAAAGGAGAGGAGCTTAGTTTTAGATCTGCTAATTTTGAAAAGTCACAGGATAGTCATAGTCTTCCATGGTCACAGAGAGATCTTGGCTTGTTACCCAGTGGTAGAGATGTATAAACGTGGAGCATTTTATTTGTGAAATTAGTGGTAGGTGAGTAAGTAGATAAACAGAATAGATAAATAGATATACAAATAAATGAATAGATGACTGACAGACAGACAGACAGATTGAGAGATTGGTAGTTATTGGTGAATATGCTGCTTGAAGTTGGAAATTGCCTATAGTCACTAGTCTGTATTCCTATTGCTTAGCAATTTTATCCCCTTATATAACCATTGTAAATGGAATTTTCATACTGCTTTTGTGCGTAAAGTCTGATCGCACTGCCTTGCATTGCAAGCTTTATAGTGGCTCTCAGAATTACAGAATCTCAGGGTTGGTTGGGAACTTAATTTTCGCTTTTATGTTTGTCCAATATTCAGGCTGTGTATTCCATCTTCATGAGGTCTGGTACATCTCAGTCCTTTTGGTAGCACCTATGAAAAGGCCTCACTTGAGCCGTAAAATCCTCCTTGTATAGACATTCACTAGTTGTTCACAGTTCTACACATGAAGGAAAAGTCCCAATGTTTCTTTTGCAAGAGATTTATCAAACTTGGAAACAGCCAGGAACTGCAGTCCTGGTTTTCTCTCAACTTCTCCAGGTCCTCAGTGCTTTCTTGTAGAATATCTTCCTGCAGGGAGGGACTTACTGGCCCAAGTGATAGGACTATACTTTACAGATGGTTCTCAAGTCACCCCTTCTTAAGACTGTCTCAATGCATAAAGGACCCATCCAAGGTCATATTGTTTCCTTGCTCCTTCACATCCAATGACTGGTTCTTATATAAGTTACTTCAGTTCAGGTAGTGACAACTCTAATGTTAGCCATGTTAGTATCAGGACTGCTCATGAGCTCAACTGAGGTCATTGCCCGGCTGCATTGCAACTTGTCTGTGCCTCTGTCCCTTGTCTCCTCTTCCTTTTTTCAGGTATTCATCCCATTTTAATGCCAAACTCTGGCACAGACTCTACTTTCTGGGGTGTCCAGACTGTAGTAGGAAACATGAAGTTAGCCGTGAATTATCCCAATTTGTTTATGGACTCAGGTGCTTCTGTAGTGGGTAATCTCCTATATAATCGTAATATATTTGGATTTTAAGACTAAGATCCGCTGCCATGCATCCACTGTGTAAAGCTCATACTTTAGGGAAATCTTTCCGTGTGGGCATCTTAACTAAGTTTCCCTTCAAAAGTAGGCCCTGAGATAAAGATTTACATGCAAGTAATTTATTTGGGAAATTATTTCAAGGAACAGACATAGGCAACTTAGAACAGCAAAGTAAGGAAGTTAGGGCTGGCGAGATGGCTCAGCAGATAAAGGCACTTGTCTCTGAGCCTGATGACTTAAGTTTGATCCTCAGGACCCACAAGATAGAAAAAGAAAATCAATCCCTGCAAACTATCCTCTTACCTCCTCACACGTGCTGTGATATGTGCACACCTGATATATGTGTGGCATACATATACCACACACACACACACACACACACACACACACACACACACACACACACACACACACACGCACAAACTAAATAAACACAATATAAAGTAAGGAAAGCTGATTCAAAGGAATTTTATTGAACTACTTACCACTACAGGTCCCTGGGGTACACTCCCATTTAAGATCCTTGTGTAGAATTGTTTGCCAGAGTCGACTATACCCACCAGCTTCTGATCCCAGTTGGCCAGGCATTAACCCCTGGCTGTTAATTCCCTTGTACCTCCAGGTGTGTTCATGCATCAAAACAGCAGAATGAGTGCCTGGCAGTCTCCTGAAAGACAGCCACACCAAGCACTGAGCAGAAAATGAGATATGCCAGGCAAAGTATCCAAGGTACATCACATTACTTCTGTGCACAAGTCCTTGTTAAAGCATTGATGGGAGCAAAAAAGATGGATTGTAAAGACATGAAGCACAGCACAAGAGGGAACTGACAGAAGGGGACGGCCATAAGCATACCATATCTGTAGAACTATTTCTACCTTCCTCTACTCTGATCATAAGGAATAGAGAGACTTTGTGATGAATTTGATGTAATGGAGCGGTATGTCCATTCATGACTAAATTAGTCATCTTGACTGAATAAACTTGTGAACAATAAAATGTCACAGAGGAAAATCACAAAAACCGCTATAGAAAGACACAAATCTGTCGTGCTTTTCTACCGATAGTGGCCATTCATAACCAAGTATTTTAATGATGGTGTCTATGAATTGTTGAATGCCTTTTATTTAACTGATCTAGGCCCACTGCATATTGAATGTCACAGAGATTTGACAGTGATAGTGTTAAGCCATGTAGTAAAATTGAGGTTTAAGGGACCTGGCTTGGAATCCAAATGGAAATCACTCTTCAAATTAGTGTTCTAGCATGGTTCCTGGGCAGAAATTGGTATCTTTTATTTCTGGGTTAACTACTGAAATGATTTGCCACAACAATTTTTGTCATTTCATAGTTTCTTTTTCATTGAACTTGAATCCCTTCCAAGAGAGTTGAGCAAGGGAGGCTGATAACCAGTTAGCACTTCCATTTACTTTGGGAGAACTTAGTTCCAAGACCTGTACAAGATTGCCTTGGTAGTGTTTGCACCGTCTACCAAAATGTCTAAATTTCCTATTTATCACCCTAGGACTTTGGACTAATAGAACTAATCAGACCAGAACTTGGAGTTGGTGACAGAGGAGGGCTGGCTAAGAGTTCTACATCAAGACAAGACAGCCAAAGCATGGGGGGAAAGCAGTGAGAGCAAAGAGGGCTAGGTTGGTTCAGTTCAGCAAACACATCCCCAAACAGGAATCTAGTTAGGAGACTAAGAAGAAAGAAAGAGACAGGGCCCAAGACAGAGACCCCAGCCAATCAGGTCAGACTGCATAAAGGTGTCTACAGTAGCAAAGGCTTCCTCTGTGCCACTTACTCCATGGCAGGTGACTTTTAATTTGTTATGTTTAAGTAAATTCCTTTTCATAGAAAGCTTATGAAGCATGTGGTGTTGCTATTACTAAATCTGTTTAGCAGATGTGGCAAGTAAGTTACAAAGTCAGAATGCCCTATAACTAGTAAATGATTGAACAAAGCTTCAAATCCAGGCAATCTTTTCCTAAAGTTCATGCTTCTCTGAATATTGCTTCTGTGTACTTCCTTAGGAGACAGAAGGTTCTTGGATATTGCAAATTCCACTGATTCAAGGAAAGACCAGTTCAGTGTGTGTGTGTGTGTGTGTGTGTGTGTGTGTGTGTGTGTGTGTGTATGTGTAGCCAAATGTAAGAGACACAGGATCTATCTGGTGAACTATGACAGGACCTGTCTGGTGAACTATGTCTTGTATTCTACTGCCCAGTCTCTTGCCCTGGGACAGCTGGACCCTGGCTCTTTACTGCTACTGCACATCTTGGCAAGCTGGTCATCTGCTTGAAGTTTCTGGCTTTTGCAGCCACTTCAGGACCTGAATGAAAGATTAATCCATAAGGCACAAGGCATGGCCTCATGAGCATCAGAAGCCGGATGATGCAACCAGGAAAGGCTACTCTGTGGAGGAAGCTTGAGCAGAGGAAAGCAGCCAAATCAATTTCCCTATTTTCCTCTATCCTATTAAGTACTATGAGACATGAGTCTTCCTTCTAGCACCCCTCTTTCCTAGAGCCAAGTAGACGTACTTCTGAAGGACCCTTTATCTCTCACTGTTATTTATGCAAATCAGTTGGTGCCCTTGTGATTATTCCCCTTTGGCGTTGCTGGCTGACACTCCTTGTCTTACTTTCCTTCTTTCTAATCCTTGCTTCTATGAGTTCATTACTTGCCCCCCTAAAGCATTAAGGATCAAATTGAAAATGTGAGGCTAGACTAAAAAGTGGAAACAGAGGGAACAGAAAACAGTTCTTAACAGTTCTTCATTATTTGAAGACAGGGAAGGATGTGAGATTTTGTAAATTGAACTTAGAAATTATGAAAGTTGATATTTGTGACTAATAACTAAGTTTCAGTACTTAAGAGGAAGTTACCATTAGGACAGCATTTAAAAAGAAAAAGGAAGGGACTTTGTGGGTAAGAAATTCAGGCTGTCAGACCACTTAACTGCCTGCCTGTGAGTCACTCTCCTCTTCCTCTCCATGTTACCCACAGCAGAAAGAGCCCTCATTTTCTAAACACACACACACACACACACACACACGTACGCACTTGCAAAATATGTATATTTTTCTGTTTATTCCTTCAAGGTGGAAACTTGAGACTCAGAGAATTGACTGTCAAATAGCTAATGAGTATCAGATTCTATAGCCAGGCCTGCCTGTCTCCAAAGGAAATCAAGGTGTTTTCTTCTGCTGTCTTCTGCAAAGATTTTCATCATAGGAAGCCATCAGAAGCAAAGAAAAGCCACATGGAGAGAAAGCATGGCAGGAAAGTCCCTTATTTTCAGTGTTTTAATTTGCTGCAAAGCAACTTCTGGTGTACTGTGCTGATGCTTGGAACATCCTTGCCTCCTAAGGCTGTGTCCACATTTCCAAGTAGCAGACTTGATATTCCTCAGACCAAGAGAAAAAATAACAGGCCCTCCAGCTCCTTGATAGAGATTTCATGTGTAAGACTGGATGAATCAATTCTGAGTCTTCCCAGAAGAACCCCTTTCTGAATGGTGACTTTGCAGAGCAGCAGAGACCATCTAGCTCTCAGGTGTCAACAGTTTCCTTCTTGGTAGCTTCTTTGATAGATGTCTTAAGAAGAGTCACATTTAAAAAGAAAAATTATTCCTGTGAATCTGTGATTCTTATTTCCCAACTTTCAGCAGTCAGTACATTCACAGAGTTTTGTGTTTGTGGCTTAAAGAGATCCACATTTGTCATGGAAAGGTACATGGTACAGTTGAGCCACATAGTGGTGAATACAAATAATATCTCATAGTTGACTCTGGGGCGTCTTGCACCAATTTTACCCTCCCAAGTAGTTGTTTTTGCTGTTTATTTTAGTTATTTGTTGTTACTTAAATCATGGTGACAAAAAGCCCTTGTTGAGAGTCATGAGGTTTGAAGTCTGAATACAGCTCTTACTGAGTGTCACTTCGATCTGTCACCTAGTCCTTTAAGGATTCACTCTATTCAGCTATAAAATGAAAGAGTTGGGTGAGATGTTTATTCTATGCTGATCATCAGGCTTTCCATAGATGCTCTTTACAAAAGGCCCATTTTAGACCTCTGAACCATACTTCGTGAAGAAGGGAAAAAGGTGAGAAAGGGAGAGCAGAGGCTCAGAACCATAACTGCAGTAAGTTTCCTAGGTCATTCTAGTAAATACTGTAGGAACAGTTTTTGTGGCACTGTGAGTTATAACATTCCAAGGGTGTCCTTTGTACAATATAGACTGCATGGCATTGTTCAGATAGAATAAAATGTCAACTGGTCCCATAGATTTGTGCAACCCAGGAGGGTTGCAGAAGAGGACCATTTCTAAGTATAGCATGGATGTTCTTAGACTTTTTTTGACAAAAGGAATGAAGAAAGATGCTGAATAGACAGTGTCCCAAAGCATGTGGTTTTAGATGAAGAGCGGCCACGACCACAGAATAGGGAAGTGCAAGACAGCTTAAGAGCAGCTGGTGAACAATTCCCTGCAGGAAGTTGGCCATCATTTTGTCTCCCACATTATAACATTACAATAGGCAGTCATCAGAAGACAGATCTGAGAAGGGAATAGGACACTGATTACAACTTTTTCCAAATGATGGACTTTGGCCAGGGTTACACAGAAAGAATTGAGTTGAGAAAGAGAAGCAATGCTTTCTCTCACCCAACATAGGGCTTTAGGCACCAACTTATTTCTCTGTTTTGAGAGGGTCTTTGGTTTTGTGTTCTCTTTGTACATTGTAAATTCTTTTTAGAAAAAATCCAGGGCCGTATTAGCCAAACCAAAATAAAACAAAGATTTGTTCACACTTAATCTTTTACAGAGATGCAATACAAGCTTCCAGAAGACAAGCTATGTTAGTAAAGAGTTGCAAATATTTACAGATATTCAGGTATATAAAAGATAAAGCTCTGAAGGAATAGTGATGGCATGCAGTATTCATTAGGTTAAATGTTATAAGTAATTTTTTTCCCAAGTTAGTAAGGTGTCACTGAGCTGATGTCTATCATCTAGGACCACACTTTGCTTAAATGCATGAAAACCAACTGAAGTGTTTTTCAAAAATGAAGATTCATTCCATGTCCCTAGTCTGTTCTTATTCAGTATGGACTGAGGAGATACTTGGGCTCTCTGTATCGTACAGAGCATCCGTAGACAATGCTTTGATAATGTTGTCCTAGAAAATAAAGGAAAGGACCTTTTGGTCTTTGAGAATTATATTAACTCTTCTGAGCCTTTGTTTCTCTTATAATATGGATAATGATAACTTTCCTTACCAAATTCACAAGTGTCAAAAAGAGGCCCCAGAATAAGCTATGTGAGTAAAATAAATGGTACAAGATAGAATAGGACTCTATCTGAATAAAAGTATACATATGCTTTGTCTCCCAAAGCTCAGGGATCATTGCAGAAGAAGGGGCAGAAAGATTGTAAGAATCCGAGGTGGTGGATGACCACAAGGAAACAGAATCTTCCAGACAGCTGGTCATTTACTCATATGAACTCACAGTAATGGTGACAGCATGCACAAGTCCCTTGCAAGCTCAAACCAGACAAAATCACGAGCATAGACATGAGGAAGTGGGTAAGAAATCTCAACCTAAGGAACTTTTGGCAATTGATAGCTGCTGGGAGGGGGAAAGACAGTGTCTTATAGGGATGGGACTCTTGGTGGGTCCAGGGAATGGATCCACACTGAAGGACTGAAATCATAGTCTATTGTCCATATATGTGAGAGGCAGTGGGGGTTAGGGGGTGCAGAGAAGGGAGTGGATCTAAATGCCATCAAATTATATTGTATGAAAATCACAAAAATTCAGTAAAAATGCAACAGAAGTCTGTCATGGGCTCCTGTAAACCCAGCCCTAGCCTCAGCTCTGAGGTGGGACTATGTATATAGAAGGTTTTTGTATTACTTTTCTGTTGCTGTAATAAAACAACATGATCAAGGCAACTTATGGAAGCTTATTTTGGCTTAAAGTTCTAGAGAGATGAGAGTCCATCCATGGCAGGGAGGCCTGTCAGGAAACGGCAGGCATGGCAGCAGAACAGAGAGCTGAGAACTCACATTTTTAAATCACAAATGTGAAATGGAGGGAACTAATTGGACTTGGGACAAGGCTATAAACACCTTCTTTTTAACTTTATGATGATTTTAGTATATAAATTATTAAAATACAAATTTTTATCTTGTTTTGTGTTCTATTTCATTAAATTAAACTACCATTGAATATTAAATTTAAGAAGCTGCAGAATACCTGAAATCTGGTAGGGGGCCTGTAGGTGGTGGGGAGGGGGTCTAAATTTGATTAAGATATATTAGATGAAATGCACAAACACTCAATAAAAATTTTGTCAGTCACAAAAAGGAAGCTAAATATGCTTTTAAATAAAACTTGTAAGACAACTGTAAATTTATACTGAAGTTATAAGAATTATGTAGAGGGTTATCATATATATTTTACTCAGCTTTCTCCAATGGGAATGTTTTTACATTTTTAGAGAGTAATATTGCCTCAGGGTAAAACTGATAATTAACTTACAAATTCATCAGTCTTACTAAGATTTTGGTTTTATTTGTACTGTGTGTGTGTGTGTGTGTGTGTGTGTGTGTGTAGCTAAATGCACTTTTATCACATGTAGATTCACATATGCATGCCTGTGGTCAAGATTCAGAATAGTTTCATCAGCACAGTTTTCCTCACCAGGCACACCTTCCTCCCTTCAGTACCATCCTGTTCTCTGCCCCCATCTCTCTAGCCTGGCAAGATATTCATCTATTTACATTTCAAAAATGACATGAAAGTGGGGTTTTGCATATGTTGTTTAAATCTTTTTGCTCAATATAATTCCCTAAAGAGTCATGCAAATCACTGACTATTCCATTTCATTTTGTTGCAAAGTAGTGTTCTGTGGGGCATATGTTTAGCTCTTCAACTTTTATGGAACATCTGAGATTTGCTTTGGGTTTCGTATGCTACAAACAAAACTGCTGTAAACATATATCTATATGTTTCTATGTGAATGCAAGTTTTCAGTGCACTGAAATAAAGGTCTAAGGATGCATGCTCTCCCTTCAAGGGATCTACATTGCATGGTAGCTGCCATGTTAGTCTTAGGAGAGCAGCCAAGCTGTTCCACAGTGATTATGTAATTTCACATTCTCACTGTCTTTCTCTGTGAGGTTCAGTTTCTCAGCATTTGGAAATTTCATTACTATCATTTACCCCTTCTGATAAAGAAGTCTACTTTAGATACGTATTTCTTATACAGCTGATGATGTTAAACATTTTATCTGTTATTTATTTGTCTTTTAGGTAAAATGTATGTTCAAGGACTTGATACATCTCCTCAGTTTATTATTTTTATTGGCTTTTTTATACTTTAAAAAATTATTTACTTTTTAATTGAATTTTTACTAGTTTCTTTTTAAATTTGTTTTTATTGAATTTTTGTGTATTTTATACAGAATATCTCAAACAATGTTAATCATCTTTATACTCCCATCCCCACCAGCACTCTCCCACAACCCCCACTGGAACCCATATACTCTGTCATCTATATTAAGGCCTAATGTGTCAAGTCAGTGTCCCCAGACCAGTGCAAGTCCATCCACTGAGGTCTAGTCAGCCTATCTAGAGTCTCTTGTTTTAGGAAGATCAGGTCTTCCTCACCCAGCAGTAATCAGCTGCCAATTTTCCTCAGCTAAGATTGGGGTCTGCTGTTTGTTTTCCCAGTTCTATGCTAGGTTTTTATCTTCCTGAATTTACATGGGACTTTTGTGTGCTGACACCATTGTCATAGAATCATATGAGCAGGGTCCCAGGAGATTGTAGGACTCTGTTTCCATATGGTCATGCACCTCCTCCTTGGCTCTTACAATCTTTCCATCCCCTCTTCTGCAATGATCCCTGAGCCCTGGGTGGGTGAAGTTTAATGTAGGAGTCCTGTCCATGGACCAGCATTCTGCAGACTCTTAATCTCTATATTTTGGCCATTTGTGACCTTTTTTGTACCTGTCCCTCTATTGCATGAGGGATCTTCATTAATGAGAGTTGAGAGATTCATTAGTGTTGTCTTCATTACCCCTGTTCTATGTTCCATGAGCCTTAGGTGTAGAGGTTGCATTGTAGATGTGTCGCTTAGACCTGGGCAATTCATAGACAATATCTGTGTGTGACTAGTTGTGGTATTTGGTAATAGTCTCCAACTGGTGCAAAATAAACCTCTTTGATGAGTGGTAACTAGGATATTTGTCTGTAAATATAAGGATACATATTTTGCACATAGCAAGAAATTATATTAGTCTAGGAATGTGACAGCCTTGAAGTTTTCTCTAAGATCTGTGACCTCTCCATCCATGTGTATTTGGTTATGTTTACAGTACCACACTTGAGTTTCCTCTCACTGAGTGGGCTTCTATTCCAAACAGGTAGCTGTTGGTTGCCCCCAAGATAAAAGTGCCATTATTGCACCAGTGTTGCATGCTGTGCTGGCCATTGATGTGATTATTTGGTTTTGAAGCTACTGCTGGAACATTGATTGATGTTTTCCATTGGCACCTTCATAGTACTCTGCAAAGGTATAAGAGCTAGCCTTCACAGGAAGTGGTTTCAGGTTACTTCCATCTTATTACTCCAAATCCTGTGTCCAAAGTATGTTCTGTCTTCAGCAGTAGTGTCTTACCTTCAAGTTCCAGGAGGTCATCAAGGGCAATAACCTTGAAGGAGCTCAAGAGAGGTGGGACCATAGGAGATTGGTATTATCAAGGGAGAAATGGGGAAAACAGGAACACTTTAAATGAGAAAATCATGGTGAAAGGGTTAGACAGGGAGAGAGAGAAGAGAGATATATAATGCCTAGCTAGTTTTTTTAAAAGCCAGAGGGGAATCATATTAATCCAGCAACTTAATGACAAATTACACATAAAGTATCTCTATGTGAGTCCATGTGTACAGCTAAAGGCTACATAACAAGAAACAGTGCCAGACAGGAGAAACCTTCCATGAGTTGTTGCCCTGGGTGTCTAAGAAACTCCCAAGATTACAAAGGCTAAACTTTTAAAGCCTGCCTCCAGTGACATACTTCCTCCAGCAAGGCCATACCTCCTAAAGATTCTATAACATCCCCCAAACAGTGCTACAACTGGCCTATATGTCAAATATCCAAATACTTGAGCCTGTGGGGGACATTTCTCATTCAAACCACCACAGTACCCTATCTATATGATTGAGATTGTTTGGGAGACTGTCTTAGTCCATTTGGGTTGTTTTAAAATACCTTCAATTAGGCAGCTTATAAACAAAATGAATTTATTTCTCCTATTTCTGAAACTGGGAAGTCCAAGATCAAAGTGTCAGTTGTTTTGATGTCTAGTGATGACACTGTCTTCCCCCCTGGGTCAGGGAAGTTCATCAGGGCTTCTTTTGTAAGAACACTGGTTCTATTCATTAGGGTTTTGTCTTCATAGCCCAGCTAATTCCCTTTGGCCCATATCCTGATATGATAGTGATTACTGATTAGGTTACAGCATAGGAATTTTTGTAGGACACAAACATATGGACAATAGCATGGTCCTTGAAGTATTTCCAGGAAACCGACATGATTGTATTAGTCACACTTTTCACTACTGAGCTGAACAACACAAGAGGGAAAAAGTATCTCACAGTTTCAAAGGTTTTCGTCTACTATGACAGGGAGGGTTGTTGCTGAACAGAGCTACTCACATCGTGGTGGACAAGAAGCAGATAATGAACATACTAGCAGGAGACTCCTTTTCCTTCTGTATTCCATCTAGGCCACCAGACTTTGGATGGTGTTGAATTCATCTTCAGAGCATGTCATTTCTCCTTAGTCAATCTTCTTTGGAACATAGACACATCAAGAACTATTTTTTATTAATCTACAAGGTACTTCTCAATCCAATCAAGCTGAAAAAAACCCAGAATCTTCCAATCACCAGAAAGAGATTTCTCAAGGTAGATTGATAGATGGAGTATGATAGCCACAAAAAACTAATATTGACCAGTTAATTATATTTGTATTATATTTTATAAATATATTGACTCCAGTAATAGAGAAGTGTATTTATTGTTTATATATATATATATATATATATATATATGTCTGGAATAAGCAGTTCATGCCTCTGTGGTCACTCAGGGAAAAGTTTAAGCACGGGACATCTTAAGACTCAGACCTAGAAGTGGCACAAATCATTTCCATTCACAAACCACTGGCAAGCTTAAAACACCAGCATGACCAAGTGAAAGGGAGGCTGGGAATTGGAATTCTAGCTGAATACTCCTATATTGAATTACAGCTCCATTATTAATGTTGAAGAAGGAAATGGATTGGTGACTAGTTAGCAGTTGCTGCTTCATGAGGGGTATATGGAGCTTTGAAAGTGGGGCCAACTGTCACTTTTCATGGCTTCCCTGATCAGCTAGAGCTATTACTGAACTGTAATACTTTCTTTGATGTGCCATTTCAGCCCATCCACAGTTTTTTTTCTAATGTCTGTCTAAGTCTGACAATTATTCTGGACAAATAGTTGAACTGTTCCCATTTCTCAGTTTTAGACTTTCCTTCCTGTATTTTGGGCAGATCAGGAGAAAAACCACATTGCATTTTATTCTACAGATAGCTCTCATACTATTAGCTAGAAAACACTGGCAAAGGTGTCAACATGTATTATCTTCCACTTGCTTTTCCAGTAGCTATGTCATAATGAATCTCAGGTGTGACTATTGTCATATAATTGGATGCTCAGAACATTTTCTTAAAGATCATCCAAGCAGAAAATGAGTCCACAGATTTTTAAAACATATTTTTACTGAAGGTTCCCAAGTCTCCACCTATTTCTACACTCTCTTTATTCTCTATTGTCTTTTTATTTGATCTTTATTCCTAGTGTGAGTGTATGTGTATGTGTATGTGTAAGAGTGTGTGTGTATGAGGGAGGGAGAGGAAGAGGAAGGGGAGGGAGAGAAGCAGAGGAAAAGTAGGAAAAGAATGTTCTAATATCTATAAATATAATGATATATTTTATACTTAAGATTTTTCTCTCATTATTCTGTGATGTGAAGCAATATTCATAACAGAAAATTCTGTTAATTAGCTGCCTTGGGATGTACTAAAGGTGAAAGTGAAGTAATTCTGCTGCCACTCATCTTGCAAGAACAGTGACATAGACTGGAGATTGGCTGGCAGGTGCCAGATGCTGGTGCAGAGGATGGCAGCAGATTGAGGCAGGATAGCTGTTGATCAGGGTGGTATACTGGCTTAGAGAATGACTCTCCATCATGAGAGCTTGATCCTCATTGATCCCAGTGAGATTGAAGCATTTCTCAAGTGAGATGAAATTACATCAATGAAAAACCTTTGGCATATTTGAAGGCTGAAAAATTGTTTAGGAAGTTCAGGTTATCAGAGACAAAAATATCCATGTATAGGTTGGGGAATGGGAAATAGTGTACTTTCTTAAGAGCAGATTGATGTCACCATTGAATTTTATCTTACTGGAAAAACTATACACCCATTGCCATTTTCAGTAATACACACATCCATACTTACCTCCATTTGGGGAGGAGGCATTTTACTTTACTTTGTATTGTATTCTTTAGGATATCTGGGATGTGGGTCACATTCTCAAAGGACTATGAGATTTTCATTTTCACCTCATCCTGTTCCATCACGCTAGTATGAAGCCAGTGAGCCCCTGGTGCCTCCTCCAAAGCCTTTCTTTGTAGCTTGGTGAATGTTCCATCTTGGATTTCATGCTTTGCCACTTGTGATGACAGTTTCTAATAAAACCAAGATATGACCCATTTTGTGTCCATCAATAAAAAGACTAGAGTCTGCCTGTGATGTGTAATGCATTTTCCATGAGGAGACAGCTGTGCTGGGATGGGGGGGCACTTAATATCTCTTTTCCCATGGATATAAAATTTTGTTATGGTAAACTAACCCTCTGATATCATGTAAACTGCTGGCATTCTAGATTGTTTTAATGACCACTCCTTATTGCCTAATACTAAGCATTACCATCTGTTTCTTTCTTAATTATAAATGTGGCAGGAATTCACAATTACATCAGTAACAGAGGAAATAAAATGGAGCTAGAGGCCTCTTTGTAACACAAGGCAACCTTCCTCTAATGCTTCTCTTCTGCTGTAGCCATCACTCAGAGAGAATTATTTAGTGGCTTTGTTTGCCCTCTTCTCAATCTATTATCATGAGAGTATCATACAAAATTTCTTTTAGTGAGAGGAACAGCTATTTATTTTCTGTCTACAGAGCTGGGGAATGTGTGGGCAGGTCTTTCTCACAGTATTGGAAGTCAGTAGTGTGATTGTTCTGATGTTATTGGCCTGTGTTTTGTGAAAAGAGTGATGAGTTGTAATAGCGTAATGACATGAGTCACATCCATCCCCCAGAGAAGGGTTGGGAGTGGATATCTAAGGAACTTTAGTAGTTAGCCTGCATGTCCATGGAAAATAAAGGAGCATTTGTGGAAAGAGGTCATATAGCAACTGAAGATATATTTACTTCAGATTACTTAGCCTTTCATTGTTTTTAAGTGGAAAAGCTAATTAAATTATAGACTCAAGAAATTTTAGAATTAAGACTGCCTCTTGATTCCCCTGAAGGCTGAGCAGTTCCACTCTCTTCTGGGACCCGTGGCACTTCTAACCTTGGGCCAAGGCTTGCTCCTACTCTTCCACCTCATATTTCTGGACTAGCTTCCTAACCTAGACTAGCTTAATCCTCTAGGGTAGTTTGTTAGCCCCTTCGCAGGCTGTCTCCACCCTAACCTTGCCCCTGACCTCCTGATCTGCCTATCTCAGGCCTGCCTACTACCCTGGTAAGTCAGATCCCACCTACTGCATCTTGATTCCTTGCAGCCTGAACAGCTCCCCTCTCTCCCTACACTCTGTACCTGTTCTCTCTTGAGCCGGGACCTGCTCCTGCCCTTTAAGCCCAAGATGTCCAGACTACCCTTAGTCCAGACATGCCCACTATGTACTGATCCCATAAACCCAGATAAGCTCCATTCTCCAACTTCATTTGTTAGACCCTCCACAGGCTGTCCCCACTCTGTCTTGTCCTTGGCTCCTCCTGATTTGTCTACCACAGACCTGCCTACAACCCAGACAAGCCTATTAGCCTTCAAGAATCTGATGTACACAGCAACTAACTTTTCCTGCTTGAGTGAAAAGCAACCAAGCTACATCAACAATATAAACAGAACCAAACTTCATCTTAAAAAGGCAGAATAGAATTTCCTGCCAGGCATAAAACCAAAAAATGACATCTATATGCCCAAAAGGCAAGGCAAAAACACAAATGAGAAAGACCAAATGAATCTGTCCCCAGCAAAACTCATCAGTCCTACAGAATGGTGCTACAATGCAAATCACCATGAGGAACCACACCACATTTAAAAGAACAATCTTAAACATGATCAAAAAGCTTAAAGAGCACACAGACAAACAAAGAACTCAAAGAGGATAGGCATAAACTCGTGATTGAAGCTCAAGAAAATACAAATGTGCACCTGAATGAAATAACAAAATCAATTCAGGACTTGAAAAGTGAATTAACAAAACATATAGAAATATTGAAGAAACTCCAAGCTAAAATGAAGATAGGTTGAATGCAATAAGTCAATTGAAGCAACAGGAGAAAGCCTCACAAGAAGAAGGAATAAAACGGGAAACAGAATATCAAGATTGGACAACAAAGTTGAACTAGACTCATCAAGCAAAGACTATAAATTTTTTTAACACAAGAATGGAGTATTCAGGAAAAATGGGACACCATGAAAAGACCAAATCTTCACATTCTGTATAAGCATAGAGGAAGGAGAAGAATCTCAGGCCAATGGCATTGTCCAGATCTTCAACATGATTATAGAAGAAAGCTTCCTAAATTAAGGAAAGCTATACCTATAGAAATACAAGAAGCACATAGAACACCAATTAGACAGGGCCAGAATAGAAACTCCCCACAGCATATCATAGTAAAAACACAAAGAGAGGGTACTGAAAGCTGCTAGTGAAAAACAAGGTACATATAAAGTAAAACCCATTCAAATTAGAGCTGACATTTTAATGCAAACTACGAAAGCCAGAAGAGTCTGGACCAAAGTGTTCCCAATTCTAACTGACTATGGATGCCAACCCAGAATACTTTGCCCAGCAAAACTATATATCATAGTTGAAGGGGAATGGAAAATTTTCCATGACATGAATAGGCTGAAAGAATTTTATGTCCACCAAACCAGCCCGACAGAGAATACTTGAAAGCAATGTAAAGGACCAAAGATAGGAATGACTATACCTAAGAGGTTACAGAAAGGAAACAAAAGAAGGTTTAAAATAGGACCAAGAACACAACAAATTAAAAGGACAGTGAACAATATACATCTTTCAATAATAACTCTAAATATCAATGATCTCATCTGCCCAGTCAAAAGATACAGGATAGTGAAATGAATTAAGAAGCAAAATCCATCTTTTTGCTTTCTTCAAGAAACTCATCTCATCTTCAAGGAGAGGTACTACCTTAGGGTGAAAGGATAGAAAAAAATATTCTGATCAATGGGCACTAAGAAGTAAGAAGGGATTCCAATTCTAATGTCTGACAAAATAGACTTCAGATTAATACTCATAAGAATACATAAAGGAGGTCACTTAATTCTAATCAAAGGAACAATTGTCCAAGAAGATATTATAATTATAAACATATAAGCACCAAACTCTGGTGTACCTAATTTCATAAAAACAGTACTATAGGACTATAAAACACAGATTAACCCATCTCAGTAATAGTAGCTGACTTCAACACCCCACTATCTCTAACAGACAGGCCAACTGGACAAAGAATAAACAGAGTTGTAGACAAGTGAATTAAATTACATCTTACAACAAATGGAACTAACAGACATCTACAGAATACTACACCCAAACACCAAAGAATATACTTTCTACTCATCAGCCCATGCAAGTTTCTCTAAAACTGACCTCATGCTGGGGCACAAAACAAATCTCAACAAATACAAAAATTCAAATAACTCCATGCATTCTATGGAATCACAGTTCAATAAAGCTTATAATCAACAACAAAAGAAGCTCTAATAACTACATGAACTCATGGAGATTAAACAACACACTCCTGAATGCTGAATAGGACAAATAAGAAATTAAGAAATAAATAGAAATATTCCTGAAACTAAATGAAGATGATAACACAATACAGCAAAACCTCTGTGACACTTTAAAAGCAGCCCTAAGAGGGAAGTTTATAGCTCTAAGTGCCTACATTAAAAAAATCAGAAAGAGCAAATATAAACAACTTAACAGTACAACTCCAGGCTCTGGAAAGGCAAGAACAAAGAAAACCAAACCTAGTAGATGAGAAGAAATAAGAAGAATCAGAGCAGAAATTAATGAAATAGAAACACAGAAAACAATACATAGAATCAATGAATCTAAGAATTGTTGGTTGTTTTTTTGTTTGTTTGTTTGTTTTGGTAAAGTCAAATTCACTGCTAGAAGGCTCATGTGGTGCCCAGTTCCCTCCTCCCCCTGTCCTTCCGACAACTTGAGGAATTCTCCAAAACTGCCATTTGGAAAATCCTAATAAAGTTATTGGATTTGCTAACTGAGCTTGGGGTGCTGGTTTACCTACAGAAGAGTGGGTGTCTCTCCCATTCACAGATGTGCTGGAAAGTCCACACTCAAACATAAATCCTGTGGCTTCCCTATAGCCACACAAAATGAGGAGAGACCTTCCTTGTGGCTTTCTCAGCTTATAATTCCTTACCCCTTCACGCAGCTAAGGTCAATTGATTGGTTGAGAGAGGTAATTGCCCTCCCCCCTTGACTTCTTCCACAGAGCATGGGAAGGAGGTGGATATAGCTTGCCATCACAGTGGTCAGAGGAACTTCCTCTCTAAGTTCTATATATAGGTTCCTGTGTACTTCCTGTATAACCTATATATAGGTTTTATATAAAAAAAATATATATATATTCGTGTGTATTTCCTGTATATACTATATATATATTTTATATATATATATATATATATATATATATATATATATATAATATTGGCTTACAGGATAGAGTCTAGTAGTCCAACAATGGGTACATTACACTGGAGAGGCTGAAAATCTGATAGTTGCTCAGTCTGTGAGACTGGATGTCTCAGCATTCCCCATCTGGCACTGAAGGCCTGAAGGATTCCTGGAGATCTGTTAGTCTTCAGTCTACTTTGGAATTCCAAAATGTTGGTCACAGCAGTAAGACAAACTCACCAGTGAAAGAGGATGCAAGCAGGCAAAAAGTAAAAGCTCCCTTCTGCCATGGCGTTTTTATACAGGCTGCCATCAGGTGATAATGCCCACATTTAGGGTAGGTCTTCCAGATTCAAATGATCCAGTCAAGAATGTCTCATTTCAGTTTAATTCCACATCCAGTCAAATTGACAACCAAGATTATCCATCACACTATGTGAGCTGCTAAGGGAGAAAAATCAATGTTTCAACCCAACTCTAAAGCCTAATAACTACAATGACTAGCACAGCAAACTACCTCTATTGGTGCAGTAGTGGAACTTTTATCTAGGGTGTAATCAACAACTATCCAGTTGTACTTAGAGCCCTCTCAATGGGAGGGAGCTCATGGGTGGCACTGTAAATATAGTCAAATACACATGGCAGGAGAGGTCATAGATCCTAGAGAAAACCCTGGGTCATAGATCCTAGAGAAAACTCATGGGTGGCACTGTAAATATAGTCAAATACACATGGCAGGAGAGGTCATAAATCCTAGAGAAAACCCTGTCTCATAGATCCTAGAGAAAACACCACTCATCAAAGAAACTTCTTTTTGTAACAGATGGAGGCTATTACAGAGTTCCACAACTGGTAACACACAGAGAATATATGTCTTAGAGATGCCCAGCCCTGAGTGACACATCTACAGTGGAACCTCTACACCTAAGGCTCTTGGAACATAGTAGAACAGTAGTTAGAGAGAATACTCATACATCTCTTAACTCTCAGCAGTGAAACTTCTTCATACAACAGAGTGCAATGCACACAGAAGGCCACGACAGGCTAAGTTTTCAAGAATGAGACTGCAGAATTTGTGTCTCCGGCTATGACTCCTATATTAAACCTCACCCACTCATGGCTCAAGGACCATTGCAGAAGAGGGGGTGGAAAGATTGTAAGAGCCAGCGTTGATGCATAAACATAAGGAGAGATGGCTCAGCAGTTAAGAGCACTGACTGCTCTTGCAGAGGACTCGGGTTTGGTTCCCAGCACCCACATGGTGGCTACGAACCATCCTTAACTCCAGTTCCAGGGGAATCCAAAGCCCTCTTCTGACCTCTGTGGCATTTCACGACATGGATGTACTCACATACATGCAGGCAATACACTTGTACACATAAAATAAAAATGATTTAAATAAATAAATAATAAATAAATAAATAAACATAAGGAAAAAGAGGCTTGTAGGCCTCTGGGAACTTGCTCATATGAACTTGCAACAACAGTGACAGCATGTGCAAGATCTATGCCAACTCAATCAGACAAAAACCCAGCATAGACTGAGGGAAATTGGCAGCAGGCCCCAACCCTAGCAGGGGAACTGTTGGCAACCGATTACTGCTGGGTGAGGGACTGTAGATCTTCTTTATGGGAGAGACCCTAGATAGACTGATAGACTCCAGTGGATATACTTGCACCAAGGGACATCTGGGTACAAATGCTTTACTGGATAGGACTTCACATTTATGACAGAATGCATGAAATCCAGTGGCAGGGGCAAGCAGAGCTATGGGGGGACACAAATGGGGGAGGGAGTATAAATTTGATTTAATACCTATTATATGAAATTCACAAAAATTCAATAAAAATATAAAAAAAAATTTTAAAATTAAAAGAAACCTTTCACAGGACCACCATAGAAGCCATGACTGCTCTCCTTTCCTGCTGCAGTTCTAGGCTGGTCTGTGCATGGCATCTGAAGTCAGCAGAGTAGGCCTGGCCTTTGGAGCTGCTACAATGTGCTCTGAGTCCTTGTTCAGTTTCAGTGTCTTGGTCCTCTTCATGGCAGTGGGTAGCATGGTGCTTATTTTGGAGCTTGGTGTTTGAATTCATTGAGAAACACAAGTAGATCCTACCCACTGTGTCTTTCTCTCTTTGTATTCATTTTTGATAGTTTAAGAAATTTTGGTCCAAATGTTGCCTCATATCATATCCTGAGTTAATGGTGGATGTGGAACTAGTTGTGTTTTCCAAGCGCATTCCAAGACTGTTTTTTGCATGTCACATTGAGACCTTTTGCTAACATTTCTCTATACTTGACACCCAATGAATGACTTTGGCACAATGAACAATCAAAACAATAATCATTTGCATGATTTTTAAATCTGCAGAACACACACACTTTATATCTATCTATCTATCTATCTATCTATCTATCTATCTATCTATCTATCTATCTATATTTCCATTTAACATGGACATCTGTTCCTTACTCTTATTTTACATTTAAGAAGTTGAAACTCTGAAAGTCCAGGTATCTTGTTGAGGTCATGCTGAAAGGCGAATTAGGCCTTGAAACCAGGTCTGTGAGACTTAAGTGTGTGGACCTCAAGCTAGTCTAAGAGAACTATCACCTTTTTACAAGTATATTCAGGAGATGATTGAGAAATAAAGCAATGCCAATATCTATCATTTAGTAACTATACTTAAGAAATTATTTTTGAATTATATTTTATTCATTTATTTAGTGCATGTGTGTTTGTGTTTATGCACATGCCACCCTACACACGTGGAGCTCAGAGACAACCTGTGGACGTTCTCTCCTTCTACCATGTAGGTCCTAGAGAGAAAGAGAGAGAGTTCAAGTTATTGTGTTTGGCAGCAGGAACCTTTACCAAGTGAACTATCTCGCTGGCCCAGGAATTTTTTGGGATGGGGACACTATAAGACAAAGCAGTTTTCTTGACTTATGTTAGTATTTTAGTAATTCTCATGCCTTTTAGTCACCAGAAGGGTCCTGGGTAAGTAATGCAGTAGAGCAAGAGGCAGCAGGTTTTCTCTGGACACAGTTACAAAACAAAAGAGAATGGAACAAAATAAAACATACCAGACACCATCGACAAAAGACTCTTGTTTCCATATGTGAATGGGTATCGTAAATATAGAAACCGTTGGAGTTGTACTGCTATTGTTCAGTTTCGGGACAGTATGGCTCAGGCTGGCACATGTTCTCAAACCAGAGTCTAAGATCAGTGGGTGTGAAGAGTGAGAGGGGAAGGTCTGGAGCTTGTCTTGTCCTTCTAATACCTCCTTCAGCACCTTTCCAGGCTTGTTTGTGTTTGTTTCCAGTGTGGTTTAGCCATTCCTCCTGATAACAGTGCCACAGTATGCTTCACCCACATCCTGCCTCTCCTGTGTGCGGCCCTTACCCCTCCTGTCATGCTGTCACTGAACTATCTGGACTTATATAATAAGCAGGCTTCCTGAAAACCAGTCCTTTCTGGCAATAAACTAAATCTTTTAATCTGAGAAACCCAACTATTGACCTCATGTAGAAAAACCGTGCAAATTTTTAAAATGTAAATATTGACATTCAGAGGTTTTCCCATGTAGCCTGATTTAGTCTGATTTCTTCTGCTATTTCTGTGGATATGTTACTAAGCCCAGGCTTACAAAGTAGCCAGGAGCTGCCCTGTGGTGATGGGAGGAGCATGGGCTAGAGAATCAGCAGAGAAGGGCAATTTCTGCCTCTGAAGCCTGACTCATAGGAGTTCTCTGAGCCTCCCTTTGCCCATCTATAAAGTGATAGTTGCAGTGACCACCACGGGCTGCACAGTGAGGATCTAAGGAGCCGCTGCCTGCAAAGTCCTCGGTTACAGAGCAGAACTGTCCCTGCTCTCACTCCCCAGAACCAGATGAAGGATTCATTTCTAATGTTCCCTCATTAGGAAGCTTTTGCTAGACAGAGGTCATGCAGGAGTCTTTTAGCATATGAAATTCATTCATGTTATTGAAAGAAGGAAGGCATACCACTTTTCCCATTTTGTGGTCTATTTTAGAAGTCAAGCCTTGCAGTGTTAATAAGTTTTCATTTTGAGTTACTTTTATTTCTTATCCTTTCACTGTGAGCAATGTGGTAAAGGCATTCTTTCTATTTTGCATCTGTATGTGAAAAAATCTTGTATGTGCCAAGTACATCTTTGTGAGCATATTGTTTGTTTTAATCTAGCCTTTTAATGTCAAAAACCCCTCAAAGTTCCAGCATAATTATAATGGCTAAAATCCTTATTAAAAAGCACATTAAAAGATAAGGCTATTTTGAGCACTTAGGGGCATATAAACAGGTTATTATTTTTACATAATTGTATTAAATCAGGCATGCGCTGGCCAAATGCATGTTTTTATATAGTTTCTTTAGACATTAATTGAAATAATACTAACATAAATTAATGTGAATTCCTTTGCCAGTTCTTTAAAGGAAACAGTAGAATCTGGCCTACCTCAAAGGAATATTAAGAGAAACAACCCAGTTTCAGTGCTGCAGGCTTTGGATCTTTTAATAGCCTCTAAGATCAAATCTCCCTCTGCTACCCAGAGTGATTCCATATGTGCTCCTCTGAAACCACACCCTTCTTCTCCAAGTGGGGCCAGGCTGAGCTGCATGTGAGTAGAGTAGCACAGGGTAGCTTTGGTGCTGAGGAGAATGTGAAATGTAATGCACACAGCCATCTCCATCTCATCTAATGTACTATTCCCACTACCCGTGTGCACAGGAGCTTCTCTGTGCCAACACACAAGCTCTCTTTGTCTTTTTTTTTTAAGAAATGTGAGGCTTCAAAAATGATGTTTGGGGGGAAATGCCCCATTCCTCTCTATGAAGTAATGAAATCTGCATTGAATCCTTTATTCTACTGAACATGTAGGCATATGGAGCAAGGCAACTGGGCAGCCACATATAGCTCCAGATGTACCACACATATGGACCATTGTCCACACTGTTGATGGGGCTGGCAGCATTTAAATAAAAAGGTCATAACACATATGGCTCCTTGCTTTTTGCCCTGGCTTCTGAAGCTTGTTAATCAAACCACATAATAATCATTGTGGTACTTCCAAGATAGCAAATATCTGCTCTCAAGTCGTGAACTCCATGTCTTCCTAGTGTGAGATAGTGGCGAGGTTAGTTCTCAAATGCCAGGGAACGATAGCAAATTATGCTATTGGCTGCTTTTGAAAGAAGGGGCAAGTGTTAGGTGTAGAAAGAGGAAATTAAATGGATTGGATTCGCCTCTTCTTCAGTGTTCCAAGCCCCTCCCACTACAAGCTTTCGAGCTTTAATGGAACATACTTTCTCATTTCCTCACTGGCCAAGGTTCCAAGGTAGGATTTCCAGATGAGAGTAAATTACTTGTGTTTGTGAACACCCAATTTCTAATCTCTAATAAGAATTCCTCATTAGATGAAAATTTCAGAGTGAAGAAGATAAGGAAAACAGTTTTAGTTAGCAAAATCTAGTTGCTTATAGATTATTGTTATTAGTCTAAAACTTTGCTGATTGCAAAAAATTACAAAGAAAAGAGATACTGTAGCCATTTACTTTCAGCAGTTACTTTGATATTTACATATCCAGATGATTACCTTGAAAACCACTGAAAGAAAATTGCAAAATAATGCTTCCTGAATACAATATAAATGGCCTTTAAGCAAGATAATTTCTATTCCTTTTATTGTGTTCAAGGTTCTACCCATAGCTGTGTCATGTGTTGGGGGACTGTGGTTCCTTGGTGGTGAGGCACTTAGCCAAGAAAAAACCAGTTATTTTTCAATAGGCAAAATTACAGTAATGTGGAAGTACTTTAATTTTTAACTTAGTTTGAAAAATATTTATCAAATATCTTCAGTGTGTCATAAAGAAACTATCTCTCTTTTGGTATGAGCTTCTTGTTTGTGTTTGTGCCTAACTAGTCAGTTTTGTGAAAGGACACAGCAACCCAACGACTTTATAACCATAAAAAGGAAAGATAGCTACAACAGCCTAGAGAGAACAATGAAAAAAAAATCATTTCAATTGATTCCTTGAATTCTTCCATCACAAAGAAGTTCTTAACAATGGCGGCAAGAGTGAAAAGAAGCATGTGGGGTCCTTAGAGAGGGTGGGATGCTCTTGGGGTAGCTTTGGCAAATACTAATGGCAGAACATTTGTAGGCACAAATGTCGTCAGGCTGACTGGCATTTTATCTATCCACTGAACAAGTTCAGGAAGTATAATTGACTAGGCTGTGGAAATATGAAATACAGGTGGGTTTTTTTAATGGTAGCAGCAGCAGCAGCAGTTTGTGCATTTTCCTTTTCATTAAATAAGCTTTCAGTGAAGGGAATACAACCCTGGTCCCCTTTGTCATTTGGGAATGATTTAAAATTCTAGTAAGCAATTTTTGGTCAGAATTCCACCAAACTAATTTCAAACCAAGTTTGCTGACTCCAACTACCCATAAATGGTCCACACCCCTAGGATGCAGAGCAGGAAGTGGTGTACTAGGGTGCCAGGAATAAGGCTCAGATAGACTAACATTGGCAGTTTGGAAGATTTTTGTTGATGTAAGCTGAAATTGTAGGTTAGAGGCTGCCTTGTGCCATGTGTTTCTGCCATTGATGGTCCATTGAGGGAGAACTGCATTCAGCAATGGGCTCTTTAGAACTGAAATCACCGATGAATAATCAGAGGAAACTCCTACAAATTATCAGAAAAGGTGGACTGTCACACAGGATGCTGGTGCCCTAGGCAATCTGCTTTATCTGTTGCAGATGCTTTCTGTTTAGAGAAGAAACAAAAGAGCCAGAAAACTATTGGGTGGTCCTTGGCACTGACTTGCCCAATGATAACTAATGCCTGAAAATGCTGTTTCTGTTCTGCCACCCTGGGGACCTATATTTTTAGGAGCTAGGACATTGGGGAGATTCTTTTTAAGTATCTCTTCTGAGACTAGACCTCCTAGGGCCTTTTTGTTTACTAGTTTAGGAATCATGCTCCTAGAAGCCTGTAGGTAAGAGGCTGAACATTATAAATTACTTCAGCTGATCACTGAAAGTATGCCTAAGATTGAACATTCATTGATGAATTTGCACGTTTAAAAAACTCACAATTACAAAATAATATTCACATAAGAGGAAGAAAAAAGTGTACCTATCCTGCCCACATGGATCACACAAGCTGCTCTTTCCTGATGAGTTGCAGGTCTTTAGCTTTTCCTCTTTGGAATGTGTTTTCTAGGAGACCTCAGAGTTGTTTGACTCTTTCCTCCATCACATCGTTCCCAGAATTGGAAAAAGACCTTGAAAGGAAGTCTTGGTAGTCACACTGCCTGCTTTGTGACTTGTCTCCTCTGTCCTCTATTGCAGGGTGCTTGGCCTTACTCTGCTGTCTCAACTTTCTCACTATATTGAAATGTTCACTGCGAGAACCTAGGCAGCTGATATTTCACCCACACAGCATCTACATCCTCTTCTAGAAATAGTACCTTGGTTACTCATAGAAATTAGCCTCCTACTTTTCACTAAGGTTTATTGGCTTCTCTCTTAAGTGGCTTTGCTCTCCTCTGCCTGGAAATGATCAGATGAGTCAATTCAGGCCATGCAAACTATCTCTGTACTGAGAACTTAAACTTTGAGCAGAACCTTTGAAGCATGGAAAAGACAAAGAGCTTATTCCTCTAAGAGGAATTCTCTCAAGAGAAGCTGGAGTAGTTTCTCACCAGCCTTCCACCACCTACCTCTTCCAACTTTCCTGAGGCCTGCACAGCTTGTTTAACCTTGGATTCTTTGAACTGCCTCACAATTTCCCAATGAATCCCTTTGTTTCAGTTAAGTTGGCAAAATTAGTTGTTGTTGCTGATAAAGTGCTCTAAGAGACCCTCCATCTTTCATTTCCTACTTATAGTCATGATGCCGGTAGCATTTCGAAAGTGCAGTGAAGGTTGTAATATAAGATTCCAAAGTTCTAGCATTCAAAGACATCATGGACAACAAATAATATTCTCCATTATACCATTGCACTTCTTCCCAGAGTTTTAGAAACTTGTGAGTTTAAAACAGAGTAGAATTAACTAGGAATTTATGATTATTTTATTTAAATTTTTAAATTTTAAATACTTCACATTTCATGGTACTTTGCATAATTATTGTGAAAACAGTACCGTGTTCCAAAATATTCCATACCCAGGTCCTCTATTATGAATGTCTTATTCAATATGGTACATTTGTCACAGTTGAAGCATTATTTTTTCCTAAAGTCCCATACTTTATTCAGATCCTCCGATTTTACCCTAATATCCTTTTCCACTCCAGGTTCTTAATTGGAAGTCCATCACACATCTAGAAGTCACTGCTCTAGTGTGACAGTTTCTCACTCTTTCCTTGTTCTCGTGCTCTTTACAGTTTTGAGAAGATATTTTGTAGGATGTTCTCAACTGGGATTGGTCTGATCTTGCTAACAACTAAAGTAGGCAGTGTGTTTCTGGGAAGAAGATCACAGAGCCAAATTGCTGTTCTTGTCATATCACATCAGATCATACTTTTATGGCTGTTAGCCTTAATCAACTAACTGAAGTAGGTATTATCAGATTTCTCCACTGTAAAGTTGCTCCTACCACTGCTTTTTGCATACTGTACTCTTTGGAAAGAAGTCAACATATGGAATCCAAACTTGAAGAATTGGAGGGTAGGGCTAGAGAGATGGCTTAGATATTAGGAGCACTGAGTGCTCTTGCAGAGGACCCAAATTCAATACCTAGCACCTGCATGATGGTAACAACCATCTGTAACTGCAGTTCTAAGGGATCCAGTGCTCTCTTCTGATCTCCATGGGTATTGCACAACACAGGTACACTTGCATGCATGCAGGCAATACACTCATACACACAAAGTAGAAATAATAAATAAATTTAAAAAAAGAATTAGAGGGTTATTCTCCATCTCCTACAGGCCTAGAATCTTTGTAAATTCTCTGTAAGTCTTTTGTACAGGAGATTCTTCTAGTTTGCTTTATTTTTCTGCTTATTTATTTAGTCTTGGGTGCATGAATGTTTATTCTGTACTTTGGGTTAGTATTTGATGCCAGTTTGTTTGTAGTGCTCAAGTTGATCCAGCTTTGGGAGCTCTTCCTTTTTCCCTCTATATCCCGTTAATGCACTCTCATTGTTGTTTGGATTTTTTTTTTGCTTCCTTTCTTTTTTTAAATTTTTTAAAATTTTATGTTTTTGAGTGTTTTGCCTGCATGTATCTAGTATATGCGCCCTTGCATTTCATGTCCACAGAGGCAAGAAGAGGGCATCAGAACCCTGGAACTGGAGTTAGGGTAGGTTTTAGCTGCCATGTGGGTACTGGGAACTGAATCTGGGTCTTCTGTGAGAGCATCCAGTGCTTTTAACTGCTGAGCCATCTCTCCAGCCACATTTCCTTATTTCCTGATACTAGCTTTTCTTGAATTATCTAACTTATTTCCTTCCACAGCTTTGGACTCAGTCATTTCTTTATAGAGCTCTAACTCTTTATTGGAAAATGGTTAGGAATGACATTGCGTCTAGGTCCTTTCAGCTGACAAAGGAGGTGTATGTGCATATGACACCATCCATGTGCACATATCTATAAATATTTCTATATGTAAGGTTCTGTATCTATTTTAAGCTAAAAATAAGCTCTCCAACTCTTACCAAATTCTAGCTATGTCCCCAGGCTTTCCTGTAGCCTTCCACCCAACAGTTCCTACCACCCACCATCCACTTCCTCCATTGTTCAATTCCAAAGTACAGAAGTATTAACTCGACACCTGTGGGAATAACTTTATCTACTACAATACAGTGTCTACAGTATAGGCTCTGTTACCTGTAACCTTGTATAATCTATTCACCGGAAAAGTTACTGAGTTTAGCACCCCTCTTCTGTTGTGAAGCTGTTTAGTACCATTATCTTTTCAAAATTATATTTGATATTTTTCCAAGGCATTATACATAGCTAAAGATGACAAATAGCATTGACAAGATTATAATAAAGGTTAGCCTGGTCACCTCTTCTCACTCCTGCTCTGCCTTGATCTGTTTCCCAGGATCAATAATTTTAAATCTTAGCTATGTACATTCATGTGTCTACAATATAAATAGCCTTTCAGCTATCTCTTGAGGTATCAATTTTAAACACCATTCATTGATTTTTCTTTTCTTTTCTTTTCTTTTTCTTTTTTTTTTTTTTTTGGTCTTTTTGAGACAGAGTCTCTTTGTAGCCCCAGCTATACTGGAACTCACTATGTAGACCAGGCTGACCTTGAACTCACAGAGATCCAGAGATCCACCTGCCTCTGCCTCCGAGTGCTGGGATTAAAGGTGTGCGCCACCACGATTTAGCTTTGTTACACCTCCTTCCCCTGACCTATTTCTTAACAACATATTTTAAATTTTTTTATTGAAACAGTTTGATATGTTTTAAATCCTAACATCAATAATTGCTTCATCATTGTTCTTATTGTTGTTTCTCACCTTATAGTATTATTTTCCATGCATAGTTTTCATATGCTTCTTTAAATTTTTTAAATTTCTGTTTTTCACAGATCTATTGATTCCAGTCCATGCCTCCCAAATGCTCCTGGGTATGTGTCCATGCCTGGAGTCTGGTAAACTACCAGGGGTCATACCAGTAAGGAAAACTGACTTGCCCTCTCCTAGCATTCATCAGTTGCCAATAGATCCTCAGCTAGGGCTGGGGCTTCCTGCCTGCTTCCCCCATCTATGTTATACCCCGTCTGCTTGTGTTTACACAAGTCTTATGCATCTTCCCATAAGCACTGTGGGTTCCTATGAGAAACTACTCTACGAAGTGCAGACAACACAATTTCCTTGCATTCATCTACCACCTCTGCCTCTTACAATCTTTCTGCCTCTTCTTTTGCAATGATCCCTGAGCTTTGGCAGGAGAAGGTGCAGTATTGGTGTCCCATTTCAGGCTGAGAAATTTGTGGTCTCTTATTTTCTGCAGTTTGACCATTTTTAGGTCTCCATGTTAATTGCTATCTGCTGCGAGAAGTACCTTTTCTGGTGAGAGTTGAAGGATGTAAGTCATTGTTGAGTCAGTTTAATATTATATCTATTTAGCAGAATGGTAGTAGTAGGTCCTCCCCTATGGCCTGTGGTTTGTCTATGCACAGTTTCTTTCCCTAGTAACAATGTCAGGTGTGGACTCTGTGTTATGAAATGGGCCTTAAGTCCAGTTTAGAAGGTGGTTGGTTACTCCCACAATAATCATGCCACGAATGCCCCATTGGGCATATTTCTTTCTTGCTCTTCATCTTTCTTTCCCAGAGTCTCCTGTTAAACTAAGCATCTTCACTGAGACTAACAATGCATGACCAGGAGTGGGGCTGCTGCTGTCTGAGAACTCAAGAGAGAGAGAGAGATTGGGGGTCTCGTTGTCCTCTATTCAAGTTTCTTTCTGTCTCCTTATTCCAAGATTGGTCCCTCACCCCACCTTTCATTGTGCCCAGGCTAGAGTTCCAAACCTCTGTGAGTCACTGTCTGTGAAACTTATACTCTGGTGTGGTGGTGATGGGAGAATAAGATTTGCCATTACCTGACTGGGCACAGAAGTAGATAGGACCTAGACATATGTGTTTTTCAAATGTATACTTTCTTCTCCAAGCCTACGATGCCTCACTCCTGCTTCTGTGGTACCCGACTCTTCTAATTCTCAAAACTTCTATAAGTTCTCAGCTGTCATGCACTTTGTTTCTCTAGAGATATCTTATTCAGACAAACAAATTACTCTTTACTCTTCTGCTGATTCAGTAAGCCTTAAAGTTTTACACTTTCATTTAGTGTGGTTCATGTTACAGATATCTTTAAATTTCATTAAAGATGGGAGGTGGTAGAGTTTATGTTTCTTGTGTTCTTAGTTTTTATGTGCGAGAGGGGAATTTGGCATTTTTTTCTTTTTTTCTTTTTTTTTTTTTTTTGAGACTGGGTGCACTTCACTATGTAGCCTTGGCTGATCTGGAGCTTGCTATTTAGACCAGACTAGTCTGAAAAACTCACAGACATCTGCCTGCTTCTGCCTCCTGAGTGCTGGGATTAAAAGCACATAGCACCATGCCCACTGTGAGGGAGTAATTTTTTAAATATGTATTTTTATTGAATTTGTGCATTTCATACAATACACCTTAATCATATTTAGACTCCCCTCCTCTATCTGCAAAGAGATAATTTTAAGGGAGAAAAGGATGTCCAAACTTAAAGTCTCATGACAAGTCTGCATTTTCTGTGACATATACTAAACCCCATGTCACCTCTTTGAAGGGTGTACTCCAGAATTTTCAAAGCCAAGTTTGTCTTTTGCTTCCATAGCATTCAGTTTGTGCCTCTGTCAGGGTACATACCATGTTCTATAATAATACTTGTGTGCATTTTCACCATCTGCCTATGAGCTCATTTGGAGCCAGAGCCACATCCAGCTAAAATATGTGCATCATGAACCATGCTTAGGCCCCTGGGGAGGTAGACTCAGTGGGTGCTTAGTGAGTTCAAGAAGGAGTCCACAGAGCTAGGTTTTGTTGCATTAACTTGAAACAAGCTCCAAGATCTCTGAGATGCATCACACCTGCTAGGGCACCATCTACAAATTTAAACAATTCTGGGCTACATGGGAAGCTCATATTTCCAAGGCTTAGCACCATCTAATGCACTACAACTATAATGCTTCTAGAAGGTATTCCTGGATGATCTGGAAGAGAAATAGAAGAGTAATTTAGGAGGTCCTTCCAAAGAACTTGATTTTTCTAATTAAAAACATCTTTCATACTTAAATTTCACTTCTGTGCAGATTTTCTGTGATCTAATCTTTAGAAATAGTCATTTTAACAATGGAATTCACATGAGGTAATAATTAATAATGTAAACTCTGGAAGTAAAACTGACTTCAAATCTTGCCTTCTTCACATACCAGAATAGCTCTGAGCTGCAGTTTCTTTCTATTAAAATAATACACATATTATTGGCATATATGAGGATTAAACAAAGTCATGTACTTAGCATATACATGGCAAATGGTGAGCTCTCAAGGTTGCCTATATTTGTTATTATCTACCATTATGGGTAATATAATATCCAGAAAGTATTTCGTGGTTGTCAGAAATAATCTGAAGAAGTTTAGTGAAAAACGTTGGGGATAGGGTTGGGGATCAGACATACCAATCTTGGGAAACAGAGTCGCTTTCTTTACTGAGCCCTATTAAATTGAAAGATCGTGTTCTAGCAGCCAAGGAAAAGTGTAGCTCTATGAATCATTTCTTATGATCTAAAGTTCATTAGCTACTCCATTTAGCTGTTAATGTTCTGAGGCCATCAGTGTAAATAAATGTGTTATTTGGTAATGGACTTGTTTTCTCAACAATTATAATATATTGTTCTCTTCAAATACTATAATTTAATTCTGGCATTCTGCTAATTAGTCACCAGATCAGCCCTCAGCATTGTCTTAATATTCCAGTCACTTGCCATGTTTTTGTATTAAAGCTCACATTTAGATGGAGTTAACCTAAGCACTTTCACTGAGACTAACAATGCATGACCAGGAGTGCAGCTGCTGCTGTCTGTATAGGCAGAAATCTATTCTCCCTAAACTTATACATGTCCTACCTCAGAATGTGATTGTGTTTTGAAATGTATTTAGAGATAGTATCTAGAAAGGGATCAGTAAGTCAAATGAAACAACAGGCCAGTAGTGTAGGGACTAATCTAAAATGCTTGATGTCCTTATAAGAAGAGGAAACTGAATTGTGTTACAGTACCACACTTGAGTTTCCTCCCTTTGAGTGGGCTTTTAGTCAAATTAGTTAGCTGTTGATTGCCCCCAAAATAAAAGTGCCACTACTGCACCAATGACACAGTGATCATAGATATTAGCGAAAACCCCAAAACTCCTACATCGCTAGACTAATGTGATTTCTTACTACGTGCAAAATACATATCTTTGTATTTACAGACAAATATCCCAGTCACCACTCATCAAAGAAGCTCATTCTGCAACAGTCAGAGACTAATACCAAGTACCACAACTGATCACACATGGACATTGTCTATGAATTGCCCAGGCCTAAGTGACACATCTGCAATGCCACTTCTACATCTAAGGCTCATGGAACATAGAACACGGATAAAGAAAAGGATACCAATGACTCTCAGTTCTCAGTGATGAAGCTCCCTCATACAGTGGAGGGACAGGAACACAGAAGGTCACAAATGGCCAAAGTGTAGAGATCAAAAGTCTGCTAAATAATGGTCCTTGGTCAGGACCCCTTTATTAAACTTCATCCACCCAAGGCTCAGGAACCATCACAGAAGAGGAGGTGGAAAGATTGTAAGAGCCAGGGAGGATGTGCATGAACATGTGGAAACAGAGTCCTACAAGCTCCTGGGAACCTGCTCATATCATTCTATGGCATAGTGTCAGCATACATAATTCCCATGCAAACTCAGGCAGATAGTAACCCAGCATAGAACTGGATAATGAACAACAGACCCCAATCTTATCTAAAGGAATGTTGGCAACTGATTGCTACTAGATGAAGAACAGCTGATCTTCCTAAAACAAGGTACTCTATTTAGGCTGACTAGACTCAGTGGATAGACTTGCACTGGGGAACAGCTGAGGGGCACTGGCAGCACAGTGGGCAGTAACAGGGATGACAGAGTATATGGGCTCCAATGGGGGCAGGGGAATATGGGAGGGTGCCAGTGCATATGGGGGTATAAAGATGATTAAGATTGTTTGAGATGTTCTGTATGAGATACACACTGAAAAAAAATCAATCAAAATCAGAAGAGGAAATTTGGACACAGAGATACCAGTGATATACCCAGACACAACCTCATGAAGAGACAAAGATGGCAGAGATGAACAAGCTAGACAAAGAGGCTTTGAAAGAAGTCAAATTTGTGGCACCTTGTGCTTCAACTTCTAACCTCAGAGCTGTGTAAAAATTTCTGTTGTCTAAGCTACCCAGTCTGTGGTATTTTGTCATAACATCCCTAGCAAACTCTTGTCTTTGGGATCAAGAAGCAAAACTTGAACTGGAATTTTTATTTTATTTTATCATTGTAATTTATAAAGCACTTATCTTATGAACCATTTGAACTACATCCTGTCCTGCTAAATTATTATTGTCAGCTTCAATTTTACAGAGGAAGCTTGTGTGGTTCAGAGACTATATGAATACATAGAAGCTCAAGGGACAGCGCCACTGTAAACCAAGGTTATCTGACTTAAATTTCTTCTCTTTTGTTTGTCAGTGTCTCCCACTTATCTCCCCTTACCAGAATGTAGCTTCTACCTATGTAGGTGACAGGTTGCCACTTTAGAATGTGAATGGTTGCCTCATTCTGGGTTGATAAAAACAGCAGATTCCCCAAATCTGAAGAGTGTTTTTAACTTGTCATTCAGCTTTCAGAATCTACTACATTTTAATTTTTTTCATTGTGCCACTAAAAATGAAGACTGGAAAGTTGATATATTTATTATGATAGTGCTTTTGTCATTCCACATGGATAATCAACCGATGGACATTCATTCATTCCACAAGTATATACTGAGTATCTGTTATAAGCCCAGAGTTTGGACACCAGTGTTTGAGATAAGGGTATGTTTAGCATGAAGAGAGAATGCTGAACTGAGCACTTTTGGTTTGAGCCAGGAAGGTTGTTTCATGAGATTGCACTGTAGCATCTCAGCTTTATTGGAAATGTACCTCCTTCCATCCCCACACTAAACTTTCAGTGTTCTCCTTCACTCTCAGAAGATTTTTGCAGAAATTTGAAAACATTTGTCTCAAAATAATATAGAAAGTAATATGATGACATGACTAGAATCACATACTCTTAAGTATGCTGTTACGTCTGTTCATAATTAAATTTTAGCTGTGCTCATATTGAAGGTACCTTGGGGGCAAAAGTGAATAGACAGGGAGGCTTCATTTGAGTAATAATTGTATTTGGAATTTCTTTCCAGTTATTTCTGGACTATACGTGTGTGTATTTTTTACCAAAAATTTTTCCAAAACTATCACAGAATAAAAATGTTCCTGTAGATCTTGAAAAGAAATACTTGAAGGGATAATGTTCCATCTTTCTCCCTAAGGGTAGCAATAAAGTTTTAAATTATCTTTTAAAATTAATTTTAAATTTTAACTTCAGAGGCCTCTGTTGTTTTTGGTACAACAACACAGAGTACATAACTTTAAGTTTCCAAGCATCTAATTAAAAAGATGCTTCCAGAGTATGATCTACACTGGAATTGGTCCAAAGCCTGTATTTATAAACAGTAACTACGACAACCCATTCTTCCTAACCATGCTTGGCCCCTAACACTTTCCAAACTGTCTGTTTTTACAAAATGACATAAGTAAAGGACAGAGAGAGAGAGAGAGAGAGAGAGAGAGAGAGAGAGAGAGAGAGAGACAGAGAGAGAGACTAAACCCTTTGGCTGACTATCAAATGCTTTTTGCAAACAGAGCCTGTAGAGCTGTTTGTTCAGCAGCATGTGATTGGGACAGTGGGAGTTCATCAGACAGCAAGGGTTAAACCCTTAATTTGTTTCTCTTTTTCCTTTTGGATGGGGGTAGACTGCTGTGAATTCCATGTACTTAGACTGAGCTACCAAATATGATTGGAAACTATTTGACTGACTGGTGGCCTCAGTATGAAGTAGGGACAATTCATTGTTTTCTTTCTCTATCTAATAAGGTTTTCTTTTAAGAAGCAAAGGTATAATTTGTCAGTCAGTTTCCTCACCTCGAAATGCTTTAAAATATCCTTTTCTTCTAGGATGCTACTTGTTTGTATTGATATTAACCCAATTCCATCTACTTATTTCTATCTCTAACTCAGAGACACCTCTCAAGTGAGCACATAACAGATCAGCATATAGTTGAAGACCCAGTTTCTTTAAGATGAATACATTGAATACATGCAAGCTTGATTTTTCTAAGACCACTGGTATGTGTGGAGGGCTCAATGACCCCAAGGTAGTGTCAGAGAAGTCCTCTGGTGCTTGATCGAGTGGCAGATCCCATAAGAATAGCTGGCTTTCAAAACTGAGGTGGTGACAGAACTATGCAGATGAGACAACTCTGTAACACTGACCCCCTCCTCTACATCCAGTTCCTCTATTTCATTGGGAATTAATTTCCTGTAGGTGCAGAGGAGCTGGAAGTAGAAGGTAGTAGGATTTAAAATGGTCTGACAATGTCTCTACAACCCTTTGCCACTGGTTATGTAAATCATCTTAAGAGTGACCAGCTGAGATGATAAAAATTTATCTACAGTCATAACAAGCTTCTTAGTGGCTAGGAGAAACTTTCTACCCTTTTGACTTTCTGACATTCTCTTACTTTGGCTTTAAGCTTTCCTTACTTGAGATTTTAAAATATCATCTCTCTGTGAATCAGAATTGTACCTAAAAGTTGAAAGTAATGCATTAACCTAAAGTTGTTAAAATTAAGATGCAAAAAAGTTTAAGGAAGAAATATAAAATATGAAATTAAATAATTTCTTGACTAGAAAGTTAAAATACATTCTGACAGAGGGTATCTTTTTAAATGTGCTTAACCCTCGCCCCCCCATGAGCTGCCTTCTTTCCACTTCTATAGTACCATGTCTTTTTGACTGGGATCATTTAACTAGACCCTGGAACCTGGCCAATGGGAATAGTTCTGTCTCCTGCTTTGACAGCTTTTTTTCAGTTTGCTTTCAAATGTTACTTTTTTCATGGGTCCTGTACACACCTTTTTATCCATTCATCCATCCAAGCAGGCCAGCCAGTCAATTGATAGTGGACATTTACCATGTTCAGTGCGTGGAATGTTCTTAAAGCATTATATCCCTATTCAATCTAGAAAGTTAATGATCAGTTACTCTGTCTTCATTTGGTTCTTCAAAAACACACCCAATACTAAGAACTGAATATAAGTAGTTTATTTGATAGGTGATTCAAGGGAGCAAAAGGGAAGTAAAAATGTAATAAAGTATGCACTGGCTCCCTAGGTCATAGGCCCTAGGGGAGAACCTGTTATTATTCTACTAAGTGGAAAGAGTAATAAACTCCTCACTAAATTCTTCCCTTCCCACCCATAGATTAGCATATCTCTCAATCCTCACAGAGAAGTTTCTTCTTACAGCAGATGGCCCTTAATACAGAGTCCCACAACTGGTTAGCATTCAGAGATTAAGAAACTGTGAGAGTTCAGCTCTAAACAAGATATTTATATTACACTCAGTCCCCATAAGGCTCAGGGATCATCATGGCAGAGATTGTAAGAGCCACAGATAGTAGACAGTTGCAATGAAACAGTGTTTGCTGGACACGACAGTGCCGTTGTACACATGAACACACAGCAGCTGTGACTATGCACAAGATCAAGCTAGCCAAGATACCTGAATGGATGAGAAAGGGACTCATGAGGTCTCATCTCTAGCTGAGGAGTTATTGGCAATTTATTTCTGCTGGAAGATGAATGGTCAGTTTCATTAGGGATGAGGCCCCTGAGAGGCTACCTGTGATCCAGTAGATTGCTCTACATTCATGAGCATACAGGGAAACACTAAGTCAAGTACAGTGGGTCAAACGAAAAAATACATGAAATTGGTAGGGAAAAGTGGTGGTGGAGGTTAGGAGGAGAGGAAACAGGGGATGGATTTGAGCAAAACACATTATATGCATGTATGCAATTATCAAACAATAATTTTTATGAAGATCAAAGAAATTCAATAAAATAAATGTTTTTAAAAAGATATATGTTGGAAACTTTTGTAGGCAACTGAGCTCAGATCTCCTGGAAATTTTTTTTCAAGAAGTTTTATACAATGTGTCTTAGAACTACCACAAATAAAAATAAGAAGGCCAAGATGTTTATCCATTGATTCCTGCTTCTTTGGTTGAGAGTTATTTCCAGGG